>NC_141994.1:26413836-26760086 GCF_049901715.1 Pseudonaja textilis | reverse complement strand
ACCACCCAGCTCAGAGAGCACCAAGAACCTCCTCACATTTTAACCCTGAACTACAAACATTTATATTTATATTTATATATATACATATATAAAGGGGCATGCATAAGCGCACAATTGTGCCTACTGTCCCTGTCCTATTGTCCCTATTTATTAGTTGCCATTTCTTGTATTTAAATTTATGTTTATTCTTGTTTCTGTTGTATTTGAAGCTTTTGACAAATAAAATAAAATAAAATTATGTATGTATGTATGTATGTATGTATGTATGTATGTATGTATGTGAATCTTTGGTTATTCAGGTTTTCTCCCGTGTACAATTGGAAGTATTTTGGCAACATTTTGACAAAATACTTCCAATTTTACATGGGAGAAAACCCAAATTACCAAAGATCTACATACAAATACCCGCGAAAACCTCAGAAAACAAATATGTATGTATGTATGTATGTATGTATGTATGTATGGTATTCAGCTTTGTTCGGGTATTTTCCCATGTCCTTATAGTTGTGCTTTTAAAGTTGTAGCAATGTTTTGGCAGAATCTCATCTGCCATCATCAGGAGATTCTGCCAAAAGGTTGCTACAACTTTAAAAGCACAACTATAACAATGTGGGAAAATACCCGAACAAAGCTGAATACCATACATGTAAGTACCCGCAAAAACTTAAGAATATACATACATACATACACACACACACACACACACACACACACACACACACGGATCAGACACACAAACGTTACTTATTATCCAAGCACCGACATCGGTTTATTATTATTTTTACTTTTTTCCCCAAGCCGGCACTTAGTGCTCCTTCGAGACCTGTTGCATAATCTACAAAATAAGATATATATATATAATATATATATATATTGTTTGGCACCGAAAAAAAACGATCTCTTTTTGTTGCAAGGCTTGGCTTCTTTGGCATGCCCTTCCTTTTTGGGGGGTGGGGTCGGATGGTGGTGGAAGCGTTCCAGGGGTTCCCCGGGGATCTCCCTCTTTTGATCCCCATTTTACCCCACAAATACGGGGAAGGGGAATCCAAAACCGAGCCAGTTTGGCAAAGGCAAAGGCAAAGCTCCTTCTCCGAGACCCCCAAAGCTTTTTTGGGGGGGGCGGACGACCCCCCCACCTTACAAAAGCCGAGGCGCCCTTCGTGCGCGCAACGAGCCACAGGCACTGGCGTTGGTTGGAGACCAGCGCTGCGCTTTTACGCATGGGCATCCCCCGGCTCTGGCTTTCCCTCCACCCAGGAACCCTCTTTTCTCCCGGGAAGGGTGTGGGGTGCAAGGCCCGGCGGGTCTCACCTGCGGGGGGCTCCTCCGCCCCTTCTCCCGCGCCCAGCAGCGCCCAGAACAGGATCCAGCCAAGCAGAAGCATGCTGCTGCTGCTCCAAAAGACCCCCCGAGCCCCGGTTCTCCCGCGGGGGAACTGAGGCACGGAGGGCCAGCCGCAGCCCTCCCCGCGCGCGCGTGGAGATCCCGGGACCGCTGCTCCCGCTTGACGCCGTGCAAATCTTGGCCAGGCGCGCCCGGGGGACGCCACGCGCGTGGCCGAGGCTGCTGCTTGCTGCTGCTTTTCCGGGCTTTGCGCACTAGAGGGACGGACGGACGGAGGCGCAGCCAGTCAATCAGAATAGAGCCGGAAAGGGACTTTGGAGGTCTTCTAGTCCAGCCGGTCCCTTCCTCTCGGCTAGTCCTGCGCTCTGCCCGGCTGCTTTCAGCAGCTCCCCGAGGGAGATTACGAAGAGAAAAGAAGGAAGGGGTTTTTTGTGAGGGGGGGCTGCAGGTTGCCGCGGGAGGATGGAGAGTCTCTTCCTCCGTGGAGTCCCGGTGGGCTGGATATCTGCGAGCGTCGCCTGCGCGGCGGGGAAGAAGGAGGAGAAGAAAGAGATTGAACTGGAGGAGGAGAAAGACAAAGAGGAGAAAAGGAGGAGGAGATGAAGGGGAGGGAAAAAAGAGAAATTAAACAGTAGAAGGAGAAAGAGAAGGAGAAGAGAAAGAGGTAAAAAAGAGAAATCAAATAGAGAAGGAGAAAGGGAAGGAGTAGGTAAGCTGGAGAAAGAAAAGAAGTTAAACAGGAGAAAGAAAGAAGAGAAGGAGAAGATGAAGAGGGAAAAAGGAAAAGATAAACAGGAGAAAGAGGAGTAGGTAAACTGGAGAAAGAAAAGAAGTTAAACAGGACAAGGAGAAAAATAAATTGGAGAAGGAGAAGAGAAACAGGAAAAAGGGAGAAGAGAAACAGGAGAAAGAAAATAGATAAATAAATAGAGAAAGAAAAAAAGACGTTAAACAGGAGAAGGAGAAACAGGAAGAAAAGATAAAGAGCAGAAGAAGAGAAACAGGAAAAAAAGAAAGGATCCCAGCTAAAGGACAGGATTCTGCGCTTTTCACACCCGGAAATTCAGCCTCCATTTTAAAAAAAAAACAGAACAAAAACTTGATCTGATGTTTTGAGTTGGTCCGAAGACTTGTGAAATGGTCTCTAAAAATATCATTTATTTCCACTTGCAACTGTAAGCTGTGAAGCTCCTTGGTTTTTAAAGGTTTGAACAGATCAAATTGGGGCTGGATTAGGCTGAAGTTTGTCTCTTGCAACTTTAAGATTGTGTGCACTTCACTTCCCAGAATTCCCAGATCCTCAAGAAGCAACATTCATTTAGATAATCCGCAAGATATCTGTGCTAAATGATGGCTTGTGGTTACAACACCTTTTCCAGGCCAGTCTGTTGACTCAACCAGAAATATTTTCCACTGAGCTAAATAAGATTTACCTCGCAGGCTGAGTCAATACACTTTCCTGAAATAAATCACACACCACCAGAGGGTGATTACTAGCAAATAATTATGCAAAGCTTGCCATTAAAAATTGTTTTCCCCAAGAATCTTTGCAGAACCTTCCAGTTTTGTATATCCAAAATTCTGCAGGCAAAACAGTTTTTCCTATTAGGATTAAACATCAGATTATCTATGCTCAAAAGTTGTCAGTGTTATGCAGGTTACCACAGTTAGAAATAAATTAAGCTTAATAAATTCTCTTTAAATAAAATTAAAAAAATACCTTGCTACTGCCCAGAGAATCGGATGATTGGGGGCAGCTTTTATAAATCTAAATCATAAATAATTTAAAGGGCAGGAAAGAGACTGAGTTTCAATAAGCTCGTTTCTTAACTTGCAATTATAAATAAAAACAAAATGAAGAATTTCATCCGTATTTGCTCAAAAAGTGAATCCCAGGAACGCACACTGGGATTTTTCATAGAAATAAATTTGCATAAAGATGACTTTATATACAGTATACTGTACTGAAGTTAATTCTTATTAAAGAATAGCAATACCTTCTCCCGGCCGCTGGTGGAGCACCACCTTTTACCATAGAGATGAGGCAAGAGCGGCATCGATGACGGTTAGGTTTAACCCGGAAACGAGCCGCCCAGAGAAGGAAAAGATGAAGCGTTGCCTAGCAACTTCCCTTCTCCCATTTCCGCATCCAATATAAAGCCGTTCCCATTGGCTGGTCGCTTTTGCTCGGAGCTTTCGGGGCATTGGGAAAAAATGGCTGACCGCCTAACGCAGCTGCAGGACGCCGTGAACTCGGTGAGTGGGAGGCCCGGGGCGGGGGGCTAAGGCGAGCGCCCCGGTTTTCTTCGGCCTGGGCCTTTGGAAATGTGGATTACAGCTCCCAGAATCCTTTAGCTTTGGCTTTTGGTGGCCTGGGGGATTCTGGGAAATGGTCTCCTTCAGTCCTTTATTCTTTGGTATAGGTAAGGTAAGGAGCAGGAGAGGCCCGTTTATTTAACCTCGGCATCTGCCCCCCCGCCCAGCTTCTGAATTCGGAGATTATTCCACCATTACAGAGTAACTGAGGAGGAAGGAACCTTGGAGGTCTTCTAGTCCAATCCCCCCTGCTCAGGCAGGAAACACTACGTCATTTCAGACAGGTAGTTGTCCAGTCTCTTCTTGAAAAACCTCCAGTGATGGAGAAGGAAGGGAAGGAAGGAGGGAAAAAAGGGAAAGGAAGGAAGGAAAGAGATGGATGAGGAAGGTAGGAAGGAAAAAGGATGAAGAAAGGAGGAGAAGGGAAAAAAGGGAAAGGAAGGAAGGAAAAAAGATGGATGAAGGAAGGGAGGAAAAAGGATGAAGGAGGGAAGGAAAAAGATGGATGAAGGAAGGATGGAAGGAAAAAGGATGAAGGAAGAAGGAAAAAGGAAGGAAGGAAAGATGATAGAAGAAGGAAGGAAGGAGAAGGAAAAAAGGGAAGGAAGGAAGAAAGAAAAACAGCATAACAGAATAAGAGTTGGAAGGGACCTTGGAGGTCTTCTAGTCCAACCCCCTGCTCAGAATATGGAATAACAGAACTGGGAGGGACCTTTGAGGTCATCTAGCCAACACTACCCCCCCATCAAACAGAAGACCCTATATCATTCCAGACCCTATACCGTGTCCAGTCTCTTCTTGAAAGTTTCCAGGGATGAAGCTTCCACAACTTTCTGTTCCATTGGTTGATTGTTCTCCCTGTCAGAAAATTTCTCCTTATTTCCAGGTTGAATCTCTCTTTGTTCAGTTTCCATCCATCATTCCTTGTCTGGCCTTCAGGTGCCTTGAGAATAGCTTGACCCCTTCCTCCCTGTCACAGCCCCTCAAATATTGGAAGACCGCTATCATGTCTCCCCTGGTCCTTCTCTTCCCTCGACTAGCCAGGCCCAGTTTCTGCAACCGTTCTTCATATGTTTTAGCCTCTAATCATCCTGGTTGCTCCTCTCTGCACTCTTTCTAGAGTCTCAACATCTTTTTTTTAGTTGGTAACTGAGGCTTTGCTGACAATCTAAATCTATTTCTGATCCTCTGGTTTTGAAAGCTAAGCATGTTTAATGTTTGGGGAGTCCTTGGTTCTCTCTAGCCTTGGTTGTTTTCTTGGAAACATTTCAGGACCCAAACTTAGTAACATCAGTGGGAGAAGGAGGAGGACTGTGGGGTCCTTGGTCTTCTCTGAGCTTGTGGTTTTCTTGCACACATTTCATGACCCCACTAGGTAACCTCAGCAGTGCTAGAAGGAAAGAGATTTGTGGGGAGGATTCTCCCTCCTAGCACTGATGAGGTTACCTAGTGGGGTCATGAAACATCTGCAAGAAAAGTACAAGTCCAGAGAGCACCCAGGACCTTTCAGTTCTCCTCCTCTTCTTCCTCCTCCCTTTCTGCAAACCCTCCTCCCTTCTAATACTGATGATGTTATCTAGTTTGGTAATGAAACATTTGCAAGAAAACCACCAAACTCAGAGAGCACCAAGGACCCCCTCCTTTGAACCCTGAGCTACAAATATTCTCCTTTATTTGACATGTCAACATTTTGTTTATAGCTTGCTGATCAGTTCTGCAATGCCATTGGGGTGTTGCAGCAATGTGCCCCCCCTGCATCCTTCAGCAACATACAGACTGCAATCAACAAAGACCAACCAGCTAATCCCACCGAAGGCAAGTCAAGCAAGCGTATTTTTCTCTTCTGTTATGCCCAAGGATTATCTGTCAGTGGGGTGGTGGCCTCACCTGAACCCAAAAGGGGATGGAGATGCCACGAACAAGGTTCCCTTTGTAGGTTTTCATAATGATTAGTTGCTGCTTGAAAAAGAGACATTTCACACACACCCCTTCCTTTTCTTCCTTTCCTGTCCAATTACTTCCCCTTCGTTTTTTATTCTTTTTTCCCTTCCTCTTAGCTTATTGCCTCTTCTTTCCTCTTTGTAGTTTTTGCTGGAATGTGATAGAACAATGTGCAGGTAATCCCCTGTTCAGAGTATTGCAGTGTAAATTCAGCGCCAGAAAAGTAAACACAGATGGCTGAGGCTTCATTTAACTTCCTTTAAGCAGCCCAAGGAGCTGCTGATACACTTCTACAGAGGAATGATTGAGTCTGTCATCTGCATCTCTATAACTGCCTGGTTTGGTTCTGCAACCCAACAGGACAGACACAGACTTCAGAGGAGAATTAGGACTGCAGAAAAAACAATTACTACCAACCTGCCTTCCATGGAGGACCTGTATCTTGCACCCTGAGTCAAAAGAGGGCTGTGAAAATTCATACAGACCCCTCATCCCTGACATAAACTGTTTCAACTCCTTCCCTCAAAATGACACTAAGAGCATTGCACACCAGAACAACTAGACACAAGGACAGTTTTTTCCCCGAAAGCCATCACTCTGCTAACTAATTCCCTCAACCTTGTTCAACTATTACAAAGTCTGCACTACTATTACTATTAATCTTCTCATCACTCCTTATCACCCATCCTCTCCCACTTGTGACTGTAAGACTATAACCTTGTCTCTTGTATCCTTACGATTTATATTGACAATTCCTAGTATGATTTGATTGCTTATTGTACCCTATGGCTATCATTAAGTGTTGCATCTGATGATTTTTGACTCTTGACGAATGTATCTTTTCGTTTATGTGCATTTCCACCTAGGCAAATTCCTTGTGTGTCCAATCACACTTGGCCAATAAAGAATTCTATTCTGTTCTTTATAAACACATATAGTAAATTTTACAATACCAGTTGTAGACTTTCTCCAATATGGAGCAAACTCAAACAGAAGTAGACATGTTACAGGTTCAGAGCAGAACTCTGATTTTCAGCAAGCAAGTTAGTTTCTCTTTTACTTTAGAGTTGAGCACAGAACAGAGATAAACCAAACCCAGATTCTCTCTTTACATTTCTACACTCCAAATATTTTATCCCCAGGGATAAAAATCCACAGCAAATGCCTCCTAAATTGACCATTCCTGTGTAATGTTAGAAGCACATTTCTTCTGAAATATTACTGAACAACATAGGTTTCATTCCTCAAGAATGATGCAAATTATTTGTTTTTATTGCTTTTATAGAATATGCCCAGCTCTTTGCAGCATTAATTGCAAGAACAGCTAAGGATATTGATGTTTTGATAGATTCCTTGCCAAGTGAAGAGTCCACAGCTACATTGCAGGTGAGAATTCAGCATTCATACATACACTGTGTACTGCTATATTCATTCCAGTCAGAATATCAGAAAATATTTGGGTAATACTGATAGTTTTTGTTTGGTTGCAACATAAATTCAGGCTTTTAAAAGATTGCTGGCATTTGCTATAAAGCTGATTAATTTCAGTACAGCCCATTATGACTTTACTAATACATTAGACAGTTGGACTGCCAAATGCAAATATGGAATCTATGATATAAATGTGCAAAATAGTATCAGTTTTGGTGAAATTTCACTTTTTGGTAATATTATTGCACACACTGGATACCACTTTGCAGACAATCATATATATGCACTAAATGTCACTAGATTAGATGTGATGCTACACCTTTATGCTGCAACTTTATATTATATTAAGTTTAGATTTAAAGAGCCGCTTGCACCCAAAATTTAGAATAGTGAAAATATTCATCTGGTTACTGCTAAGGAAAAGATAAAGAGGAAGTAAAGATTTTGCCAGCATCTCAGCTTTCTGCAGGACATTTTTTGGTTTTTGAAGGTGGATTGCAATATCTTGCAACATTGCTTGAATCCTGACATTTAGCTAATCTTCTGTTTTAAATCTAGAGGTAAACTTGTGAGTTTATTGCAACATTTAACTGAAAATACTTCTATTCCATCTTTCTGTGAACATTAAACTACTAATAAAACTCAAAAAATTGTAACACTAAGCAAAAAGAACAAATGAACTCCCAAGCTAATCGGCAGATATGATCCATGATTTTAATAAAACATCAATTGGATGAGTTGAGTTTAGAAACAAAAATGATTACTAACTCAAGAACTTCAGAAACCCTACAGGATGTACTTAAATATATTTTGTCTCCTTCTGAATTATATAAACACGCAAAGTGTTCAAACAAAATTACTAATACAGAAGTTTTTAAAAAACAGGACAGCCTTCAAACATTTTGTCTCATTCTTGAATTATTTATTCTCTCTATATAAAAGCAAAATACTACTCATGCATGATCACAAAATCTCCAGAACCGTAAAGGCTACAAACTTGAAATTTGGCACCTATGTTCCTCTTGGCTTCTAGAGGCTCGCTAAGAAAGGATTTTTCAAAATGACCATCAGAGCATTTAGAGTATTTCCTATACCATTATTATTAATGTGCTCTGATGCTAAGGAGTTCTAGTCCCCCTCCCCACCTGAAAAGAAATCTCTTCCAAATGCAAAACACAAGCAAAGGAGTTTCAGTTTCACAGCAGCACCAAGCAGCTTTAGTACAGAACAGTTGAGCTAAGCCATGCCCAGGCTCCTTGCTGTCTCCTTGTTCACACAGGAAATATTGTTTCACTTTCCAAATAGCCCTCAACTCTCACACACTGACAGGATGCTAGCCAGATGAATACCAATGGATGCTGGTAGGCAGAGGCAGAATTTTTTTCCCTTATTTTCCTTCCCAAAAACTAAGCCTGACCACATAGTTTCGTAGCAAAGCACAGCTATCCAGCTAGTATAAACATGACATGTTACAAAGTATTACATCATCAAAAGCTTACATGTAGGTAAAGTAGGAAGGAATAACTTTCTTTTTTTTTTCCTTTGAAAAAAAAACAAGCACTCAGTACAGTTAACAGATAACAGATAATCAGAGTTGGAAGGGACCTTGTAGGTCATCTAGTCCAACTCCCCGCCCAAGCAGGAGACCCTACACCATTTCTGACAGAGGGCAGTCCAGTCTCTTCTTGAAAATTTCCAGGGATGAAGCTCCCACAACTTCTGAAGGCAACTTCTGTTCCATGGGTTGATTGTTCTCACTGTCAGAAAGTTTCTCCTTATTTCCAGGTTAAATCTCTCCTCAGTTTCCACCCATTATTCCTTCTCTGGCCTTCAGGTGCTTTGGAAAATAGCTTGACCCCTTCCTCTCTGTGGCACCCCTCCTCAAATATTGGAAGACTGCTCTTCTGTCTCCCCTGGTCCTTCTCTTCCCTAGACTAGCCAGGCCCAGTTCCTGTAACCGTTCTTCGTATGTTTTAGCCTCCAGTCCCCTCATCATCCTGGTTGCTCTTCTCTGCACTCTTTCTAGAGTCTCAACATCTTTTTTAATAGTGTAGTGACCAAAACTGGAAGCAGTACTCCAGGTGTGGCCTTACTAAGGCTTTACAGAGTGGTATTAGTACCTCCCTTGATCTTGATTGTATCCTTCTGTTAATACAACTTAGGATTGCATTGGCTTTTTTGGCTGCTGCTACACAGTATTAAAAGTATTCACCCCAAAGTTTTGTCCCGTCCGCTTTTTGAACCCATAGGCTGCCAACTTGTATCGTTTGGAGGAAGAGAACCACGAGGCAGCTGCCCGTCTCGAAGAAGTGGTCTGTCGGGGAGATCTGCTCTTGGAAAAAATACAGAGTGCCTTAGCTGACATCGCCCAGTCCCAATTAAAGACTCGGAGTGGCACCCGTAGCCAACCTCTCCCAGAGTAACTGTGGCCTACGGCAAGGCTCGGCCATGGCATGGACTCCACAGATGTGACTTTGGTGCAAAATGAAGAAAAATGAGCATCGAGCACGACTCCTTTGGGCACCTTCATCCCTGGAAATATTGAGGAGAGTCTACTCTGCTTACCAGATGCAACACGAAGCCAGACCTTTCCTGAAAAGCCTGCAAAGATTTCTAGGAATTTTGGTTCCATGTAACCGCTACATCCAAGCCTGATATTTTGATTGGCTTTATAATGAACCTAGTCTCCTTCGAAACTCTCCTTGCGTCTTCATGCCACCAACAATACAATATTTTCTAGGCAATTTGCAAGGGGTGGACACATTTGTTTGGATGTTTGCTTCTCACTGAAAATACCTGTATATTATCCATGGAAGGGGGAGAAAAGCATTCTGGAAAACACTGAAGCAGTTGTCAATTTTGTATACAGTTTCACTTAGAAATGTAATGATTGTGTATCATGATTACTAGTATGGTCTGCTTTGGGCCTTGAGTGAAAAGGAGCTAGAGAAACAGGAGTTTTCCTGCCTTTTCCACACAGCCTATAACTGGCTAAGTTCATTGACTGAAGACACTAGAAGCTGAAATCTGGAACAAACCAACTACTGTTAGAAACACTGCCTTTTGTAGTCTTGGGTTTACATGAATAAAGGTTTGGTGTTGCATTGTCTATCCACGTTTTTGAAGTTCCATTTAATACAGAGGGAAGCATAAGAGTATTTCAGTTGAATTTGGAGTTGCTATATAGACATCAGATCTTTTTCCAGGCATGTCTTATTTCTACTTGTCTGATTTATGGAAAGGAACAAATGAAAGGGTATTAAAACATCAGATGAATGGATTTGTTTTAAGGATCTACTTACCAACCAGCAGCTTAAAGAAACCACAATGAAAATACCACAGCCAGACAGGAAAAAAACCCTCAGTCCTTTAAACTGTTGATTTAATCTCTTAAAGTGTATTCATACAGAATATTGAAGAACAAACTAGCCTGTTACATTTTTGCTAATTTGTTCTGTTATTCACCTAGGTCATTAAGTATATGATTCAGGGCATTTTAGGAATTCAAATGAAAAAAATAAGGCTAAGTAAGTGAAAGCTAAATTAACCACAGCTACATAAGAAAGTGTTTTTCTACTGCTGAAAATAAAGGAAAAGAGACTTTAAAAATGAACCAGCATATATAAAAAAAAATCCTCTCTTCACTTGCTCCCTTCTTGTCTGAAGACATTTTACTCAAGGCCCCCTAGAGAATATTTATATGCTAAATGGAATTTAATCCTGCATAGGGTTGAATTAACTGAACTCTGCTCACACGATACTGAATCACAAAGTGAAATTAAAGTCTCTTAGATTTATGCAGGTTGTTTTCTTGACAACAACACAAAGAATAGAAAGGAAGTCTTTGTTGGCCAAGTGTGATTGGACACAAGGAATTTATTTTCAGTGCAGAAGCTTTCGGTGTACATTCAAGCAACCAAGTGATAAATCACGATCATAATTGTAAGATACAATCATCATAAATCATAAGATTTATTACACTCGGTAATAGCCACAAGATACTAAATCAGCAATCAATAATGGGATGCTAAATAAAAGCACTCAAATCATAAAACAACAATGTTATAGTCGTAAGGTGCTAAGGAATTAAATAATAGGAAAGATGAGAAGAAGAATATCTAGTAATACAGCCTTAGGTAGTTTGACAATGTTGTGGGAATTAGTTGTTTAGCAGAGTGATGGCCTGGGGGAAAAATTCCTTAATTCTTTTGGCATGCTACCTATGCAATACTAGTGGGCTCTTATCCAAATTCTAAGCAGATCTGATTCCTTTTAGCTTTTTTTAAGATGAACACCTGTATCTTAGCAGATCATACCAATCCAAGCCATGTAGTTCAATGTATTGTGCTGGCTGGGAAATGCTAGGATTTTTAAACGTCTCTTGGAGATTCTCAGTCATCCAGCTCATGGTTGTCCCAAATGTGCTTTTTTTTTTTTTTTCAAGGGGCAACTGGACTTTTTGGTTTTTCTTTGAAGTTGTTTCGCTTCTCAGCCAAGAAGCTTCTCCCGCATCCTGCAGAAAGCACAGCTCCGACTTCTCAATGACAGGAATAAGACGGGTTAATTTCACCACGGAGGTTTTGAAAAGACAAGAGTGGAACACAAATTTCCAAGAGCTGAAATCCCTTCTACCCACAGAAGTATTGGAGCAGGTCGCAGAATTTATGAAGAACTCACACAACAGAGCTGAAGAAGCTTCTCGGATGAGAAGCGAAACATCTTCAAAGAAGAACCAGAAAGTCCAGTTGCCCCTTGAAAAAAAAAAGCACCTTTGACAGTGGTGGGATTCAAACTTTTTCACTATCGGTTCTGTGAGCGTGGCTAGGTGGGCATGGCCATGTGACTGGGTGGGTGTGAGTTTGTATTTTTTTGCAGCCACAACCGCCCCACCCCCCAGATTTTTGGGCCTTCTGGGCCTCAGGCAAGCCTCCTGGGGAGGAGTTTTTTGCTCCCAGGAAACTTCCCTGGGGCCCAGGAAGGAAAAAAATGGAGCATGGGGGGGGGGCGTGCAAGTGCTGCACCGCCCTCCCTCCATTTTTTGCCTTCCTGGGCCTCAGGGAAGCCTCCTGGGCAAAGCAGTAAGTAAGCGAGGGGAATCCCGGAACATCTGATCGTAGGAACAGCTGATTGTCAGGAGGGAAAAAAAGGAAATATCTTTAGGAGTGACTGGGCAGGGCGAGTGTCAGGCGGGCGGGGTGACCGAACAGGCAGGTGGGGCAAGCGAGAGACCGGGACATGGCCAGCCAGAAGTTACTACCGGTTCGGAGATCTACTCCAAATCCTTGCTACCAGTTCGCTCGAACTGGTGCGGATCAGCAGAATATCACCACTGATCTTTGGGACTGAAATTTTAAAATTCACCTGTGTCAAAAGTTGCCAAGTTTGAGAAACGCCAACCTAAACAAAACGTAAGTTTTCAAATTCCATCCTATTTTTGTCAAAGCGTACAAGATATACTTTTGAGTGAGGTAAGCAAGATTTGATCCCCATGAGTGAGGCTCAAGGAGTCTTCCTCTGGAGAGGTTCACCACTCCCACAGTCAACCTCATCTAGGTAGCTTCGGATCTCCTCCTCGAAATCCCGATCTACAGTAAAGTTAAATCTTCCTGCCTTTAAAAGAAAAAGAGAAATTTGTCAGGCATCGGGCATATTCGGTCGAAACATTAGTTCTAAACATGCAATGAGCAGTCACTTTTAATCCCTTCCCCTCCAATCCTGGCTAATAACAGTTTTGATTGTCATGACCAGAGTGGGATGCTACCGGTTCTCCCCAGTTCAGGCGAACCGGTATCTAATTTTATCATTTTTAATAGCTAGTTCGCTTCCCAGGAATCTCCACATGGCCCATTTTGGATGCCATGTAAGTACAGGTCCCTCGGGGAGTGCGAAAAACAGGCCCCCTGAAGGCTCCAGAAGGCTGGAAATGGGACCCATTTCTGGCCTCCGGGCGACCTCCGGAGCCAATGGGAGGCTGTTTTTGCCCTCCCAGAGACTCGAGGGAATCCTCTGGATCATCTCTCAACTTGGTGTCCTCTTGGAATTTACTCTAGGCCCATGATGGCAAACCTATGGCACGCGTGCCACAGGTGGCACGCAGAGCCATTTGTTCCGGCATGCGAGCTGCAGGCAAACTTACCTCACTGCACATGCACGCACCTCACAGTTAATTTTCCGCTGGTTTGAGGCCTTTTTCAGCCTCCCAAAGGCTGAGGAAGGTTTCTGCAGGTTTTGCAAGCTGAAAACTAGCTCCGTTTTGTCACTTCCTGGTTTTCCGAAAATACCGGAAGTGGCAAAACGGGGCTAGTTTTCAGCCTGCTAAGTCTGCAGAAGCCTTTCTCAAGCCTCTGGGAGGCCGAAAAAGGCCTTAAACCAGCCGAAAATCAGCTGTGAGGTGCAGTGCAGGTAAGGGGGCGGTGGGTGGGCGGGTGGGGATTGCACTGCCTTCTGGGTGCTGGCACACGAGCGTGAATATGCAAGTGTGCACACAATTTTTGGCACAGGAGCCCAAAAATGTTCGCCACCAGTGCTTTTGGCTGAGGATGATGGGAGTTGCACCAGCACACCTGGAGAAGAACACATTGGTAGAAGCCGCTCAAAAACATCCACAGGAACAAGAAGGAAAACTTACAGGACCTGGCTGTAAATCCAGCTATGGATCACATCAAAAAGCCTTCAAGCTCATCTCAACTTTGGAAGACTTCATGGACATGGACACTGTGGGGTTGTTTTCCTGGGATGCTGAGACTTTCACATTTTCTTGCGATCTATCCTAGCACTCATTAGAATATGTCCTTAGAAAGTCTGTAGAGATTCTCTGCCCTTCAGGTCCTGGTTGTCCCAAAGGTGCTTTTTCAGGAGTCAACTGGCCTTTCTTCTTTTTTCTTTGAAGTTGTTTCGCTTCTCATTCAAGAAGCTTCTTCAGTTCTGAGAAGAAGAGAGAAGAAGAGCTGAAGAAGCTTCTTCAATGAGAAGCGAAACATCTTCAAAGAAAAAACAAGAAAGTTCAAAGAAAAAACAAGGAAGTCTTGTTTTGGGGTCAACTATGACCTGGATGACTGAGAATCTCTACAGACTTTTAGCTAAACAATTTGGGATGAACACCCTCTGAATGGTGGGGGTGTAGGAAGAGATTTCCAGGGGAAAAAAATTGCAGACTACACGAACTATTTGCACCACTCAGGTGACCCTGAAGACACAGATAAACTCTCCAAGTAACATCAAAGACTCTCTCAAAGGATGCAAATGACCAGCTGTCTGCAATGAGTATAAATCCTTCCATTCCCCATCATCCAGTCAGAGCTGAAGAAGCTTCTTGGATGAGAAGCAGAACGTCTTCAAAAGAAAAACCAAGGAAGTCCAGTTGCCTCCTGAAAAAGGTCCTTAGGTTTTGTTTTTTTTTTAATTATTTAATCAGCCAAAATCCGATGCCACTGAGTTGGAGTCGTGAATTCCTTCAGAAGCTATAAATAATCCAGATTGGAAGCCAAAGACCCCAAGAGGGCCTGCAACTCTACTGATTTATTCTTGTGTTTCTTGCAGAGAAGAAGTCCAAAACATGAAAGATCGATTTGTGGGCCTTACCTGATCAGAGAGTGCCTTGTCGTATCTCATCAAGGTGGCGAAGTGTTCACAGTTTGCCTTGGCAAGGTTGTATCTGAGGACCTTGTTCTCCATATGCCGAGCTCTTTTCACCACACAAACAGGATCCAAGGGGGGATATTTCTCATCAAATTTGTTCCACACGGCAATTTTCAGAACTCCCTGGACATCCTTGATTTTTTCTTTTCGGACCTTGAACTTAGTCCCTTCCACAGCTGGAAAAAGAGAAGTTGCGTTGATGGCCTTCAGAAATGATTTTGTTCCCATCCCTACATCGGAGACCCAAGTGTACAGGAAGTCCTTGACTTACAATCATTTGTTTAGTGACCGAAGCTACAACTGCGCTGAAAAAAATGGCTTATGAGCAGTTTTCACACTTAGCGACATGAGTATCCCCCTGGTCATGCAATCCAAATCCAGATGCTTGGTGACTTAACTTGCATTTTTGACAGTTGCGATGTCCATGGGTCATGTGAACCCCATGTGCGGCCTTCTGACAAAGTCAATGAGGGAGCCAGACAGGAGTGGGATTGTACTGGTATAACAACTGGTTCGGTGATCGCGTGCTCTGTGAGCGCACTCTTCATTTCAAACAGCTCTAACACTTCTACAGCAGTCCCTGTGAAGAAAATAGCTGAGGCACGGCTAACCGCTCTGCCGCATGAATCAGCTGTGCTCTAAACCAGGAGTCGCCAGCCTTTTGGACCTCAGGGACCACCCTGGGAAAATCCCCCAAAAAGTCTGCAGGAAAATTCCCCACCCTGTTTTCCTCCCGATCAATTGTTCTTTATTTGGGATCGCAGGATACCGACTCCAGCTCCGTTCTCAGTGGGAGAGAGAGAGACTTTTGGCTTCATGCAAGGAAAGCAGCAGAAGCAGCAGAAGTCTTTGTTTCTCTCCCTCAAACTCTGCCAGAAATGAGTCTTTGGAGCCTCTTAGAGCAGGAGGCCTTGCAAGGTCCCAAAGACTCATTTCTGGCGGAGTTTGGGGGAGAGAAAGACTTTGGCTGCTTTCCTTGTGTGCAGCCAAAAGCAGAAGAAGAAAGAAGCGGAAAGAAGCAGCTCAGTGGCCAGGCACATTGGGTGAGTGGGGCAAGTTCTCCCCTCCTCCCTCCCCCCCCCCCATTACCTTGTGTTGTTTGCAATGCAAGCAATATAAGCCTTGTGTTCCCGCGGGCCATGTGGGTGGCACAGCCTTGTGCTCCCGCGCAGCCTGGATTAATTGCTTTGGGGATGACATTTCACTGCGGGCCACCAAAATTTTCTCACAGACCACCAGTGGTCCCCGGCCCACTGGTTTTCAACTACTGTTCTAACGAAGTAAAGGACAGGAAAGAGGAGGGGGAGCAGACGGGCTCACATGCTCGTCACTGCAAATCGGTTTTGAGACAGCTGATTTTCGGAGCAAGGGTTCATCCAAACCAGTCCGAACCAGTAGAATCCCACCCCTGAAGCCAGATTTACTTAACAACCTTGATACTAATTTAACAATGGTGGTTTATTCACTTAACAACTGTGGCAAGAAAGGTCAGAAAAATAGGGGGGAAAAACTCACGTAACAACTGTCTTGCATAGCAACATTTGTGGTTGTAACTGGAGGACTAATTCCAAACTAACTTTAGGAGCAGACCTCCTCCTCCTTAGGAGCAGACCTGTGTAGGAACACAGCGGTACTGTAATTGTAATTCCTCCTGTTCTGAATAAGGGTGGATAATTCTGCTCAAGTAAACTTTGGTCAAGTGTCAAATATGGCCAGTCCAGACAGTCCTCGACTTACAACAGTTCATTTAGTGACCGTTCAAAGTTACAACGACACCCAAAATAGGGACTTACAATCGTTTTTCAAAGTTTAAATATGACCCACTATGATCCTGTGATCAAAATTCAGAGGCTTGGCAATTGGTTCATACTTATGATGGTTGCAGTGCCCCAGAGTCACTTGATCCTCATTCGGGACCTCCTGAGAAGCAAATTCAACAGGGGAGCCTGATTCGTTTAACAATGAGGTTACTAGCTTATCAATGGCAGTGATTCGCTTAACAAACGTGGCCAGGAAAGGTTGTAAAATGGCCCAAAGCTCACTGAACAAATGCCTCGCTTAACGACAGAAATGGTGATCTCCATTGTGGTCATAAGTCGAGGACTACTGAAAAAGAATATTCTTTGGCTGATTACACTGAAAATTCAGCTTGGCAGTATGACCTCCCCAGGAAAACATCCCACATTAGTTTTTTCAAATTTTTTAAAAAATGGTCCGAAATACACCAGATCATCCAATGTCACACAACACCGCCCTGTTCTTCTATTAGATCTCATGAGATCCAGTCTAAGAATGCTGGATTGTTCCGATCTTGAGAGATTTCCCCACCCCTGAATGTTTCAGGAGGTTTCATATTTCTTTCCAATGTTTGGAGGGACCTTCATCCTTTGAAAATGTTGACTACTTTTTTCAATTTACAAAATAATGGAGATGTCGCAGTGATTAAGCCCTGGGAAATAGCGACGGACCTCAAAACTCAGGAAACTTATTTGGACTGGTCACTTTATTTTCAGGTCAGCATACCTTAGATGTTCTGACCTAGGCTTCCTTAGAAAGCATAAAACACAATCTTGGGTCTGGCAAAACCTCTTTTATTTCCCACAGCTGTGAATTACGTTCATTCACAGCCTGCAAGGCTTGGCAAACAGTCTTTCAGGGGAATGCTGATAAACACCCACATTATCGCACTTGGAATGCAGCCAGAGAATGAATTGCCAAACACAGAGCAAGGCCAAACTCGACACAGAGTCAAACAAAACTTTTCAAAGCTTGGATCGACCAGATGAATTAATTGCTTCCTGGGAAAGCTCATGTCCCCTTCACTCCTCTTTTATGACCCGGGGCGGGATTCAAATTTCTTAATAACTGGTTCTGTGGCCATATTCTAATTTGTGGGTGTGGCTTGGTGGTCACATGACTGGGTGGGCATGGCTTACTGACTGGGCGTGGCTTCATAGTCACATGACTGGCTAGGCATGGCTTGTATGTAAATATTGAATATTTTTTATTAAAAAAGAGAGCAACTTTTATCCAAAAGCAGGCAAAGCAGGCAGGCAGATTGAGTTGCTTGCAGAATCACAGACTCACTCACAGATCTACCTTTCTGCAATCTGCTGCCTAAGTCTGCACTGAAAAATAGAAGCTTCAGTCCTAAGGAAGGTTCAGCTCTGCTCTCAGGCCACTTGTCCCCCTACCTCAACCCCCTGAATACCACCCCTCACTGCACCTCAGGGAAGCTTCCTGGGCAAAGGCGAAGCAGTACAGCAGCAATTTAGATTAGCTAGAAAGCAAGAAATCCATGTGGCACAGCTGGTAGCCAGAACAGCTGATTGTCGGGGGAAAAGGGGAAAATAGCAACTTAGCAAAAATTAGGCAAAGGCACAATGCAGGAAAGTTGGATGGCGTGCATGCGAGATAAGGATGCTGAGTTGACCCTGCTTTCTCAATTGTTCTTATCTTCTGCTAGCTCTGTGCATGCGCAGGCTGGGAACCGGCTCCAGAAGCTCCTCCACTTCACTGCTGTCCAAACCCAAAGGCAGCTGCTGACTGCCAGCCTGCCAGCCTGCCCTGGCCCCATCTCTGCCTCCAATGCAGAGCCCTCCTCCGAGCCTTCCTCAGCCTCCAGGACTGGCCCAGGTTCCTCCCCAATCTCCTCGCTATTGTCCGACTCTGCTGCCAATTCTGTCAGCTGCCGGTGGGCCCTAAACAGATGTGGTTTCTCAGGTGAACCTGCCTTAAAGCCTGCCATGTAGCCCACCTTGAGTTTCCAGAGGGAAAAGTAGGACATT
The DNA here is from genome assembly GCF_049901715.1 of Pseudonaja textilis. NCBI lineage: Eukaryota > Metazoa > Chordata > Lepidosauria > Squamata > Elapidae > Pseudonaja > Pseudonaja textilis. Next base: position 26,741,628 of record NC_141994.1, on the reverse strand, counting down.
TCTGTAGGAAATAGATCATCAAATACTTTTCTCTTACGTGGCCAGGTGAAATGTACAACTTCCTCCTCGCCTACGTAGATACCCCAATGCTGAAATCCAAACATCTGGAATTGGATCATATCTCCAGGCTTTGGGAGGTCTTCATTCTGGAAAACGTGTTCTATGTCCTTTTTGATCCCGGTCTGTGTACAAATTCAGGGAAAGAAAGAACCCCGATTATCCAAGAAAGAAAAGGGACCAAAATGGATTCCTATAAAACAGATGGTCTTCAAACTTGACCGCTTTAAGACTTGTAGACTTCAACTCCCAGAATTCCTCCTCCAGTCATGTTGGCTCAGGAATTCTGGGAGTAGAAGTCCACAAAGTTTTAAAAGCTGTCAAGTTTGAAGACCCTTGGATTAGATAAATAGATATGAGAGAGAGAGATGAAATGAGATAGATGAATGATAGATTAGATAGATGGATGATAGATTAGATATATAGATTAGAACAATGGATGGATGGATATATGATAAATTAGACCAATAGATAGATGTATGATAGATTAGATATATAGATTAGATAGAACAATAAATGGATGGATGATAGATTAGATCAGGGATCGTCAAACTTGACAGCTTTTAAGACTTGTGGACTTCAACTTCCAGAATTCCTCCTCCAGTCATGTTAGTTCAAGAATTCTGGGAGTTGAAGTCCACAAAGTCTTAAACTTGCCAAGTTGGAAGACCCTTGCAATAAAATATCAATGGCAGATAAAGTTATCCCTATCCTAATGATCTGATCATCAAAGCATTGAAATGGAAATGGATTCCAATAAAGTATCAATGAATGTTTCAATGGCAGGTAAAGTAACCTGATTCTAAGCTCACCTGTAAGATTGATTTGTAGTTGTAGTTCAAATTGTACCCTATGCTAAGATATCATTTTCGCCTTGATTTGAAATGGACTTCAGTAAAGTATCAATAAATATTTCATTCTCAAGTTTCTTACTGAAACTTGAAAACACCAGAAAAAGCCCAAAGCTTTGAACAGGAATGAAACATAAAAAAAGACCCTTGGAAAAAAGTCATTACTAATCTCTCCTATAAGGTTAAAGGTTCCCCTCGCACATCCCTGCTAGTCATTTTCGGCTCTAGGGGGCACTGCTGATCTCTGTTTCAAAGCCGAAGAGCCAGCGCTGTCTGAAGACGTCTCCGTGGTCATGTGGCTGGCATGACTAAACGCTTTCGAAGGTGCATGGAACACTGTTACCTTCCCACCAAAGGGGTCCCTATTTTTCTACTTGCATTTTTTACATGCTTTCGAACTGCTAGATTGGCAGAAGCTGTGACAACGGGAGCTCACTCTGTTACGCAGCGCTGGGAATTCGAACTGCCAAACTGCCGACCTTTCTGATCAACAAGCTCAGCATCTTAGCCACTGAGCCACCGCGTCCTCTCCATACTCTCTCCTAAAAGTGCTGCCAAAAAACTACACAGATGTGGCTCTCCAAATCCACAGAACCTTGACACTTGAGTTTGACCCATAGGAGAACTTACCTTTTCTTCCTTTGGAATGTGAATTAAAATCAGATCAATTTTTTTTCAACCTCTGAGACACAGTAAAGGGATTTCAGAACAATTAAAATCTGGTGTGGCACACACTAATTGGTAATTGTGGGGAAAACTTTTTTGAAATGTTTGAATTGAGATGGAGTTTTGGAAATGATGAACTGTGATGAAATTGCAAACTTGACAGATAAAAGTATAAAGCACAATGAACATGAAGATATGAGAATGATCTAAAGCTAAAAGAAATAGGTTCAGAAATGAATTGAAAATATATAAAATGAGTTTGAAGAAAATACTTGAGAAAATGAATAGAAAATACGTAAAGTGATGATAAGATACGAAACTAAATGTGAAAGATGAATATGTAATCAAGGCCATGTTTATATGGAAATGTGAAAACCTGGAATCATGCTGTTCACTAAAAAAAGATGTTTTTGAAATGTGAAAAAATAAAACTTTTTTTTAAAAAAAGAACAATTAAAATCTCTCTCACATGGAGATCTCACTCACCACCAAGTTCCAAAGGCATGCCATCTCTGGATTTTGTTCCTGTTGTTTTCTCCTTCACGATATTTTGGGCTTCTACATTTCTGCCAGGAATTTCCTGTATTGTCTCTTGTTACGCACACAAAAAAGGAGAAGCAAATTTTTTACAATGGCTTTTACAAGAGCAATTGCCTAGCCCAAAGGTTCACTCACCCAAGCCCTCTCAGATCTCTCGAGAAAATCATTAAATATTGCAGATCATTAAAAAAAACCACACAATTTGTGGATCCTTTGGTTCTGTCACACACAGCCAGTCTGCCTCGGGGTTCAATTTGGTATTGAGGCTGGTATTTTGATCCTCCCTTCAAGCTCCTCATTCCTATTTACAAGACACAGTCTACAGTTGCTTTCCTGGATTTTTGTTTTCCCTTGAACATTTTGTTCACTTCCAGGTGGCCTCTGTCCTCAATTTCAAAATCTGGCAAAGCCTGAAATATCCGTTCCTCCATTTTTCAGGCCATAGGTGTCAGCATGATAAACCTTGTTTATCTGGACGCTGGAAACACCTTATTGGGCTGCTTGTAACTCTTTACAAGGTGGCTCAATGGCTAAGACACTGAGCTTGTTGATCAGAAAGATCGGCAGGTCGGCGGTTTGAATCCCCAGCGCCACATAATGGAGTGAACTCCCGTTCTTAGTTCCAGTAGCTTCTGCCAACCTAGCAGTTCAAAAGCAGGTAAGAAAATGCAAGTAGAAAAATAGGGACCCCTTTGGTGTGAAGGGAACAGCATTCCATGTGCCTTCGAAGGCGTTTAGTCCTGGTGGCCACATGACCACGGAGATGTCTTCGGACAGCGCTGTTCGGCTTTGTAATGGAGATGAGCAGAGCCCCCTAGAGTCGGAAATGAGTAGCACTAGTATGTGCAAGGGGAACCTTTACCTTTACCTTTAACTGTGTTTACAGAACGCCTAGCTCAATTTTGTATCTGTTTTTCCAGGGGTTTTTTTTTGGCATTGTTTTATTTATTTATTCCTTTTTTCCTGTGGTTTGTAACAGCCTTGGGATGCCCAGGTAGAAAAAATGGCTTTTAAAATGTAAGTTTAGTTTCCTTTATTGTCATTGCACCTCGTACAGTGAAATCAAACTCCATCTTCAGTGCACATCATGACCATGAAAATAAACACAAACACACATCCTTCACACTCCACACATTGAATTGAAAACCCCCCGACACTGCACCAACACTGCACTATACAGTATAATTCAATAGAGTTATTGTCCTGGGATAGAAGCTGTTTTTCAGTCTATTTGTCCTTGTTTTTATCATTATCCTGTACCATGTGCCAGATGGTAATAGTTCAAACAAAGAGTGCCCAGGATGAGATGGATCTTTGAGGATGCTTTGAACTTTCTTAAGGCAGCAGGAGCTCTAAAGCTCTTCCAAAGAGGGGAGATGGCAACCAATGATCATCTGGGCAATGACATTAACCCTCTGGAGTGCTTTCCTATCTGCCACTGTGCAATTGGCAAACCGTACAGAGGTGCAGTATGTTAAAATGCTCTCTATGGTGCAGCAGTTGGTCACCAGCAGTTTTTCATTCCATTGTTGTTTTCTGAGAAGCCTCAGGTAGTATATCTGCTGTAAGTCAGGAAATGTAAAATTATAGTAAGACGGGAAATTTGGCCACAATACGAGGTTTTTCATTCCGTTGTTGTTTTCTGAGAAGCCTCAGTGTCAGCCTTCAAGATTTTCTTCCTTTGCTTTGCATCTTTCGGCTGTCATAAGTAACGGGGGGAGGAGGGGGGTAAAGTATTGCTTAGCTTTCTCTTCTCTGCGCAGCTGCAAACCTTTATCAAAGTATGCCAAGGTCAACGGACAGAAGCCTCATCACCACCTGAAAATGATGACATTCACAACTTTTAATTGGAAGAACCATTTGAACTATTGGGGGGTGGGAACATTGCCATCACTTTGTATATGTGATTTACGCGCCTATTTTCTCAGATTCAGAATTGTTTTGTTGCTACCACTTGACTTCCAGTAAAAGATATCTTTTCTCTAATTAAAAGAGTCTAAGTATTTCTTTCTTGGATTTTGAATGGAGCACCAGCTGACACTCAGGTAGGTATATCTGCTGTAAGTCAGGAAATGTAAAATTCTAGTAAGACAGGAAATTTGGCCACAATACGAGGTTGGGCAATGGGTGTTTATGATAGCTGTTCCGATGGACAGCGAAATAGGCAGTTGTGTCTTTCATACACAGCCCAACATTTATGTTGCCAAGTGAGACATTTGTTATGGGAGTTTTGCCTCATTTTACGACTTTCCCTGTCCCGTTTATTAAGTGAATCACTGCCTGTTGTTAAGTGAGTCAAACAGTTGTTGAGAGAATCTGGTTTTCCTTTGCTGGTCAGAAGGTCGCAAACGGGGATCATGAGACCTTGGGATATTGCGACCGTTGTAAGTTTGAACCAACTTGCCAAGTATCTGAATTTTGATCCCATGATCATGGGGAACGATGCAGAGGTCGTAACTGTGAAACATGGTCGTAAGTCAGATTCTTCAGTGCTGTTGAAACTTCAAACGGTCACTAAATGAACTGTTGTAATTTGAGGACTCCCTGTAAATTATTTTTTGTTATGGGACAGAAATGGCTGGCCGCGGGGTTTTTTCTTGATTGTCCAGCTTAGTGTGCAGCTTGCAAGTTTATGATTTCGGAGCTTTTTTATGTTTTATGTTTATGACTTTACGTTATGTCTTTTAATAAAAAAGCCCCATGAGACCTGAAATCCAGACCGTTTTAGAGCAGAAGTAGAATGATCCATTGCAGGAGCCTCTCAAAAAGTGGCAACCTCCAACATTGTAAAATATAATGGTCAGTTGCTTTCTTTTGGAGATTTCTTTGAAAGAAATTCTTATTCTCAAATGGGCCTCTAGAGGGTGGTTGAATTACACGTTAGGCTTCGTTGTGGAACCAGAGAAGCATGAATTTGGCTTCTTTTATAAAAAAAATTTTAGCTGCATAGGAGGATAGGATAGGGTAGGGTAGGGTAGGATAGGGTAGGGTAGGGTAGGGCAGGGCAAGGCAGGGCAGGGCAGGGCAGGGCAGGGCAGGGCAGGGCAGGGCAGGGCAAGATAGGACAGGACAATGAATAGAATAAGAAATAGAATAGAATATGAAGGGAAGAGTAGAGAATAAGGAATAGAAGAAGAGAAGATATGGAATGGAATGGGAATGGGAATAGGAACAGAATAAAATAGAACAGGATAGGACAGGACAGACAGGACAATAAATAGAATAAGAAAGAAGGAAATAATAGAGAATAAAGAAGAGAAGAGAAGAGAAGAGAACTGACTCTTAACTACGAGTCAGTTGCCAAGAGTCTGAATTTTGATCATAGGGATGCGACAATGGTCATAAGTGTGAAAAACAGTCATGTCCCTTTTTTCAGTGCTGTTGCAACTTCAGTCACTAAATGAACTGTTGTAAGTCAAGGACAACCTGTATCACATACAGGAATGAGGTGTTCATTCGATTCCAAATCGAATATGAACAATTCATATCCTTGTCCCCTTGGCCTTGCCTTAGGTGTAGCTCCGTGGTTTTTTTCCCCCCTTGTAATTTTTGAATTATGATTTCTAGCCTCTCGATTTTCTTAAAATGGGGAAGACAAGCCTATCCAAATATTTATCCTGAACAAATAACTCCACCAAGTTCAATGTACACTATCTAGTTTTAAGATCAGAGACACTCCCCATGGACATACAACTTACAGTGTCATGAAAGCCACAAAGAGGAAAAAGTCACATTGCTTGTCCAACCTGAAGGCCTTGGAGTGAAATTGTACGTTTGAGCTCGCCTTCCCAACTTCCTTGTATTTCTCACCAGCACGAACATCTCAGAGAAAACGTCTCCTAGACTATCATAAGAGCTCCACAGTTGTTCCCAACTTTACACTCAAGTCGCTTGATGCTCTAAATTTCAATATTTGATTGGAGAACATCTCAACTAGTTCATCAAAGGTATGCATCAGGGGGCATCTAACTTACACAAGCAAAGCTAATGGTACCTCTCTCAAAACTCTGGATCTACTGTGCCCAACACCTTTTCCCATTGAGTTGAGAACACAACTGATCATCCTAAACTTTCCACTGAGTTGAGAACATGATGGATCATCCTAAATCTTCCATTCAGTTGAGAATATGATGGATCTACTGTGCCCAACACCTTTTTCCATTGAATGGAGAACATCATGGACCACCCTAAATCTTCTATTCAGTTGAGAACACGATGGGTCATCCTAAACCTTCCACTGAGTTGAGAACATGATGGATCCCTGGCTTCCTTGGCTGTTTTTGTCCCTGCTCTGCCAACAATCTTAGTAGCTTCAAAACTGAACGTACGCCCTCGTTCATTGGAACATGACACACAGAGTAACCCAAACACAAGTTCTGCTACAGAGAAATTCCCTATGGATGGGCTTCAGCATGAATCTGAACACCCAGAAGACTAAACCTCTGGTCTCTATGACCCAGATTGGATCCTGCAATCTTTAACATCACTTGGCTCCATAAAAGAATCAAGATCTCTTGAGCTTTGATCAAACTTCATTCAAAGACAGAGGGCGGGGGGAGAGAAAGAGAGAGGGAGAGAAAGAAACAGAAAGAAGAAATTTAATGCCAAGAAATTTAATTCCTCCATTTACCAATTCACTTAAACACCAACAGGCAACCATCCCATCAGGTGACTAATATTGCACACAAATGCTATATGACTAAAATCTTGTAAGGGAGCCATAAGTACATTGCTTCAACAACAACTAATTTAAGCAGCTACAACTATCAACCCATATCAGAAGCCTAATTGTGAGAGATTGGGAAGAGGTAGGGAAAGGAATGGAAAGGAGGAATGAAACTATAAACAATCAAGAAACAGGATGAATCTGTTGGCAGCTTTTCTCATAAGTTGTTTTAACAGCAGCTAGAATTGTATTTGCCCAGAATTGGAATGGTGATAAGATACCGACAGAGGGAAAAATAAATGAAAAAATATTTGAACGTGCAGAAATGAACAGATTGACACTAAAAATAAAAGAAAAAGAAGATTCTGAATATTATATGGTATGGGATTTGTTTTATCAATGAATAGAAAATAGAATGGGATTGAATGTATTTATAAAGTAATCAGAGAAACTAATGTAATAGATATATTTGATATTATTATTTACATGGGAATGTTATGTTGTATTGGTAGATTTGACAAGAAAGAACATTATTATTAATGGTTAAACAATTAGAATATGTACCTAATCAACGCATGATTGAAATGGAATGTATATAAAAAATAATAAAAAAAATTTTTAAAAAATAAGTTGACTAACTAGGCAGCAAGAAAATTGGCAAGCAGCAAGTCAAATCATTCAGAGAAACTCCACCTTAATTAACTGTCCTACAAATGAGGCGAAAAATTTGTTAGAATTCCCAAATTCTGTAATTACCAGATTTGCATTAAAGAGACGGGATGAACTCTATCTGATTCCGACTTCTTTCACGCCCCAGCCGCATGGGGCTTCAATGGAACAGAATCACAGAGTAGGAAGGGACTTTGCACAAGCAGGAAACCCTAAAGCATTTCAGACAAATGCTGGAGCACCCATAACTTCTTGTGGCAAGTTGTTCCACTGGTTTATTGTTGTCACTGTTAGGAAGTTTCTCTTTAATTCCAGGTTGCTTCTCTCCTTGGTTTGTTTCCATCCGTTGCTTCTTCTCCTTTATATCTGGTGCTTTGGAAAATAATTTGACCCCCTCTTCTTTGGGGCAGCCCCTCAAATTCTGGAAGACTGCTATCCTGTCCCCCCCAGTCCTTCTTTTCTCTAGACTGGCCATACCCAAATCCTACCACCGTTCTTCCTATATTTTAGTCCCCAGGCCTTTAATCCTCTTAAGTTGCTCTTCTTTGCACTTTTTCCAAACTTTCAACATCTTTTTTGTAATGTGGGGACCAAATCTGGATGCTGCTGCATCCTTACAAAGGATTTACAAAGCATTCATAATACTTCAAGTGATTTTGATTCTAATCTCTGTCTGTCCGTCTATCTATATCGATATACAAAAACTTCAACCTCAAGACTGCCTATTATTGACCTCCCCCCATTCCTAAGAGGTCTGTAAGCGGCCCTGCATAAGCGCACCAACTTGCCTACCATCTCTGTCCTTATGTTCCCTTTTATTTGTATCAATTTCATGTATTCATAACCATGTTTATACTTATACCTGTAATCTAATACAAGCTTGACAAAATAAATAAATAAAATAAATAAATGTTGTCATTGGCTAAGAATGAATTCTGTCTTAGTGAGCAGAAGTCCAACTGTGGTTTGCAAGTTGACAAATACACGTACCAGCCTAGATAATATTCCACATATTCTTCCGGGCTTCTAATCACAATCACTTTTACACCAGGCTGTGACCCATGATGGGAAACCACCACCTCCTCTCTTTTGAATGTGCAAAACATTCAACTCCACTCTCGACTGCTCAGCCCATCCACGGTGCCATAAACATGCAGAGGAACTGGGGTAAAAGTACTTGCAAGCAATAACACTTCTTACTCTTTAGTTCCGCTACCGCTGCCTTTCAAGTGGCTGCCCAGCCCTGAGCAGGATGTTAAGAGAGGAGTAGATAGCTGGCTTTGTAGTACTGATCACCTCTTGGTGTCTGCAACCTCTTGTTTACTGGGGAGACCAATGCCTTAACTTTCCTTATCGCTCCAGCAAGCAGCTCTCTTGGTGAGAAAAGCAAACAAACCATGGCTTAAAATCAGAGGATGGATGGTAGTTTATCCTTCACTCATTCAGATTATCCAGGAAAGGAGAACTGGTGAGAGGCAGTCCTTGGCTCATGACCACAACTGAGCCCATGTTCTGACCTAGACCTTCCCAAGATCATGAAGCCGACTCCTCATCCCGATAAAACCCCTTTTATTTTGGTAAAAGGGAATTCCTCTCCAGCAAAGTCCTTGCCAACAGTCTTTCAAGAGATTCCACAATTACAGAGCTTAATCAGGCTTGGAGAGCTACCAGACTGATATCTTCCAAATGCCACTCTGTATCAGACAATACTTGGCAAGGAGTCAGGAACAGATCTTCACCCTCATGAACTGAACTAATTGTCTCCTGCAAACCCCACTCCCCTTTCGCTCCTCTTTATTCCCTATGGCCATTCCCCAACCACCTGAGCCCTTACTCTCAAGTCGACCCTTGTTCCTCAACTGTTACCTTCTTCTGGCAGCTCTGTGCATACGCACACTGGGAACAGACTCCAGCTGTTCTTCTGCCTCACTGATGCCCGACTCCAAAGGCAGCTGATAACTGTCAGACGGTCCTGACCCCATCTCTGCCTCCGATGCAGAGCCCTCATCAGAGCCTTCCCCAGACTCCAGGACTGGACCATGTCCCTCCCCAACCTCCTCACTGTCCGAGTCTGCCCCCAGCTCCACTGGCCACTGGCGGGCCACAATAGCCCAACATTTCTTGAAAGCAAAAAAAAAAAAAGATACTAAATGAGTTTCACCCTATTTGAATTTCTTGCTCCGGAAGTGGAGGGAATCTCTGCCTTTGTTAAGTTAGTAACACAGTTGTTAAAGTGTTGTTGTCATTGAGTTTGCTTGTCAGAAGGTCTCAAACAGGGATGACATAACACCACAACCGTCGTAAATAGCAGCCATTTGCCAAGCATCTGAATTTTCATCTGGGGTGTCCACTGGGGATGCTGCCACGGTTGTAAGTGTGAAAAAGAATGGTTGTAAGTCCCTTTTCTCAGTGCCGTGGCCACTTTGAATGGTCACTAAACAAACCATCGTAAGTCGAGGACTACATGTATAAGGGCTCTCCTACACCCACCCACCCCCGATGTTCAGTAGCTTCATGCGGAATGAACTACAGGACAACACGTACAATGATAAGAAAATTAAATCTTCAACATAGAGAAAAGTAAAGTCCTACATTTAGGCAAGAAAAACCAAAAGGACACATATAGACTGGGTGAAACCAGGCTCAATAGCAGGAACTGTGAGAGGGATCTTGGAGTCTTACTGGACAACCAGCTAAATAGGAGCCAGCAGTGTGCAGCAACAGCCAAAAAAGCTAATGCAATCCTAAATTGCATTAACAGAGGGATACAGTCAAAATCAAGGGAAGTACTAATACCACTCTATAAAGCCTTAGTAAGGCCACAGCTAGAGTACAGCATCCAGTTTTGGTCACCACATTATAAAAAAGATGTTGAGACTATAGAAAAAGTACAGAGAAGAGCAACCAGGATGATGAGGGGACTGGAGGCTAAAACATAGGAAGAACAGTTGCAGGAACTGGACATGGCTAGTCTGGTGAAGAGAAGGACCAGGGGAGACATGATGGAAGCCTTCCAATATTTGAGGGGCTGCCACGGGGAGGAAGGGGTCAAGCTATTTTGTAAAGCGCCTGTAGGCCAGAGAAGGAACAATGGATGGAAACTGATCAAGGAGAGATTCAACCTGGAAATAAGGAGAAATTGTCTGACAGTGAGAAGAATCAACCAATGGAACAGAAGTTACTTTTGGAAATTGTGGGAGTTTCATCATTTGAGACTTTCAAGAAGAGACTGGACTGCCATTTGTCAGAAATGGTGTAGGGTCTCCCACTTGGGCAGGGGGTTGGACTAGATGACCCTCAAGGTCCCTTCCAACTCTGATTATCTGTTATCTGTTACCTTCACCATGATCGAGGCAGGTTTAGTCCAAATTTCCCCTTATTCCAACACAGTTCCAAGAAGAATAAAGCCAGTCAGTTTGTGCAATCTTGGAAATGATTAAGGCGGGGTCCTTGGCACTCTCAGTTTGACTGTTTTCTTGCAGTCATTTCCTTACCCAACTAGGTAACATCATCAGTGCTAGAAGGGGGGAGGAGGAGGAGAAGGAGGAGGACTATGGTCCTTGGGAATCTCTGAACTTGGTTGTTTTCTTGCAGACATTTCATCACCCAAGTTTTACTAGGTTACATCATCAGGTCACCCTGAGCTACAAATATTATCTATTGGTATCTTTCTCAGCGCTGGTGTCTCCTCCAGAGAGTTAGCTCTTTGCATAACATGTGATGATTAGAATCTGTTTATCTGTCTTTCAGGCGAGAGCTTTGGGTTAATTTGTTTGGCCCTCCATTTCTAACCATTTTTTTCTGAGATCATCTTCTTTGTGGCAGCTCCTAAGTTGACAACATATTTTTTTGACTATTTGTTCCTTTGCTGTTAATGGTTGATCCTAAAAAAACCCCAAAAGCCATCGATCACTTTGATATACACAATTAAAGCTGTTTTTCTTTCTTTCTTCTTTCTCTTTCTCTTTTTCTTTCCTTCTCACTGTATTTCCTGTTATGTCAACACCACAAAGCTGGGCTTGGGCTTTGTTTTTTTTTGCTTTGTTTTGTTATTGGGCATAAACTCTTAATCACATCCCATGAACTACTGTGGCAAGGTCAGTCAGCCCCGAAACCTCTAGTAAATGTTTAATAGGTGGAGGAAGTGTGGATTCCGGGAAACTGTTACAATGTCTTAGGCTCGACAATGCCTCAGGCTCACGTCTTCCATCTCAGCTGTTGTTCTGCAGATCTAATTTTGGGACAGAAGAAAGGAGGGCAGCTACTCACTGCTGTGAATTTCTCTGAAGGGGATGGTTTCGCTACTCAGTGGGAAAAGCAGACCCTAAACGGGTCAGTAGTAGAAGTTACTGGACTTTCTGCTTTTTCTCTGAAGACATTTCAGAGCTGAAGAAGCAAAATGTCAGGAGAGGAGAGAATGGAGAAATATAGAATAGAATAAATAGAATAAGGAAATAGAATAGAATAGGACAGAATAGAATGCAGAATAAAATAGACATAGAGAAGAGAATGTAGAAGAGAATAGAAAAGACGTATAGAATAGAATGCAGAATAGCATAGCATAGAATAGAATGGAATAGAATAAGAGAAGTATAAAATAAGAGAAGATAATGTAGAATAGAAGGGAAGGGAAGGGAAGGGAAGAGAATGCAGAATAAAATGGAATGGAGAATATAGAATAGAATTAGAATTAGAATTAGAATTAGAATTAGAATTAGAACAGAACAGAACAGAACAGAATAGAATAGAGTAGATATTGGAATGAAGAATAGAACAGAAAATAGAATACTGTAAGGAATGGAATGGAATGGAATAGGAATAGGAATAGGAATAGAATAGAATAGAATAATAACCAATCGGCATACATTAAAATCAAATTTCATTGCATACAGCTCTCAAAGGATCACCACCTCCAATATACACTACACAAACATGAGAGAATGAATAAAGAGAGATGCTTAGGGCACGTGGGGTGTGTGTGTGTGTGTGTGTCTCGTGTGCATGCACAGAGGGTGTGGGGACCCCCATGCACATTGCTTTTGGTGGGTGCACAAGAGAGAGTGCGTGCAATTTTTGGCACGGGACCCCCCCAAAAGTTAGCCACCACTGCCATACGGTATTCGTTTTCTTCCTTCTCCTGCAATTCCTTTGTAAGTTTATCATATTGTGTTGTTCCAAGCCGCCTTCCTCAGTGGTGATTCTTGCAACCCGGAATAAGGTGAGGGCTGTCTATCTCAGGCGAAACAAAACCAACATTGCAAATCTCTCACAGTTTGTTTGTTTTTCCCCCATCATGATTATTAATTGTGATCTCGACATTCAATCAGCACACCGCCACCTCTGTTGCTCTAACTCTCTTCCCCAAGGAAATGTGGATGAAAGATTTTGTGGCGTTGCAACAGCAACGTTGCCTCTGATGTCCTCGCTTGCCTCGTTGTGAAACAAATACAAGTCATCCTCACCTTATGACCTTGAAAATTTATGGTCGTTAAGTCTGCTTTTTTAAAATAAACTTTATTCAATTTTCAAAAGTTTTTAAAACCCTAAAATAAAATTATATAGATCATTGTGTCAATGTAAAGGCATCGTTTACATCTCCTTATCATGTTTCTATACATACTTTCTTGTTACACTGCATTGCCATTGTCAACTCATAAAACATTTTGTATACACGTTTTATAGTTTACAAGGGAAAGAAGAGGGGGAGTTTCAAAGAGCAGGTGGCAGTGTGGAATCGAAAGTACATTCCATTCATATATTCTTTAAAGACTGATTAGATGACTGAAGCTTCTGCCCCGCAAAAATCTAGTTGGAGAGTACGATTGATGACTCTTGGCTATGGACGTTTTTTCATTGGGTGATACACCCAGAGGGGTATGTGGGAAAGCAGGATAAAGGGTGACAGAGCTGGCTGCACTCAGATTAGTGCCGGAGGTAGAATGTTATCTTCAAATAAATCCTCTTTAGTTTTGGGAGTGTGGTTCAAGGCTCATGATTTAATTAGAGTAACTGCCAGAACCCTGACAACCATTGCATATTTTTTCCTTTATTCTTATTACAAATTTATATATTTTCACCATATATTTCTATTTTCTTCACAGTAGATACATACATTTCTATGCATAATTTCCTATTCTTTTACCTAATTACAACTTTATTTATTTTTTATTCTTTTACCTAATTACAACTTTAATTTCTTTTTATTCTTAAGCCATGCATACCAGGCGTCCCAGACTGTATAGTACGTCGATTCCTCTTTTTCATTCAGTCTTAATGCCAGCCTGTCCATCTCTGCAGTCTAATATTTTACAGTCGTTAAATCTTGACGGTGATAAAAGTACAGGCTGCCCTCGACTTACGAACCCCAATGGAGCCCCAGCATTTCTGTTGTTAAGCAGAGACGTTCATGAAGAGAGTCTTGCCCAGTTGTACGGCTTTTCTTGCCATTGTTGTTAAGTGAATCACTGCAGGTGTTAAGTTAGCAACCCGGTTGTTAAGGGAATCAGGTTTTCTCATTGACTTCACTGGTCAGGCGGTCCAAAAGGGGTCAGGGACTCAGCGACCGTTGTAAATGTGAGTCAGTTGCCAAGAATCCGAATTTTGATCTCGGGGATGCTGCAACGGTCACAAGTGTGAAAAACAGTCATAAGTTGCTTTTTTTCAGTATGGTTGTGGCTTTGGATGGCCGCTAAAAGGAACTGTTGTAAGTCAAGGACTATTTGTATGGTAAATCACACCATGTCACCGAACCCAACCGTGATGTCGCTGTGCACATTCTTCATATTGGTGTCCTCCCATTTAACAGATTACAGAACAACAGAGCTGGAAGGGACCTTGGAGGTCATCTAGTCCAACCCCCTGCTTGGGCAAGAGGCTGTATACCATTTCAGACAGGTGGCTGTCCAGTCTCTTCTTAAAAACCTCCAGTGATGAAGCACCTACAACTTCTGGAGGAAAACTGTTCCACAGGTTAATTGTCCTCACTGTTAGACATTTCTTCTTAATTCTAAGTTGCTTCTCTCCTTGATGAGTTTCCGTCCATTATTCCTTGTCTTGCCTTCAGGTGCTTTGGAAAACAGCTGTTCTGACCCAAACCTTGTTCCAAGGAAGCAAACACGAGACAAAGGTAACAGCACAACCTTTTAATGAATCCCGTTCCTTCCTGGTTAAAAGGCTGTTTCAAACTAATTGTCTCTGATAAGAATGAGCCTTGCCAAGGTTGTGCAAGGCTGCCAAGAACTCTAGATAAAGTTGCCAAGAAATAGTTCAAACACAAAGAGTCTCCAAACACAAACCAAGATAATCTGAATGTCCACAAGGCTTGAAGTGCAAAAACTCCGTTGCTTCCTGCAAAGAACTCCGGTTTCTCAGCTGGCTTTTATCTCTTGAAGGAGGGGCCGTTACCTTGCAGCCTTACTCCCGAATCACCTGTGCTGCTGCAGCTGCTCTTTCCTTTGAGCAGCCCTGTGCACACACACACACTGGACACAGGCTCCTCGGGGGCCTCTTCCTCACTGCTGCCAGCCTCCACAATCTCCGAAGGCAGCGCTCTACTCCCTGATGGTCCTGGCCCCATCCCTGCATCACACACAGGCCCCCCATCTGAGACCTTGCTCTCCGAGACCTCAGCCGACCACACCTGCTGCCGGCGAACCACAACAACAGCTTGACCCCCTCCTCTCTGGGGCAGCCCCTCCTCCAATATTGGACCACCGCTCTCCTGTCTCCCCTGGTCCTTCTCTTCCCTAGACAAGCCAGGCCTAGTTCCTGCAACCTTTCATCATATGTTTTAGCCTCCAGTTCCCTAATCATCCTGGTTGCTCTTCTCTCCACTCTTCTAGAATCTCAACATCTGTTTTATAACATGATGGCCAAAACTGGATGCAGGATTCTATATGTGAGTGACTATGATTTCCCTGCCAGATAAAACTACACAGCTCTTGTTGCAAAATTCTTCCGGGGTTTACATACAATCCACCCATCATCACCCACATTTTCATTTACCCGAATCCTTGATTCCTTCCACCATTTAATCTGCAACGATTTTTGCCCTGCCTCTTGTTACCTTTTTATCAGGGTAAATCTGCCACTGGTTATCATTTCTTACCTTCAAAACCATCCCCTCTAACAGGGTGGAAATAAAACAGACAATGGTCCTTAATATTCATCTGAGACCCCTTAATTACTAGTATATAAATACATCAAAAATGATAATAACCCTTAACTGGAGAGCATTTAAAAAATAATAATCTTCATTTTCAGGAAACGGAACTATAACATTCTTGTTAAACAGCAAGCACGTCTGAATGCAACTCTTATATTTGTTCCTCCACTCGTTTTGGGTTGGAGGGTGAAGAACTGCCATCAAGAACATGAAAGCTACAATTCTAGATTTCTCCACTCTTTTCTGTGGGCTTGTATTTTTCTCCTCTGCCCCGTAGCTCGAAAAAAAGAAAAGAGGAAATTAAGAAAGAGTGGTTGAATGATTCATTCTTAGTCACTTATACACCATCTCTCTCTCTCTCTCTCTCTCTCGCCCCCACCTTTTTTTTAAACTTGTGGTTCCAGGGCCATGGGAAAAGGAAAAGAAAAGTTTTCACAAAGTCATAATCATTTCTAGAGATGGTAGATAGATTAACTTGTAGAGAATAGCACACACACATTCCCTCTAGATTATGAACTACTGCTTCTTACCTCACCAAGCCAAACGGAGAAATGCACTGGCTGACTTTGGCTTAACAAAAATTTATTTTCTAACAGCATCCAGAAATTGGAGTCCTTGTTGCTTTCCCAAGCTTGCTTGTTCTCACAGATGTTTCACGACCCAACTAGGTAATGTCATCACAGCGAGCGAGTGTGAGGCTTCTGGACTACCTCTTTTCTGTCTGATGGACAGGTAGGCCAACAAATCTAAGGAACACCCATGGGCTCCCTGCCCTCAGGGTCATAATGCAGCAGGTAGAAACTAGAACACTCCCACAATCAAAATTATGAACCTGGTATGTGGACAACAACACACCGTTGTTGCAATAAAAATAGAACAATTGGAGACAGAAGCTATCAACATGTTCCAAGGAATAAAACGCACAACAGAAGAAGAAAAGAACAACACACTATCCTGGATAGCCTCATCCGCAGAAGTAATAACAACAAATTCAAATTCAGAATAAAGTTGGAAGGGACCTTGGAGGTCTTCCAGTCCAACCCCTTGCTCAAGCAGGAGACCCAATATCATTCCAGACTTGTGGTTGTCCACTCTCTTCTGAAAAGCCTCCAGTGTTGGAGCAACCACAACTTCTGGACTCAAGTTGTTCCACTGGTTAATTTTAATTGTCATGAAATTCTTCCTTAGTTCTAGATTGCTTCTCTCCTTGTTCAGTTGCCACCCATTGCTTCTTGTCCTGCCCTCAGGGGCTTTGGAGAATAGCTTGTCTCCCTCTTCTTTGTGGCAGCCCCTGAGATATTGGAAGACTGCTATCATGTCACACCCAAGTCCTTCTTTCCATCAAACTAGACGTACCCAGTTCCTGCAACCGTTCTTCATTTGTTTCAGCCTCCAGTCCCCTAATCTTCTTTGTTGCTCTTCTATGCATTCTTTCCAGAGTCTCAACATCTTTGTTACATCGTGGTGACCAAAACTGGATGCAGGATTCCAAGTGTGGCCTTACCAAGGCCTTATAAAATGATATTAACACTCTACCTGATCTTAATTCTATCCCTCTGTTAATACAACCTAGGACTGCATTGGCTTTTTTGGCTGCTGCAACTCATGGCTGGCTCATATTTAAATGGTTGTCCACTAAGACTCTGAGATCCCTCTCACAGTTACTGCTATTGAGCCAGATACCGCCTTTGGTTTTTCTGGCCTCAGTGTAGAACCTTCCTTTTGCCACCATTGAATTTCATTTTGTTAGATAGGGCCCAACGTTCAAGTCTGTCAAGATCCTTCTGTATCTTAAGCCTTTATCTTCCGGCTATTCCTGCCAGCTTGGTTCTATCTGCAAATTATTTGATGAGTTTCCCATCTACCCCCTTGTCCAAATCCTTGATGAAGATGCTGAAGAGTACTGGGCCTAAAACAGAGCCTTTGGGGTACTCCACTGCCTACTCCCCTCCGTGTCAAGCATCTGAATTTTGATCACATGATCATGGGGATACCGCAAAGGTCTTAAACATGGAAATAACAGTCGTAAGTCACTTCTTTCAGTGCCATTGTAACTTCGGTCACTAAAGGAACTGTCATAAGTCGAGGACTGCCTCTAAAAGCACATTTTGAGAGCAATTTCATAGTCCCCTTTAATATTGAGTCTGTCATCTGCACCTCTATAGCTGTCTGGTTTGGCTCTGCAAACCAAGAAGACAGACACAGACTCCAGAGGATAATTAGGACTGCAGAAAAAAACAATGGCTACCAACCTGACTTCCATGGAGGACCTGTATCTTGCATGAGTCAAAAAGAGGGCTATGAAAATATCTACAGACCCCTCACATCCCGGACATAAACTGGTTCAACTCCTACCCTCAAAATGATGCTATAGAGCCCTGCACACCAGAACAACAAGACACAAGGAGTTTTTCCCAAACGCCATCCCTCTGCTAAACAAATAATTCTCTCAACATTGTCCAACTATTTACTAAGTCTGCATTACTATTATTATTAATCTTCTCACCACTCCTTTTCACTCATCCCCTCCCACTTATGACTGTATGACTGTAACCCTATTACTTGTAGCCTAATGATTTTTATTGACTGTTTCCTAGTATGATTTGATTGCTTATTGTACCCTATGACTGTTATTAAGTGTTGTATTTTATGATTCTTGACTCTCCAGGAATGTATCTTTTCCTTTATGTACACTGAGAGCATTTGCACCAAAGACAAATTCCTTGTGTGTCCTCTCACACGTGGCCAATAAAGAATTCTATTCTATTCTATTCTATTCTATTCTATTCTATTCTATTCTAGTCTAGTCTAGTCTAATCTAATCTAATCTAGTGCGTCAGGCGATGAAATCCACACACCAATGTGTGTTTTAATCTCATTTGAAAACACGTCATAGTTTATGAGTATACGTCTGATGAATCAAGGAGATGTTTTCATTTATTCTTTTTTTTTAAAAAAAGTTTTATTAATTTTGTATGGTTTATGCTTTGTTCGTGCTTACTAAACACCGTGTCATCTGGGTTATTTTATTTGCTTAAGAGACTAGTACAAACAGGAAGAATATCTAGAAGAAGTTGGTCCAACTTTGGGAAAATTGAAGACACTCTGAATAAACACGGTGACTGTTTGGCATAGAGTGTTTTGAATTCATGGTTTAAGCATGTTTTAAAATCTTCATTAGTGGCGCGGGAATGAATGTATATTGGGATTCTCAATCACCCAGATCAGGGTTGTGCCAACGATGCTTTTCCCAACAAGCAACTGGACGTTCTTGATTTGTTTTTTTTGTTTTTTTGGGGGTGGGGGGTTCTTTGGAAATCCCAAAGGTGCTTTTTTTTCAAGAGGCAGCTGGACTTTCTTGTTTTTCTTTTGAAGATGTTTCACTTCTCACCCAAGAAGCTTCTTCAGCTCTGACTGAATGGTGGGGAAAGGAAGGATTTATACTCCTTGCCGATAGCTGGTCATTTGCATCCTTTTTGTGGGTTGTTGAGGTGACTTGGAGGTTTATCTATGTCTTCAGGGTCAGCTGAGTAGTGCTAATGGTTCCTGTTGTCTGCAATTTTTCCACTGGAAATCCTCTGGAATTTCCTCTGGAAATGACCTTGAGGACCCACATAAACTTCCAAGTGGCCTCAATGACTCCCAGAGAGAATGCAAATGACCAGCTGGCTCAGTGGTGAGGTTCAGATTTTTTTTACTACAGGTTCTGTGGGCGTGGCTTGGTGGGCGTGGCAGGGGAAGGATACTGTAAAATCTCCAGTCAGAGATTTGCCGGTTCTTCGAACTACTGAACATTTCTGCTACCGGTTCTCCAGAACTGGTCAGAACCTGCTGAATGCCACCTCTGAGTTGTCTGCAAGGAATATATATCCTTCCATTCCTCACCACCCTGTCAGAGCTGAAGAAGCTTCTTGGATGAGAAGCGAAATGTCTTCAAAAGAAAAGAAAAAAAAGAATATCCAGTTGCCTCCTGAAAAAAAATCCCCTTTGGGACAACCTGGATGACTGAGAATCTCCACAGACTTTTCCCTTGGAAACATTTCACTTCTCTTCTCTGAACCGAAGAAGCTTTTTGGATGAGAGGTGAATCATTTTCAGAGGACAACACCCCCCCCCCCCGCCAAAAAAACCCCAATACTTTTTTTGGGGGGGGGGGCACTTTTTGGGCACAGCAATGACTATGGAAGTATAGGTAGTCCAATGCATGGAGTTACGCTGCCAGTTGCTAGAATTGTAAGAGGCAAAGGATGATGGGTTGGTGACAGTAATTATATCAGGCACAAGGAAAGGAGGATTGTGCGAAGAGCCACAGAACACAATCTTACTAGAAAAAGGAAATGCAAGAATCCTTCTGACAGAAGGGAAGAGCTTTTTGAACCCGGGTGAAATGGACTGAAGAAGGAGATCCCGGCAGAATAAAGGGAATAAAATAAAAAATAAAAACGAAAGCCACGGGGAAGCGAAAGGGAAGCGAAAATGATGCCAGGAGCGAGGAAAGAAATCGAGGCGCGCGCGGGAGAAGATCTAGAAGGAAACCGAATTTAGAGGTTTTTTTGCTCCCCAGCAGCCTTCGCTCCCTCTACTCCTCTTCGCTTTCTGATCCTTGCCAAGCCCGGGTTTTCCTTTCATTCTCCTTTCTCGTTTCCCACCTGGGAAGGTTCGCCGGAGGAGAAAAGAGGGAAGGGAATCCAGTGCGATCCAAGCGCCGTTTGGCTCCCCGACATTCCCGAAGCCGAGATGCCAAAGCGCTTTTACGCACAGGTGCCGAGAAGCCCCAACCTTTTTCTTCCTTCCCCCAAGACAAGAAGTCCAGAAGTCTCAACCCGAACCTTTTAAAGGGGAAGCCCTGATTTTATTTACTTTCTTTCTTTCTTTCTTTCTTTTTTTCTTTCTTTCTTTTTCTCTTTCTTTCTGTCTTTTCCTTCCTTCCTTCTCTCTCTCTCGTCCTTTCTTTCTCATTCTTTATCGCGTTCTTTCTCTCGTTCTTTTTCTCTGTCTTTTTCGTTCTCATTTTTTCCTCGCTTTTTTTCTCTCGTTCTTTTTCTGTCTTTTTCTTTCTCATTTTTCCCCGCTTTCTTTCTTTCGTTCTTTCTCTGTCTCTTTCTCGTTCTATCTCACTCGCTTCCTTTCTTTCTCTTGTTCTTTCTTTTTATCTGCTTTTTCTTTCTCGTTCTTTATTTTTTCTTTTTCTTCCTTTCTCTTTCTCTCTTCCTCTTTTCTTTCTTTCTCCCTTCCACTTCTCTGTCTCTCTTCCTCCCTCCCTCCCTCTCTCTCTCCCTCGCTCGCTCTCCAAAGTGAAGAGGGGCAAACGTTCGTCGTGGGGGGGAAAAATCACACTTTCGTGCCTCTTCCAACCTCCGGCCCCGCAACCAGCATCTCCACGCGGCGTTGTCGCAGCTCGGCGTGGTTCAGCCTCCGGCTCCGGCGGGAAGCCAATCCGCGGCGGCGGCGGCCCGCCCTCCTTCCCTCTTCCCACCCCCCACTCCACCCCCCTCCACTTTGGGGGCCGTGGCTCCTTCCTCTCGCGAGAGCCGGCTAGTAAACAGCCCGCTTTTCGCTCCGCCGCCGCTGCTGCGCTCAGTCTTTCCTTCCCGGCGCGGGGCGAGCCAGAGGTGCAGGCGAGGGAAGCGGGCGGCTTGCAAGCGGGGAGCGCAGCCGGCCAGGCGCGGGGAGGTGAGTGCGGATGGGGTTGCTGCTCTCGCTGCCCGGACAAGGGCAGAAGGAGAGCAGGAGGAAGAGAAGGAGGAGGAGGAAGAAGAAGAGGAGGAGGAAGAGGCGCGCTCCAGGGGTGCTAAACCCGTCTCTCCAGCCGGGCGCACGCAGCAGCGCTGCGCCCGGTTCCAAGCATGAGCTGAAGCCGGGCCAAGCCCTGGGGGCGGTGGGGAGAGGCCTTTCCAGGGAGGAGGAGGAGAAAGAAGAGGAGGAAGAAGAGGAGGAGAAAGAAGAAGAGAGGAGGAGGAGAAAGAAGAGGGGAGGAGGGAGGAGGAGGAGAGAGGGAGGAAGAGGCGCGCTCCAGGGGTGCCAAACCCGTGTCTCCAGCCGGGAGCACGTAGCAGCGCTGCGCTCGGTTCCAAGCAGGAGCTGAGGCCGGGCCAAGCCCTGGGGACGGTGGGGAGAGGTCTTTCCAGGGAGGAGGAGGAGGAGGAGGAGAAGGGAGAAGGGAGAAAGGAAGAGGCTGTCCGGAGCGAAGCGCAACCGGGCTACACCGTGCGCCCTTCTCGCTCCTGCCTTTTGGCGCAGCTGGGAAGGATGCGCCCGGTGCCAGAGCGATTCGGGGGCTTTGGTGACTGGAGCAAACGTGACCGGTGGGGGTTTTGCCCTGCCAGGAGGGTTTCTGAACTCCTGAAACGGGGGCTGGTGGAGGGGGACAAATGGGCCTTCCTCCCCGGGCCAGCGAAAGGAGGCAAGCCGCAGTGCCTCGGCCTCCTCTCCCGAGTCCCGGCTAAGGAGGCGAACCGGCGCTCCCGGGCAACGAAGGATGCTCTTGCTGAACTTCCCTCCTGTGCAACCCCTTCCCCACCCCCGCCTCTCCGTTAAAATGGCTGGTGCTGAAATCCAAGACTATATATAGCAAGCTGTGAATGGCAGGGAGGGAAGGCCGGATTGTGCCAAGTCACCACCTTCCTGTTTCCCCCTCCAGCTGGCACAGATGTGCAAGGAGAGCGGTTGGCGGCTTCTCTCTCGGTATTTGCAGAGGAGGGTTTCTGTTCCGGGATGGGTGTGTGTGTGTGAGAGATGATTCTAAAAATGGGTTATTTCCAAGCTCAGGGGTTAATAAATGGCTAGGTTCACCCTTCCTCCTCCCCCCAGAAAGCTTTTACCTGTAAACTAGTTGGGTACCTGTGCTTTGCAAAGAAACTATGTGATTGGGCAAGTTTGGGGGGAGGAAAATAAGAGGGTAAAAATTCTGCCTCTGCCTACCAGCATCCATCGATATTCATCTGGCTTGCATCCTGTCAGTGTATGAGAGAGTTGAGGGCTGTTTGGAAACTGAAAGAGCATTTGCTGTGTGAGGGAGGAGACAGCAAGGAGCCTGGGCATGGCTTAGCTCAACTGTTCTGTACCAAAGCTGCTTGGTGCTGCTGTGAAACTGAAACTCCTCTCCTCTGCTTGTGTTTTGCCTTTGGAACAGAATTTTTTTCAGGTGGGAAGTAGAACTCCTTAGCATAAAAGTGTGTTAATAATACAGTAATTATAATATATGAAATACTAATAGTCATTTGGAAAAATCCTTTCTTAGTGAGCACCTAGAAGCCAAGAGGAATTTCAAGTTTGTAGGCTTTACAGGTCGAATTTCAATTTCGTAGGCTTTACAGTTCTGGAGATTTTGTGATGATGGGTGAGGGGTATTTCGCTTTTAGATAGATTTAGGAGATTAGAGTTTGGATAACCATTTGTCTGAAGTTGTGTCAGGATTTCCTGCCTAAGCAGGGGGTCGGACTAGAAGACCTCCAAGGTCCCTTCCAGCTCTGTTATTCAAGTCTTCTATTCACTGGACCTGGAGGTCATTGAATTAAATGCTTGGCCTCGATGAGAATTGTGAACTAGCAACCAGAGATTCCCACCATTTTTAGAATCAACCCCAACATCATCTTGCGTCTAAAGTAACCATCATGCTTGCCTTACCCCACACTCTCTCTTTTGAGGAGGGGTGGGGAGGTGGCAATGAGGCTTAGTGGTTGCAGGAAGCTGCTTTGAACCCCCCCCCCCCGCCCCCAATAGCCAAAGATTTCAAAGGACTCTGGTAGTAATAATATCACTTCCTCTTCACTATGACCTACCAAAATATTGGTACCGATGGAAAAGTTCCAGAGAGAGCGGCCTTTGCTTGCCTGATATAAGTGAGGTAGCTGTGGTAGGAATCACCTACTACTGGGTTTGGGGGTGGGAGGGAGATGGATAGTTTTAGGAGTCCCATCTTGGAAATGGTGAAGGAGACCTGGATGCAAAAACCAGCTTTTAAAAAGTTTCTGGCAATGATTAATCCAGGTTTTTTAACCCAGGTTTTCTTAATCCAGGCTGATAAGTGAGTCTCTTTGGAAGAGACCCTACCTGCCTACTTACCTACCTATGTATCATCTATGTCTGCCTGCCTGCCTTTGTCTGTCTCTGTCTGTCTGTCTGTCCGTCCATCCATCCATCTTTCCATCTAGCCAGCCAGCCATCATCCATCCATCCATCCATCCATCCATCCATCCATCCATCCATCCATCCATCCATCTATCTATCTATCTATCTATCTATCTATCTATCTATCTATCTATCTAATCTACCTACCCACCTACCTACCCACCTATGTATCATCACTGTCTGTCTCTGATCTGTCTCTCTCTCTCTCTCTCTCTCTCCAGTTATCTACCTACCTATCTATCCATCCATCCATCCATCTATCTATCTATCCATCTATCTATCTATCTATCTATCTATCTGTTTATCTACCATCCATCCATTCTTCCTTCCTTCCTTCCTCCCACCCACGCAACCACTCCCCTTTCTACTTATGTATCATCTCTTTATGTCTGCCTGTCTGTCCTCAATCTATATATCCATTTGTCTGTCTTTCTTCTCTAGCTACCATCTGTCTAGCTATACCATTTCTCCCTCTACATCCATCCATCCATCCATCCCAGTCTTTTTTCAATCTCAGCCACTTGAAATTATGTGGACTTTCTCCCAGAATTCCCCCAGCTGGGGGAAATGACCAGCTGGGAAATTTTGGGAATTGAAACCCACACATCTTCACGCAGCCAAGGGTGAGAAACACTGATCCCTTTAATCTTTCTGACACTTTGAAGAAGTGTAAATCCACTGGTTTCCTCAGAACAAAAACTCTCACGCAAACATTCAATCAATCAGGATAGAGCTAGAAGGGACCTTGGAGGTCTTCTAGTCCAACCCCCTGTTCAAGCAGGAAACCTTATACTATTTCAGACAAATGGTTGTCCAATCTCATCTTGAAAGCCTCCAATGATGAAGCACCCACAAATTCTGGAGGCAAGTGGTTCCACTGGTTAATTGTCCTCATTGTTAGGAATTTTCTCCTTAATTTCAGGTTGCTTCTCTCCTTGGTTAGTTTCCATCCATTGTTTCTTATTCTGCCTTCAAAGTGCTTTGAGGAATAGTTTGACCCCTTTTCTTTATGGTAGCCCCTTGAATAATTGGAATATGGATATTGATATCCATCACAAAGTAGCACAATAAAAAGGTCAGTTCTTAAAATGCCCCAGACTTGGTTGCTACCTCGGCTGAATGTGTTCTATTCAATCTCATTGTATGCATGGTTTTTTTTTTAATTTTATTGGTTTTTAAAACAAACATAAACAAACAAAACATAAACAAACAAAACATAAAAACATCAGGCCATCTTCCATATATATACATACAGTGTGCCGGTTGGTTTACAAATTGTTTTGTGCTTCCATTTCGTAGTCTTCAATTACATTGTATATGATCTCATATTTTCAATCCAATATTAAATACATTGGTATCATTATTAATCAATCATTTGACTATACTTTTATTCATTCATGCTTTAGGAAATAATCATATTTTACTTAATTTGTTTTGTGACAATTCATATTATCATCCCAAATCTATCCTAAAATCATTTTGTAGATATAATAAGGAAAGAATACATCTATATATTTAGTATTTTCTAAAAGTCTACATATTTCGTTACTATACTTTATTGTCTAACCATTGATAGAATAGATCCCAAACTTTATAAAATTGTTTATCATCCTGTTCTCTAATTTCAAATGTCAATCTGCTCATTTTAGCACATTCCAATATTTTCTTAATAATTTCCTCCTGTGATGATGTTTTCTCATTTTTCCAATTTTTAGCAAATACAATCCTAGCCGCTGTTAATACATTTACAATCAGGTATTTCAAGTCTTTACTATATATTTCAGGTAAAATTCCCAATAAAAATATCTCTGATTTCAAACCTATATGTTTTTTTGTCATTTTTTCCAATCACGTGTGGATTTTAGTCCAGTATTTTTTAGCATCCGCACAAGTCCACCACATATGGTAATATGAGCCAGGTGTCTGATGACATTTCCAACAATTTTTGGATTTATTCTTGAACATTCTTGCTATTCTTGTTGGGGGAAAATGCCACCTGTAAAACATCTTATACAAATTTTCTTTATATGTTGTTGACATTGTCATTTTATAATTTTGAGACCACAATTTTTGCCATTTCTCTAGATCAATCCCATATCCAAAATTCTTCCCCCAAGCAATCATAATTTCTTCAACTTGTTCTTCTTCTAGTTTAATTTCTAATAAATATCCATACAATTTTTAATCACCTTTTCATCAGTACCTGTCAAAATCTTATCTAAATCAGTCAGTTTATCATAGAAACCTTCTGTTTTAGAATCTTTATCATACCTTGAATGTATTTGCGCATAAGAAAACCAATTCATCTTTATGCCTTGTTCCTCTAGTTTTTGTATTAAGTTCACCCTTTTCATTCAATATTTCACTATATCTAACTGTTTGTTCCTTTTTGTATATTATAGGATAAGAAAATGCTTCAATAGTTGATAGTCAGACTTGAATTTTCAAATAACATTGTCTTTTAATCTTCTCCCAGTTTAACCACAGAGACTCCCGTATATAATGTCTTCTAAAGTACCCCTGTGTTTTAGTTCCTTTATACCATAATAAAAGCATGTCACCCCAACAACAGATCATGTCCTTCTAATGACAACAATCTAGTATTTCTTAATGTTATCCATTCCTTAACCCACTTCAAATTTGTAGCTTGGTAGTACAACTTCCAATTAGGCAAACCAAATCCTCCTCTTATTCTAGCATCTTGCAAAAGTTTTAACTTTATTCTCGCTTTCTTACCTTGCCATATATATTTCAACATTCTCATTGTATGCATGTTGTGCATTGACAATAAAGGTTTGAACTTTGAACTGTCTTCTTCCCTACAAAAGTTTAGGACTTGGGCTTTTGAAGACAGCTTTCTCTCTGTTTATTCCCAATTTCCTGCCTGAAAGCAGACAGCCATTTTTGCAGAGTCACTTTTCACAAAAGGATCTTGGAGAATCTTGAAATTGATTGTGTTAGACTAGGATTGTGTTGCAGGGTGTGAGTTTGTTTGGAGACCCATTTGCTGCCTCTTTGGTGTTGTAAGGTAAAGGTAAAGGTTCCCCTTGCACATATGTGCTAGTCGTTTCCGGCTCTAGGGGGCAGTGCTTATTTCCGTTGGAAAGCTGAAGAGCCAGTGCTGTCCAAAGACATCTCCATGGTCATGTGGCCAACAAGACTAAATGCTTTCGAAGGCGCACAGAACGCCGTTCCCTTCCCACCAAAGTGGTCCCTATTTTTCTACTTGCACTTTTTACGTGCTTTCAAACTGCTAGGTTGGCAGAAGCTGGGACAAGGAACGGGAGCTCACTCCATTACATGGTGCTGGGGATTCGAACCACCTACCTGCAGACATTTCTGATTGACAAACTCAGCACCTTAAACCGCTGAGCCACCACGTCCCTCAGTGTTGTGCATCTGTCTAATTAAAGATGAATATTTATCCTTTTGCTTGTTCTACGGAAAGAGATCTGAATTGCTATAGCTTGGCCTCGGCTCTAATGGCAGTATGGGCAGTCCCTGACTTACAATGGTTCACTTAGTGACAGTTTGGCATTACACCAACCAAAAGTGACTTTATGATCCTTTTTCACACTTCAGTTAAGACCATTGCAGTATTCTCATGATCACATGATCCTGGTTTGGATGTTTAGCCGCTGACTTAGATTTATGATGGTTGCGGCGTCCCTGGAGTGGGCGGGTGGGGAGTTTTCACATGATCCCCTTTTGCGACCTTCCGACAAGCCAAGTCTGGGGGGAAGCTAGATTCGCTTAATGACCGTGCCATCACTCTTGCTCTCCAGTTAGATATGTCATGCCAACAGATCAGAGGTGTGGCTGCGGAGGTTGTGGAGGAGGCTGGGGAAGGGCAGAGGCCGGCTGGGCAGTCAGAGGAAGAACCAGGCCCATCCCCTCTTCATCCTAGGGCATGCAGGGAGGAACGGAGAAGGCAACAACTTGGCTTATGAGAGAGGAAGCGGCCATGATCCCCCATATTGGTTGCAGCTGAGGAGAATAGTATATAAGAGAGATGGTTACAACACAGTGTTGCCAGAAGCAAAACGTGTTTTATTTTGGGCTGTTATCTTGGTTGGCGTCCTTCCAACAGACTGCGCCTTGTTATCTCCGTGAATTTTGTCCGTTGTGGAAATTTCGTCATTGTAGTTTGGTTTTTTATTTTATCTCTATCTGCTCATTAAGTTCGGACTGTATTGCTTTCTTTGGAAGACTATTTTTGAGTATGTTTTATCTTCAGCTGAGAATTATTGAACCGTGGGGCCAAGTTGGAGGCATTAAAGGACATTTATTTACGTTTTGGATTTTATTACGTTTGTGTTACACTCTGGATCATCACAGATATTTGTACCCACAGAAACTTCAGTCACCTAGTTACAATCTTTGAAAAACTATTTATGAAATGCACTTTTGATTTCATCAAGGACTGCGTGCATTGTGGATTTCATTGCAAAGCCTCTTGGGTTAACGTATCAGCCGGTACCCGAGTGCCAAATCTCGCTCCAAGATTTGAGCCATTTTTTGACAAGCAAAACTCAACGGAAAAGCCAGATTCACTTAAAGACTGTGCAAGAGAGGAGGGGGAGGGGGAAGGAAAGAGAGAGAGAGTGTGTCAACTGACATTGTGTAGGAAACTGTCTGGTTTTGCTGACTGAGTGGAAATTTTACATATCTTTGGAAATAAGAATTGGCATAAGTGAAACAAACCATTGACAAGAAAATTGCTGAATGGGGGGTGTCTGAATGCCTTGGCTATGGGAAGAATTATAGTTCTTCCTAAATAAGATTTCGGTAAATAAAACAAGACAATAAAGGAAAACATTTGCAGCTCAGGGTTGAAACAAGACTATCGAAGTTTTAATGAGCCAATATGGTCTAGTGGTTAAGGCACAGGACTAGAAAGCAGGAGGCCACGAGTTCAAATCCCAGCTGAGCCATGAAAGGCAGCTGGGTGACTTTGGGCCAATCACCAGGAGACTTGTGAGTTCTAGTCCTGCCTTAGATATGGAAGCTGACTAGGTAACTTTGGGCCAATCACCAGGAAGCAGGGAGTTCTAGTCCCACCTTAGGCATGAAAGCCAATTCTATGACTTTGGACCAATCATTCACTCACTCTCAGCTCAACCTCACAGGGTTGTTGCTATGGGAAAAATAGATGGAGCTAAGAATGGTGGATATATAAGCGCTGTCTTGAGTTATTTGAAAAATAATAAATGTGGTATATAAATAAATAGAGGCTATATAAAGGAAAAGAAAAGAAAAAGAATAGAAAGAAAGAAAATAAAAGAATTAAGAAAACTTTGCCACGGATATTGTCCTTAAAAACATCTTTTGAAGCACTTTCATCCCGAAATCTTTTCATCACAGATAGAAATAAGGAATAATTTTATGGAGATGGTCCACAATTCCATTTTGCACTTTTTGTGAATCAAATCTTGGCACCTTCTAGCTGCAAAACCTGTGCTTGAGTGATGAGTTTCACACCTTATAAGAACAATTTAAAAAACCAACAACAATCGCCTAGCATTTGGGGAACAAGATCTGACTCCCAAACTTTGATCTGGTTGTCATTATTCTGGACCATTCAGTTTGGTAAGATTTCACCAGTGCTGAAATGCACTGGGAATTTTGGCCACAGCCAGTGCAAGGGTTGGCTGTTCCAGATTGCGATGTCCAAAGGCCTTTGCACATTTTTTCCCCCTGTCCTTCCAATAGCCAGCAGAGATCAAAACAAAAGAGCCTTTTTCCTGTAGACATCACTGAAAACAAAAGACTAGTTGAGTTAAGTCCATCCTTCTGAAGGAGGAGAAGTCAACAGCGGGAGTCAAATCCGCTTAACAACTTGTCCACGGCAGTGTTTCACTTAACAACAGTGACAAGAACGGTCATAAAATGGGGGAAAGCTCACAGAACAAATACCTTATGTAGCCACTGAAATGTGGGGCTCGTTTGTGGACGTAAGTCAAGGATGATCTGTGTTTATGACCAGCAGTCACCATTTGGAAGCTTCCAACAAGCGAACATCAACTGGGAAAGTTGGTTTGGCTTAACGACCATGTGATTCACTTTACAACTGCAGAGATCAGGCGTTATAAACTGAGAATTACCTGTATATCCTTTCTACCTGAAATGCTGGGTAACCGTCCTCCTATTCTCTCCTATTTTGCACTGTTGGTACGATTGCATTGACTTTTTCTTTTTTTGCTTTCAGCACTGAGAATTGTTTTTAAAAAATTATTCTTCTGGCCCTGGAATTCAGTGCAGGTTTTCTACGACAAAAGTGTCGGTTGGTAGCAGAATATTTCAAAATGCAACCCAACGACAGCATTACTAAAGAAGCTAAAAATAGGAAATAGCTAACACTTAGCAGATGCCAAACAGCAGCCGGAAAACGTCCGGTGGTTTGCGTCATTTGAGATTAGTCTAAAGAGTTCATCAGGTTACATCTCAGTGTTAGGTATGTGTATGATACACAGGTTTGGCTAACAGAAGCCTAACCACTCTGTGTTCGTTTAAAAGCTTTATTTCCAGGGCTTGCCTTTGACAGTTTGGGTTTTGAAGCCCTGAATATTAATCTAATTAATTCTGAGAAGTAGAACATTATGGGGTCCTTGATGCTCTCTGAGCTTGGTGGGGTTTTTGCAGACGTTTCATCACCAAACTAGGTAACATCATCAGTGCATGAAACATCTGCAAGGAAACCACCCAGCTCAGAGAGTGCCAAAGGTGTTGTATTTCTACCCTGAGCTACAGATATTTTCCTTTATTGGTACAGATGATATTACCTAGTTTGGTCATGAAACGTCTGCAAGGAAACCACCAAACTCAGAGAGCACCAAAGACCGCACAGTTGTCCTCCTCCTCCTCCTCATCTTCCTCCTCCTCCTCGTCTTCCTCCTCCTCCTCGTTCTCCTCCTCCTCCTCTCTGCAAATCCCTCTTCCTTCTAGCACTGATGATGCTACCTAGTTGGGTCATAAAACATCTACAAGGAACCCACCAAGCTCAGAGAGCATCAAAGACTTCTAATTTCAACCTTGAACTACAGATATTCTCCTTTATTGGTACTGATGATGTTACCTAGTTGGGTCATGAAACGTCTGCAAGAAAATCACCAAGCTCAGAGAGCACCAAGGGCCCCTCATTTCAACCCCAAGCTACAAATTATTCTCCTTTATTGGCAGAACAAGAAAATAGGAGTTGAATGGCTGGCTTGTTTAGACAGCTGCATTTTCCAAATCTAGCAACTTGGGATCATTTTTAACCATATTTTTCCTCACTGAACATGGGCCATCCTTGCTGAGGCTGATGGGAGCTGTGATTCAAAATATACCTGGGAGAGATCTGAAATGTGAAGTCCACAATTTCAACCCCTAAGCTACAAATATTCTCTCTTATCAGAACTCTGAAAGTTTGATAGGGGTGCTCATAAGACATTTATTGTACACCCAATGTTGTAACTCTGAATATGACTCAGCTTTCTAGCTGTGGGAATTGCTTCTGGCTTTTCTAGGTAATTTTAGCTTTATTGGCTGTTTTTCTTTCCCTGCCTTTGTATCAAGTTAGGGCATCCACACAATCTATTTGTATATTTACAGTAAATACACAAACATTCATGTATATTTGTGTGTTTCCTGTAAATATACAAATATGATTCTATATTTATAATATAGGCTGCTGGTTGTTTGGATCTCTGTAGAATAAAGTGCATGAGATTCATTTTTAGTTTTTCAACTCATAAGCTGAAGCCGCGGAAAACTTAATCGTTCTTTTCCATTTATCTCTTGCTTCTAGTCTCCCTCTAAGCCTGCAACGAAATTTCAGATAAAACGGTCATAGTTTCTCTTGGATTTCTGAAACTCTTTCTAATAGTCCACTCAGAGTTGAATATATTACGGGAAAGGTTATGTTAAGGGACTTTGCTTTATGACTAAAAGCTGGGAAAGTAATTTGGCCCAAACATTACGTAGGACTTGTCTGGACTCAATTAATCCCTTATTTGGCTTGGTTAGCTGATGAAACTTCTGTCTGGAGCAATTCACGTTACTCTAGACTTTGGGCGCAGCTTCCTTCCATTGAGATTGTCAGCCGAGCCCTGGACTGATGGGATGAAGTCAGCCAAAGTCATTCCGCTTTTGCATGATTCATTGTTTTGGGTCACTCACTGCACCTGCCTGTGTTTTGTTCACGGGTCACATTCTGCATTGCCCAAAGAAAGAAGAGATCGTTTTTTTCTGAAGAATAATTTCATTTATGGAAAATTTCTCTAGCTTTGAGATGGAAAAAAAAAAATCTTTGACATTAATTATCCAGGGAGGTCAATATGAAAAGGAAAAACAAGAATTCCTTTTTTTCCCCTAGAGACATGAAACTCCATCCTAAAATAACTTATTACTGCAACAACTCTAAAGGCTTGGTTACACAACTGAATATCCTCAAATTATTATGTCTGTCTGTACTTTGGTCACATATAGGCAGTCCTTAAGTTATGACCACAATTGAGCTTAAAATGTATCTTGCTAAAGCGAGACGTTAAGTGATATATATTAAGTGAGATATATCATGTTAAGTGATATATTCTAGACAGACAGAGATAGATAGATAGATAGATAGATAGATAGATAGATAGATAGATAGATAGATAGATAGATAGATAGATCTATAGGTAGATCTGTAGATAGGTGGGTAGGTAGGTACATAGATAGAAAGAAAGAAAGAGAGAGAGAGAGAGAGAGAGAGAGAGAAAGAAAGAAAGAAAGAAAGAAAGAAAGAAAGAAAGAAAGAAAGACCATTTGTGGACTTTCTATGTGTTCATATATAGGCAGTCCTTAACTTAAAACCACAATTGAGCTTATAAACTGTTTGTGGACTTTGTACGCATTAAATATAATAACAGATGGTTAGCTTGTTGACTGTTTTTCTTCTTTATATATACCTTGTTTTCCCCAAAATAAGACCCAACTGGAAAATAAGACCTAGCATGATTTTTCAGGATGCTCATAATATAAGCCCTACCCTGAAAATAAGTCCCAGTTAAGATCGTCAGCAGATGGGTGCATTGAATACTGTAATTCCCTGAAAAATAAGACCTACATGGAAAATAAGCCCTAATGCGTCTTTTGGAGCAAAAATTAATGTAAGACCTGGTCTTATTTTTGGAGAAACACAGGTGTACACACATACATGAAGAAAGAAGAAAAAGCAGTCAACAGGTTAACCATCTGTTATTATATTTAACGCGTAGAAAGTCCACAAACTGTTTCCAGTCTCCTATAAAGCTGCCTAGTCCATCAAAAGCAGTAAATTTCGCCATCCCAGTTCAGGCTATTTCAAATTCCGTTCTTAAGGCATCTCTTTTTTCTTTCCAAAGTTTAACAGACATAACAGATGATCAGAGTTGGAAGGGACCTTATAGGTCATCTAGTCCAACCCCCCACCCAAGCGGGAGACCCTACACCATTTCTTACAAATGGTCGTCCAATCTCTTTTTCAAAGTCTCAAGTGATGACGCTCCCACAACTTCTGAAGGCAACTTCCGTTCCATTGGTTGATTGTTCTCTCAGAAAATTCCTCCTTATTTCCAGGTTGAATCTCCCCTTGTTCAGTTTCCATCCATTATTCCTCGTCTGGCCTTCAGGCGCTTTAGAAAATAGATTGACCCCTCCTCCTCTCTCTGGCAGCCCCTCAGATACTGGAAGATTGCTATCCTGTCTCCCCTGGTCCTTCTCTTCACCAGACTAGCCAAGCCCAGTTCCTGTAACCATTCTTCGTATGTTTTAGCTTCCAGTCCCCTAATCATCCTGGTTTCTCTTCTCTGCATCTTTTCTAGAGTCTCAACATCTTTTTTATAATGTGGTGAACAAAGTTTGGGAAGTACAATCCTCGCAGCCATCCCCATGTGAAGAAAATGCACTCCAAACTCTATTATAGTTGGCTTGTCCATCATACCGAAAAAAACCAAACATTCGGGTTTCATTCATCTCTGTATGTTAAATATTCTCTGCGTTGTCATTGTTATGTTTATCTGGCGTGCTTTCACATATTTGCAAAGCCACCATGTACATGATAAAAGGAACCTGGATTTTTTTTTTTGGCTATATTTCCAGCACTTATTAGAAATCCCTTTATACATTTTCGCTCGTTTATCTGGCTGTCAAGTACCAACGATGCATCATTTTATTAAAAAAAAATTCTTTGAAGCTATAATATAATGTAAATTTTAGTCCATTTGTGCGTACATGCTCCCTTTTATCTAGCATTATATTCTAGGTAGTCCTCAACATATGACCACAACTGAGCCCAGAATTTATGTCACTAAGTGAGACGTCTGTTAGGCAAATGTTGACTTTATGACTTTTCTTGTCCTGTTCGTTAAGTGAATCAGGGCAGTTGTTAATTTAGTAATGCTGTTGTTAAGTGAATCTGGCTTCCCTGTTGTTCTGACCAAACCTGGTTCCAAGAAAGCAAACACAAGACAAAGGCAGCTGCCCCCACCTTTTAAGGTTTAATCCACAAATTCTGTTTCTTCACAAATAAAAGGCTGCTTCCAACTAATTAGCTCCAAAAAGAAAGAGCCTTGCCAAGTTGTTCTTCAAGGCTGCCAAAAACCCAGAGATAAGAACTAGTTTACAAGAGTTTTCAAATACTAACTATAATGTCCACGAGGCTGAGCTTCAGAGCGTCTTTGCCTTCTGCAAAGAACGCTTCTTCAAACCTGGCTTTTATCCTCTTGAGAGAGGGGCCATTACCTTGTAGCCTTACTCCCGAGTCGCTCATGCTGCTGCAGCTGCTCTTTCTTGCAAGCAAGCCTGCGCGCGTACACACTTGGCACAGGCTCCTCGGGAACCTCCTCATTGCTGCTGCCAGCCCCCACAATCTCTGAAGGCAGCAGTCCACTCCCTAATGGTCCTGGCCCCTTATCTGAGTCCTCGCTCTCCTCAGCCATCCGCACCTGCTGTTGACTAACCACAACACCTGTTGACTTTGCTTGTCAGAAGGTCACAAAAGGGGATCACGTGAGCCCCAGGACACTGCAACCATCATAAAAGTGAGTCAGGTGCCAAGCCTCTGAATTTCGATTGCATGACCATGGGCATGATCCTGAGGTTGGTAAATGTGAAAAACGCTCGTACATCGCTTTTTTCAGTGCTGTCGTAACTTCAAATGGTCACTAAACAAACTGTTGTAAGTCAAGTTCTACCTGTATACCCAATTATATATTTTGGGGCCTATTATACTGGGCAAAATGTGGAAGAGGAATAGGTTAAAGGTGGTATGGGTGGATATGTCCTTTACAACTTCTTGTGCAATCCCTGAGGCCTTTGAAAATATCTGTATTTAAATCCTCTCTGTATTGTTGTGGCCTATCAGACACCGGCCCCACCCAGCAGCCAAATCGGAGGAGGAGGAGGTGTGTGAGTCGGGGTTAGCATTAAGGCAACCTGGGAGCTCTGAAGGGGAAGAGAGAATGGAGCTGGTAGAGAGAGAGAGACAGAGACAGAGGCGGAGCCTGGGCTGTCCATCAGCCATCAGATGGAGAGTCAACAGCCCCCAGGTCTGGAGGTGGCCGATGAGGAAGAAGAGGAACAGCTAGGTCCAGTGCCTGACACATGGATGCGCAGAAGGCAGAGGAGAGGAGAGCAGTGGAAATCTATGGGCCGGTCCTTGGGATAGAAGAGCCACCCCAGCTAGTGAAGCACCACCCAAGCTCTGGGGATAAAAGGCAGCGGGTGGAGATGAATAGATGTGGAAGACAACTATTCATGTTCTGGATGGACAGACAGACTTGTTATCCTGCGCTGAGAGAGAAACTTTTTGCCGGGGCAGCTGGCACTCTTAATAAAGAAATATTTTGAGTTAACTTCAAAGTGTTGTGTTTGGGGAGCTGGGTCAGAACCCGTATTTAGACAGAAAATGCAACTGTCTTACATCCTGGTTTTGTGTCTTCCCGATCGAACATCCTTGTGCGTTAGTAAAAGCTGGCGGTAAACAGTGTTGTGTGGAATTTGGATAGGGGCTTTAGAAAACAGATAGCAGATGGAAAACCCAAACAGTAAGCTATGTTGTCTCTTTCCTTTGAGAAAGCACAACCTGTGAGTTTTGGAACAGATGCAGTGGTAACCGGCTGCGTGAGAAGGTGGAAGGCTGGCAAACGTTTTGAGTTAGTAGCATTTTACTCCCAGTTGCAAAGTTTCCAATCCACGGCCAACTCAGCCCCTTATACCTGCGGGGATCAATTGTGCTCTTGATGTAAGGAAAGAGTTTTCCTATTCTTGATTTTTGTCTAAAGGGGACCGATCTTGCCTTACAATAGACAAGTTTGCTTTCTCTACAAGTCATCTTCGACAGCGTGCCTACTTGGATTATCCTTCTATTCTTTTTCTTACTGGAACATCACAATTTATAGTTCTAACACTGTCTCAGACAGAACTGGGAGCCAGAGGTGTGTATGCCTAAAGGGACAAGCTTTGAATGCCCTAATTGCCTTTCTCCAGGGCACGCTCTCTCCTTATATAACCCTCGCTCTCTTATGAATTAAGATATGCAGATAATTCCTCTCGAAGAGCCTTTCCTTGGGAAATTAAAAAAAAAAAGGACAGGTCCCAGTTTGGAAAGTCTTGGAAAGTTTGTTGTGGTTCACCAGCAGCAGGTGCAGATTTTACCCGGTGGGATTCAACCGGTGGAACCAACTGATTTGGTGAGTGCGCGCTTTGTACATTTTCAGTTCTATTATTTACCTTCTACTGCAACCCCGGTGAGTAAAACAGCTGAGGCTGTGTGAATCAGCTGGGCTGCAAAACATGGAAATGAAGGACAAACTAGATCAGGGGCAGGCAGGCAGGGCTAAATGATTGCCGGAACAACCGGTTCCCTTGAACTGGTCCAAACTGGTAGAATCCCACCCCTGGTTTTACTGCATTTTTAAAATTAATACTAACATGCAAACATGTGTTTCATTTTATCGACCATTTGCATTTTTATTCCTGTGAGTAGTTGTCATAGCAGCGGCCGCAGTACGCTGCTTTGCCCGGAGCCCATAATGCTGTTAAGACAGCCATATTCAGGGTTATGTTTTCCGTCCCTCAAACATTGGGAAGCGTTTTAAACTCCAGCTTTATCCAAGACTCCCTGCTTTGCAAATTGGACGTTGGGTGGCGTCGAGATTCCTGAGCCAGCTAGAACCGACCGAGAGAATAAGTGAGGATTGTATTCTTCCACTGACTTTTCAAAAACAACTTTCTCATGTTTGGCAAACTATTTCGGTCATGGGTTTCATGCTCGGGGTGGCGGGTAGGGGGTGGCAGTTAAATCTGTTTGTGTGCCATGCCTTCTCAGCTGTGGTTACATGGCTGGTGCTTAAATACAAGGCTATTACATTCAGGGGGATTTTATTGGCAGCCCCTTAAAAGAACTATT
The DNA here is from genome assembly GCF_049901715.1 of Pseudonaja textilis. Taxonomy (NCBI): domain Eukaryota; kingdom Metazoa; phylum Chordata; class Lepidosauria; order Squamata; family Elapidae; genus Pseudonaja; species Pseudonaja textilis. The sequence goes on along the minus strand of NC_141994.1, from coordinate 26,704,474 downwards.
TGGAGGCTGAATGTCCCCTTTCAGTTAATTTTTTTTTAATTAAAAAATACTAAACAACTCAGTTTGTGGCATTGAGATCTATTTGCCGGCCAGCAACAAGTCAAAACTAACTGTGAAAGGCAGTTGATTGATCCAAGAAAGGAAGCCATGTTTACAGGTAGTCCTTGACTTATGACAGTTCACTCAGTGACCATTGAAAGCTACAATTGCACTGAAAAAAAGTGACTTATGACTGTTTGACGCTCGCTGCAGCGTCCCCAGTGTGTTTGACATTCGGATGCTTGACAACCGACTCGCATTTATGATAGTTGTGGTGTCCCCGGGATCTCCTTTTGCAACTTCCTGGACAGCTAAAGCCCACGGGGAAGCCAGATTCGCTTAACAAACCTATTACTAATTTAATGGTGGTGGCGATTCGCTTAGCAAAGGTGGCAAGAAAAGTCATAAAAAGGGGGCAGTACTCGCTTCAGACTTTTCTCATTTAGCAACACAAAATTTTGGGACTCTGTCATGGTCGTTAGTCAAGGTCTACCCGTAGTAAGTTGGTATTAGGGAATGGCGCTTCTAGCTTAGCGATGAACTCGGTGGGTTGAAAAACATAACAGTGGGAAAGGAAAAGGGGAAAAAATAGCTAGTCCACTTTTAGGTTTTCAGAATTATGCGAGAGAAATTGGCCAATCTGAAAATTTGTGTCTCCAAGAGAAGAATTTATGGTGACTATATTTTATATATATTGATTGACTGATTAGCCTATAGCAGGGGTAGCATGTAAATATTTTTACTACCGGTTCTATGAGTGTGGCTAGGTGGGCGTGGCCATGTGACTGGGTGGACATGGATTCTTTTTGGGGGGGCAGCGCTTCCCACATACACAATCCATTTTTTGATCTCCTGGGCCTCAGGGAAGCCTCCTGGGGGGCATTTTTGCTCCCAGGAAGCTTCCCGGAGGCCCAGGAAGGCAAAAAACCAGTGTGGGAGGGCCGCACAGCCCCCCTGCACTCCAGTTTTTGCCTCCTGGGCCTCAGGGAAGCCTCCCAGGTGAATCAGGAAGACAGCGAGGGGGATCCAGCACAGCTGATTGTTGGAACAGCTGATCGTCGGGAGGAGAGAAAAAAAAGAAATACCGTAAGGAGTGACTGGCGGGATGGGGTGGGTGGAGGAGAATGCAGTCAGCGATGCGCGCGGTGTCACACATGCATGATAAGGATTGACTGGGCAGGGAGGGGAGGGGCAGACGGAGAGGGGCGGGGCCAGCCAATGGCACGATTTGCCGGTTCTCTGAACTGGGCAGAATCATAACAACCAGTTCTATAGAACCGGTCCAAACCAGTAGAATCCCACCCCTGGCCTATAGGCCATATCAACGTACAGGATGAAACACGTATTACCAATAAAATTCAACTCAAAACAATTTAAAACGAGAGTCGGGCAAAATACAACACTTATAGGATAAAATACAATAATTTAATACATAAAACAAGTAAAATAGAATACAGTGGCACACACACACACCCCACAATCTACCCCAATCAGGTCCACATACGCTGAGTCAGAAATTGTGTTGTATTAAATGTCCTGTTCAGATTCTGGCCCCATATGAGGCATGTGTTGTATTAACATGGGCCTTTCACCGGGCCGTATATTTAATATGTGGACCCAGGTACATATTGCTCGCCCCCTTCTATAAACAGCAAAACTGAGTGAAGTCCAAGTGAAGACAAACTTCAACTAAGTGAACTTTTTCTAAGTCGTACGATCTGTAAATACGTGGCAATGAGCCAGACAAACAACTTGGCAAAAAGTCTTGCACTCTTCTGTACAGGACAGAATTTCTTATATGACTAGGCTCGAAATTCTTGCTTTGGATAACTTAAGAACTGTGTCTCTCGTGGTCAGACCTAGGTGTTGCATACAAAATTATACGTAGTAATGCTTTACCTGTAAATGACTTTTCCTGTTTTAATCGTAATAATATACCCGCGAACCACCACTTTTAATTCCATGTAAATCGTTCTAAACTTGACTGTAAAAAATATGATTTCTGTAATAGAGTTGTCCAGATCTGGAATGCCCTACCTGATTCCGTTGTCTCAGCTACAAATGTTCACAGTTTCAATCGCAAATTGACTTCCGGGGACCTTACTTCATGTTTAAGGGGTCAGTAGAAGATGCGTGCATAAGCGCACTGACGTGCCTATCGTCCCTGTCGTTGCATTTTTATTCTCTTATTCTTCTTGTTCTTGTTTGACAAATCCCAATAAATACAATAAAACATAAAATTTGTCCCATCGCTTTTGGCATATTTTTGCGGGACTCCATGGCTGCAGTTTGGAGCCTGGGCTGAAAATATTAACATAAATATCTTGGGTCTCCCCCCCCCCCCCCTTCCCTCTCTTCCTCTCTCCCTCTCTCCATCCCTCCCTCTCCCCCCCCTCTCTCACACACACATACACACACACACACTAAATAAATTGCTTCCTGTATGATTCAGGCTGGGTTTATTCATTTCAGATGGCCAGAGGTGTGTGTGAGTGAGAGAACGTGCCACCTTGCCAAACAAATATTGGAAGAAACTCCATATTTCCCACCGTGGGTTTGGGAGGAGGAGAAGGCGAGGAACAATTATTATTCCGTTGAGTAATTATTTTATTTTATGGGCTCTCTTTCAGTGCTGGTTACTATGGCAATGACTGCAGCAACTCCAACGTCTTTTCCTATGAGCAACCACACCCGGGAGCGAGTCACAGTGGCCAAACTTACTCTGGAGAACTTCTATAGTAACCTCATCTTGCAGCATGAAGAAAGAGAAACTAGGTAATGGTGGTCCCATCCGGCTTTAATAGCAAATCTTTGGGGAGGTTTAGACATTGCTGTTGGGGATACCCTTAGGTGGGGAGGAGAACTGCCTGATGGGAACCAAAATAGTTTTGTGGGCTCCTTGGTGCTCTCTGAGCTTGGTGGTTTTCTGGCAGACATTTCGTGACCCAATTTATGTGCTGAGCAAAATTCCGCATTGGTGACAGGAAGGGCATCCGGCCAGTGGTGGGATTCAAAATTTTTTATAACCAGTTCTGTGGGTGTGGCTTGGTGAGTGTGGTGTGGCTTAGTGGTTGTGGCTTGGTGGGTGTGGCAGGGGAAGGATACTGCAAAATCCCATTCCCTCCCCACCCCACTAACCTGCTTCCCAGCTCTGTTCTCCTGTGCAGGGCAACCAAAGAAGACCCAGCCAATCAGCTGGGACTCAATGGGAGGTGGAGAATAGATGGGGTGGGGCCAGTCAGAGGTGGGATTGGCCAGTTCTCCGAACTGCTCAAAATTTTTGCTACTGGTTCTCCAGAACTGGTCAGAACCGGCTGAATACCACCTCTGCATCTGGTCTTTAAAGCATTCTGCTTGCTCCATTCAGTTGCCCAGACTCTACCGCCCGCAAGGGATTATGGTGTCATTAAATGAAGATGAATAGTGTGTAATGTTATAAAGTTAATTCTTTTAGTCTTTACTTAACCAGAAGACCAAGGTAGGTTTTGTTCCCGGGCACTACCGTTGTTACTCTGCAAACACTTCTGTTGACACATATCTCATACCTTGTTTGCCAGCTGCAACCTTATCTGGGTTTGGCCATGATTGTTTAACCTTTGTCAAATCTCCAGTTTAGACTTTTGCAGTGCAATTTGCATGAAGAGTTGGCTGGGGAATTCTGGGTGTTGAAGTCCACCTGTCTTGAAGTTGCCAAGTTGGGACAGACAATGATGGCTGGGTTCAAACGTCACACTAAATCACGATATGACGTGGTTGGTTTCACTGTTGAATGGATGCAGCCCATTTGTGTTCCTTCAATCTGTCAAGGAGACATTGACCATTAATGTGATGCTTGAATCCTGCAGCGTGTCTCTTTCCTTTTTCTTGATCTTGAATTGTCATCCAGGAAGTTGAGGGATACATTTTTATCAGGTTATCTATATAAATAAACCTCTTTCTTTCTCTCTCTTTCTTTTTTTCTTTCTTTCTTTCTTTCTTTCTTTCTTTCTTTCTTTCTTTCTTTCTTTCTTTCTTTCTTTCTTTCTTTCTTTCTTTCTTTCTTTCTTTCTTTCTTTCTTTCTTTCTTTCTTTCTTTCTTTCTTTCTTTCTTTCTTTCTTTCTACCTGTCTCAAGTACCAATAAAGAGATCTGGACGAGAACTTGAATAATGCAATGGGGGAAGAATTTTGGAATGAGAAAGACTTTCTCTTCCTTTTAGTGGTCCTCTCCATGATTATTAACTTGCCTTGTGTTGTGCAACTCAGACTTTGGACCCAGGTTTCTGTGTTTGAGGTGAAATAACCCTCTTTTTCAATTCTAAAATAGAATAGAATATTCTTTATTGGCCAAGTGTGATTGGACGCTCAAAGCATCTGATGCAGAAGCTCTCAGTATCCATACAAGCAATGAAGTCATAAATCATAAGATACAAGCAACAAAATGGGAGTCATAAGATACAAATAGAAGTAGGTTAATAGGAAAGATGAGAAGGATAATAATAATAGAGTCATACGACATTGTTTGATATCCTTAGGCATAAGAGAGTGCTGTGGGAATGATGTGTTTAGTTGCATAATGGCACAGGGGGGGGAACTGTCTTTGTGTCTAGTTGTTTTGGCATGCAAAAAAAAAAAAAAGAGTTGTTTCATAATACGTGATTTGTACCTCCAACTTAGGCAGAAGAAGCTAGAAGTAGCCATGGAGAAAGAAGGCTTAGCAGATGAAGAGGTAATTCCGATACTTGTGAAGCTGAAAGTTTTTATAGCTTTTGTTTGCTTAAGATTGGTACAATCCTTAATGATTCATAACTTGCATGCAAAATTTGTGTGTGTGTGTGTGTTTGTTTTAATAACATTGGCCAGAAAAAGTCAACAGAAGAAAAAGTAGTAAATGGAGGAAAGGGCCAGCAGTGAGAGAAAAAAATCAGACTATTTTCAGATTTATACACCCATGGCTTCTATTAAAGGAACTCCAGCGTGAAAAATACTTCGGAGGTAAATAAGTAAAATAGTAGTAAGGGCTCCTCTGTTAGAATATTTATGCTATGTTGACTTTAACATTTACAAGATACGTAGCTTCCTCATATATATATATACATATACATATTTCTCTATATACACATATAATCCTCAATTTATGACCATTGGGACCTGTGGACTACCCGTATTTTTCAAATATATTTTAAAATCTTAGCAGTCCTTCTGCCAGGAATGCACAAGCTATAAACAGTGACTAGGATAGTCAAATTAAACCAAGTTAGCTTCTCCTTTGGTGCAATAAAGAGCTAATCATTTGTGGAAGTTTTACCAATGCATTGCTTTCTATTACAGCCATATATATCACAAAATGAATTATTACTGTATTTTATCTATTAATGTTGCGTAAGAAAAACAAAGGTATATAAGTACTCCTTCCAAATTATATGTAGTTATTAATAATTATTGCTGGTACACAATGCTATCGTTTTTTTTCCTAGATGATGACTTTAAGACATAAGACATAAGAATTTTATTTGTCATTACACTCGCAAGCGGGTGCAACGAAATGAGGTGCTCTTCCACAAGTAAAACTGGACTTTAGGACTTGTTTGATCGTGTGTGGCATTATATTTGTTGTTTTATATGAATGTAAGTTGATACTTTGCCCGAAAGCATGTCAAAAGCAGGAAGCCTCGTGTTAAATTAGTATACGATGCCACCTTGTGGTTTTAGAAATAATTCTCAGAAGTGTGGCAGTCTTTTAAAGAGGATGTTTGGTTGCCCCCCAGAAAAAGCTCCGAAGATCTCAGCACGCCCACAAAGAAACGGAATTTTTAAGGCTGAAAAGGACGAGACTGGGCCTGGATGACTTTGAATCTCTGAAGGTGATCGGAAGAGGGGCATTTGGCGAGGTTAGTGGTTGGGCTTCAAGAATGATTTCCCAGCATATTTTCTTGACCACTTTGCAGGATCGCTACACTGACAACCATGAAGTTGTTGAACGCCACAACAGAAGGAATAAGAGAGTAACAGAGTTGGAAGGGAACTTAAGCAGATGTCAGATTAATGGATTAACAAGAGTTGGAAGGGACCTTGTAGGTCATCTAGTCCAACCCCCCCGCCCAAGCAGGAGACCCTACACCATTTCTGACAGATGGGAGTCCAATCTCTTCTTGAAAGTCTCAAGTGATGAAGCTCCCACCACTTCCGAGGGCAACTTCTGTTCCATTGGTTGATTGTTCTCCCTATCAGAAAATTCCTTATTTCTAGGTTGAATCCCTCGTTGATCAGTTTCCATCCATTATTCCTTGTCTGGCCTACAGGAGCTTTAGAAAATAGCTTGACCCCCCTCCTCCTCTCTGTGGCAGCCCTTCAAATATTGGAAGACAGCTATCCTGTCTTCCCTGGTCCTTCTCTTCACTAGACTAGCCAAGGCCAGTTCCTGCAACCGTTCAGCATCTGTTTTAGCCTCCAGTCCCCTAATCATCCTGGTTGCTCTTCTCTGCACTTTTTTTAGAGTCTCAATATCTTTTTTATAATGTGACCAAAACTGGATGCAGTACTCTAGGTGTGGTCTTACTAAGGCTTTATAGAGTGGTATTAGCACCTCCCTTGATCTGGATTGCATCCCTGTTAATGCAATTTAGGATTGCATTGGCTTTTAGGAACAACCAGAAAGGAAAAGTTTATGCATGCTTGTTTTAAATTAGCGCTTCGAACTTGGAAGTCCATGATTCAAAGCTACTTTTTTTTTTTTAATCCACAGGTCCGATTAGTTCAGAAAAAAGATACGGGTCATATATATGCCATGAAAATATTGAGAAAAGCTGACATGCTGGAAAAAGAGCAAGTATGTCTCTCTTTTTTTTTTCAAATATAACTTTAAAGCACGTGCAAACCGATATCTAAAAGGCATATATTTTTGCGGTGAATTGTATGTGTTAACTAGTTGTTTTGACCAAGGACTGATTTGAGCAGCTCAGTGTGATATGGACAACACTGAACCGAATTTGCACTGGTCCTGGGAGATGCGCAGATCATCTTCTTTTAATGACCCCATAATCCCCTGCGGGGTGGAGTCTGGGCAACTGAATGCAGCCAAGTGTTTACTGGCTGGATGCCCTTCCTGTCATCAATGCGGAGTTTTGTTCCACAGATATAATCTCAGTTTGCCCAGAGAGAGAAATATTTAGGATCGAACTCACAGTCTCCCGATTGTGAGGTGAGTGCTCCACCTCTAGGCCACTATACCACTCATGGTAGATGCGCAGATGACCTCTATAATATCAAAATATCATTGCTAATTCTGACAGTGGGATTGAAGAACAAACTATAGGTAATTCTCGACTTACAAGATTAACTTATGCTGAGTGCCAGCGAGTTGGGAAAGGTTGCCTTTGCGCCTAACAGCAATAAAAGTTTCATTGCATTGAAAACTGTTCATGTACACATTTGTTTGGTAGGCAAACCCATTTTTTACCTTCAACTTTGATTTGATTGACAGGTGGCTCATATACGAGCAGAAAGGGACATTCTAGTAGAAGCTGATGGTGCCTGGGTCGTGAAGATGTTCTATAGTTTTCAGGACAAACGCAACCTTTACTTGATTATGGAGTTTCTTCCAGGAGGTAAACAATTCCGTGAAATTATTTCAGGGAATCATTGAACAATTCAGCAAATATTTTCGTGGAAAAACTGCCATTTCCCCCCAAGGCCAAGATTTGTGTTGACAATCAGGTCTTCAGCCTGGCAGCCATTTTTTTATCTCTCTCTTAATGGTGGGAAATATTTTATTTGCATTGACTTGGAGTCTGTGCCCCAATAACATTAAGATAAATCCAACACAAACCTATAAAAACCAAAACCATGAATGTTGGTAGCAAGGGAGTGTGGGCCACCTAACCCTCCTGGAATGCCTTCTGCTTATCCCTTAGTGAAATATCCTTTGCGATTAAGGTCCACAATTAATCCATGGAATAGCTTAGTTCCAGAAGTTGTGGGGGCTTCATCACTGGAGGTTTTCAAGAAGAGATTGGACAGCCATTTGTCCAGAATGGTAGAGGGTCTCCTGGGGTGGGACCAGAAAACTGCCAAGGTCTCTTTCAACCTTATTATTCTATGTTCTGTGATCCTGCCATATTCTCATAGTAATGTTTGGAATAGTGGAGATTGTATCATTTGAGCGGGAAGGTACATTCTCTCAGGTTTTGAGTTAGTTTCCGTCAGTCTCGGTGTTCTTCTGTTTCAGGTGTGGGTGTGTCAAGTGAGGGTCTTGTGATGGGTCAGGTGTGAGTCATCAGTGAAAGGGTCTTGTGATAGGGAGGTTACATTAGGTCAGGGGTATTTGGGAGGTGAACCGGTGGAGTGGAGGCATAGGAGATCATGGTGTCATTTTTATTCTTTTTTTTCCTCTATCGAAACCAGCTGTGGTAGAATGTAGTCTGGATTCCCAGAAGGGAGGGGGCTGCATTCCCAGAAGGGAGGGAGACAGCAAAGTTTAGACTTCAGCGGGGAGGCAAAGAGATAAGGCGGCTCCTTCCTAACAATTCTTAGACTATAATGATCCAAATGGTCTGCTTTAGTTTGGCAAGATTCTGTCTGTAGGTGAGAAGCAACGAAGGAAGCTGCTCACAATTAACTCAGTTTGTCTTCCTTGCTTTTTGCAGCTCAACTCCAGCTAAATACAGTCTTGTATCTTGTTCTCTCTGATTCAGGTGATATGATGACTTTGCTCATGAAGAAGGATACACTCTCTGAGGAAGAGACACAGTTTTATATCTCTGAAACCGTGCTGGCTATTGACGCCATTCACCAGCTGGGGTTTATTCACAGAGATATTAAACCCGATAATCTTTTGCTGGATGCAAAGGTATGTAATATTCATACGTGTCCTCTCTTTTGTGTCCTTGTTCTAGGATGGGATGTCTCAGCAACTTTCAGCTGGGTGGACTTCAACTCCCAGAATTCCACAGAATAGAATTCCGGAAGTTGACGTCCACACTTCCGGGAGTTGAATTCTGGGAGTTGAAGTCCCCCCAGCTGAAAGTTGCTGAGTCACTATAAGTCACTTTATTCAGCCGCCGTTAAAACTTTGAACCGTCACTAAATGAACTGTTGTAAGTCGAGGATTACCTGTATTTTGTGTGTGTGTGTGTGTGTGTTATGTTTTATACAGTTTTATCTTTAATATTATAAGCCGCCCAGAGTTACTGTGCGGTAGGATGGATGGCCAATAAATTTTGCAAATAAAAGAGTAATAAAAGTTTGCTTCAAATCCATCCATTTGCGTCTCGATGGCTCAGACATGATGAACTGGCAACTTTTGTGCTTGGCCTGCTTGATGGTGAGATGTAAATCGGGGAATTGCTCCAGAAGTACATATTTACATCAACCACCTGGATTAATCATATGAGCAATGTTTTCTTCCTGTAGGGCCATGTAAAACTCTCTGATTTTGGGCTATGCACAGGTTTAAAGAAAGCTCACCGAACTGAATTCTACAGAAACCTTACGCATAACCCCCCGAGTGACTTCTGTAAGTACTGCACATTCCACTTTTAACGATAAATATTCTGCATATTGTATTGATGGAGGAGAATATTTGTGGCTCGGGATGGAACGGTAGGCCCTGGGTGCTCTCTGAGCAGTGTGGTTTCCTTGCAGACGTTTCATGACCCAACTAGGTAACATCATCAGTGTTAGAAGGGAGTGGGGTTTGCGGAGAGGAATGAAGGAAGAAAGAAGAGGTGGTGGCAATGAAGGAGAGGAGGAGGAGGAAAAGGAGAACGACTGGGGTCCTTGGTGGTCTCTGAGCTTGGTAGCTTCCTTGCAGATATTTCATAACCCAACTAGGTAGCGTCATCATTGCGAGAAGGGAGCGGGGTGTGTGGAGTGGAGAAGGAGGAAGAGGTGATGCTTATTGAAGGGGAGGAAGAGGAGGAGGAGGAGATCAGTGACTTAGTGCTCTTAGCTTGGTTGTTTTCTTGCAGACATTTCATGATCCAACTAGGTAACATCATCAGTGCTAGAAGGGAGAGGGGTGTGTGGAGTGGAGGAGAAGGAGAAGGGGCAGAGGAGGGGGAGAAGGAGAATGATAGAATCAATTTCCCCCAATGGGCATTTTTTGGCCAGAAACCAGAAGTAAACAATGGAAACTGGCCACCCAAAAAAAAGAAACACTTCCCAAATCATGGTCATGTGACCATGGGATGCTACAAATGGACATAAAGACGGGCAGATTGCCAAGTGTCCAAAATCCAACCATGGGACTGTGGGGGATAGGGAGGGAATACGGCTGTCATAACGCCGAGAACAGGCCATAAGCCGCTTTGGCAAGAGTAATGTCAGGTCTCCAGCATCAACCCCCATTTAAATCATGAGTCTCTAGCCACAACTCTCAGAGTTTAAAGAAGATTTATTAGGAGTGAAACATGCCAGTGCTACCCGGGTGCAGCCGACTCTGAGACACATCATTCATTTCCCCCTTGACCCTAGTCTTCCCCCATCCCCTGGATGTATATTCTCCAATGGGACACATCCATAGCCAAGCAATCATACTCTCCAGTAACAATCTTGCGTGCCAGAAGCTTCGGCTGCCTAGTAATTATCTATGAAGCATTTAAGGAATGCACTACTTCCCCCCACTCCCTTTCTGCTGGCAACTCTAAAAGACCAGAGAAATATTTTGGACTTGACACGTAACTTCAAACATTTATTAAGTGACCAGTTGTAAGTTGAGAACTAACTGTAGCTGGATGCCTCCAAGTCATGTCCTAATATGTCTTTTGAACAAGCAGTTCCATGTTTTATGGATTTTGGTGTTTGGGAAATTTTAAGATGTACCGTTTTCAAGATTGTCTCTCCAACGTAGAGCTGCTCTTAATGCGTTGGAAGTCTACATTGATGAGACATTTAGGGAGGGAAAGAAATAATTGAAATAACTTTTTTTTTAACGTTTGCGTGAGCAAATGCCCTGTAATTCATTCCTGCCCTGTTTTGTATCCTGCATTGGAACAATAAGCAGGCTGAATTTTTATGATTCCGTTAAAATTGGAAAGCATTCACCTGTCTCTTTGCTTTGTGACTCAGCCTTTCAGAATATGAACTCCAAAAGAAAAGCAGAAACGTGGAAGAAGAACAGGAGACAACTGGTGAGTATTAATTCTCAGAGACCTGGTTGAGTTCTGCAAAGTCCTTCCAATGTAAAAATGTTTGGAGGAAGTTAGGCAGTCTTCAAGGCCTCCTTTGGAGCGCTCTGAGCTTGGTTTTCTTCTTGCAGACATTTCATGACCCAACTAGGTAACATCATCAGTTCTGGAAGTGGGGGGTTGCTCAGAGAGTTGAACCCTTTGGTTGTTTTCCTGAAGACATTTCATGACCTAACTAGGTAACATCATCAGTGCTAGAAGGGAGGAGGAGAAAGAGGAGGACTGTAGGGTCCTTGGCATTCTCTGAGTTGGCTTGTAGTCTTGCAGATGTTTTATTACCCAACTAAGTAACATCATTAAATGCTAGAAAGGAGGAGGAGGAGGAAGAGGAAGAGGAGGAGAGGGAGGGGAGAAGAGGAGAAGGAGGAATGGAGTCCTTGGTCTTCTCTGAGCTTGGTTGTTTTCCTGCAGACATATCATGACCCAACTAAGTAACATCATCAGTGCTAGAAGGGAGAGGTGGGTTTGAGGAGTAGAGGAGAAAGGGAGGAGGAGGAGAAGGACTGTGGGATCAATTTCCCCCAGTGCCTGTTGTTTATTTATTTATTTTTGGCCAGAAACTGGAAGTAAACAAGGTGAAACAATGCCATTTTCAGAGAATGTGTAAAAACAGAACTAGACTACAGAACTAGACTGCTCGTGTGGCCTGCCAGTGGCTGCTCGTGTGGCCCGCCAGTGGCAGCAGAGTTGGACAGTAGTGAGGAGGTTGGGGTGGAACCTGGGCCAGTCCTGGAGGCTGAGGAAGGCTCAGACGAGGGCTCTGCATCGGAGGCAGAGGTGGGGCCAGGGCAGGCTGGCAGTCGTCAGCTGCCTTTGGTCTCGGACAGCAGTGAGGATGGGGGAGCTTCTGGAACCAGTTCCCAGCCTGCGTGGAGCTGCCAAAAAATGACACAGTTAAGAACTCAGGGTCGACATGGAAGTAAGGCCACAGGTAGACGATGAATGGCTCCTCCCATAGAGATTAAAAGAGGAGCAAAAGGAGAGGGGGCTTCTGCAGGAGACAACTTGCTCATTCATTCATTCGTTCCAGCCTTTTGAAGAATTGTCTTTGTAACCCAGCCCTCCCCTGTCAGCACTGAGTGTGGAAATATTTACCGGGCAGCTTTCCAAGATAGATAAGGTCTGAGCTAATAAGTATACCTATGTAAGGCTGTTCGCCAAGCCGTTGGCTGAATGTGAATGCACTAAATTCACATTCATTTAATCAAAGAGGTTTGGCTGGGACTCAGAGTTGGCTTAGTGCTTTTTGGGGAAGTTTAGAACAGAACAGCTGCTTTCTTGGAAAGACATAATAACCCTGGATCGGTTTTAGAAGGTGGCCTGAATCTCTCTCTCTCTCTCTCTCTTTTTTTTGAAATATCTTTTTTCAGGCCTATTCTACTGTTGGGACTCCAGACTACATCGCGCCTGAGGTTTTCATGCAAACGGGTTACAACAAACTCTGTGATTGGTGGTCTTTGGGAGTCATCATGTACGAAATGCTAATAGGTGAGAGGAACAAATGGGGCCTGCAATTAAAAAGAGGCCGTTCTAGGCAAAGAGGGGAAGCACATGTGAGAGCATTTGCAACGTGACTGCCATTATGAGATAACCCAGGAGCAAAACACAGCACACAAAGACAGACATTTAACAGTGATTTATCTACAAGACATATACAGAAATATACATGGTAGGCAAATACCTGACAAGCAATCAATCTTCTTAACTCTACACTGAGAACTCAGCAATTGATACAGGACACAAGGAGAGAGAAAACGCCCTGAAATGGCTGCCTTTGTATAGACACTTCTTAAAGAGGTAGAACCTATGCTGATTCATCCTCATTCTTAAAGAGTCAGTACTAATGCTGATCAGAGGTGGTATTCAACTGGTTCAGCCCGGTTCTGGCGAGCCAGTAGCAGCGATGAGCAGCAGAAACCAGTTCTCTCTGCCGCTCTGATGTTGGGCCTTCCCACCCATCCGGACTCCCAAAATGACTTTTATCTGCTGAATTTGAAGCGCAGCTGCTTTGTGCGGCACAGTATAGTGCTACGGGGCAGCTGCTGAAGTGACTGGGATGGTGCAGGCTTGCAGGAGATGAGTTAGAACACCTTTGCGCCTGCGCAAAGTGTGTGTTTGGTGCGTGCACAAAGTGTGTGCAGGCATGCAAAGCATGCCCGCCAAGCTATGCCCATCAAACCGGTGGCAAAAATATTTGAATCCCACCACTGATGCTGATTCATCTTCATTGCATCAGCTTTATATTACATCAGCTTTGCTGCTGGGCAGTTCTTAAATCCCAATACCTTAACAGCACAGAGTTTGTACATTGCGTCAGTGACCCCATCTAACCATCTCATTGTCTGTCCTCTCCTTCCCCTCCGGCCTTCCATCTTTCCCAACCTCAGGGGGTCTTTTTCTCATCTTCTCCTTTAGTGGCCAAAGTCTTTGAGCTTCAGCGTCAGGGTCTGCCCTTCCAAAGGACAGTCAGGGTTGATCTCCTTTAGGATTGGCTGATCGGATCGCCTTCATTTTCAAAGGAATAGAATAGAAAGCAGAGTTGGAAGGGACCTTGGAGGTCTTCTAGCCCAACCCCCTGCTCAGGCAGGAAACCCTAGACCATTCCAGGCAAATAGCTGTCCAATCTCTTCTTAAAAGCCTCCAGTGATAGAGAAGGAAGGGAGGGAGGGAGGGAAGGAGGGCAGCATTTCAGAATGACAGAATAATAAAGTTGGAAGTGACCTTAGAGATCTTCTAGCCCAACCCTATCCCATTTCAGACAATTTCTTCTTAAAAACTTCCAGTGATGGAGCATCCACAACTTCTGGTGGCAAGCAGTTCCACTGGCTAATTGTCCTCCCTGTTAGGAAGTTTCTCCTTAATTCCAGGTTCCTTCTCTCCTTGGTTAGTTTCCACCCATTGCTTCTTGTCCTGCTTTCTGGTGCTATGAAAAATAGCTTGACTCCCTCTTCTTTGTGGCAACCCCTGAGATGTTGGGGAAATTAGTTTTGGTGGGAGAACCACGGGGAATTGATACGATGCTGTGTATCAAATTTATTCCAGGTACTTAAATATTGTTCATCTCTAGTTCAACGCTTTCATTTCCTACCATTCTACAGGATATCCCCCCTTTTGCTCCGAAACACCGCAAGAAACATATAGAAAAATTATGAACTGGAAAGAAACGTTGGTATTTCCGCTGGAAGTGCCCATTTCAGAAAAAGCAAAGGACCTCATTTTAAAGTAAGTAGATCAAGTGTTATGTTATATTAGCCTGTTATTGATCATCTAGTTTGCTTTGTCATTATGCTGAAGGGGCTTTACATTACAATGCTAGAATCGCTCACCAGAGAAACTTAGCTTATGGGAGGGAAGGGCTCTCGTGCAAGGGTAGATTTCTAAGCATTAAGTTGGCCAACAAAACAGTAGATAGGAGGCAAGGCAGCGTTGGGATTCAAAAAATTTTTTGCTACCGGTTCTGTGGGCGTGGCATGGTGGGCGTGGCAGGGGAAGGATACCGTAAAATCTCCATTCCCTCCTCACTCCTGGGGGAAGGTTACTGTGAAATCCCATTCCCTCCCCACCCCACTAACCTGCTTTCCAGCTCTGTTCTCCTGTGCAGGGCAACCAAAGAAGACCCAGCCAATCAGCTGGGACTCAATGGGAGGCAGAGAATAGATGGGGCGGGGCCAGGCAGAGGTGGTATTTGCCGGTTCTCCGAATGACTCAAAATTTCTGCTACTGGTTCTCCAGAACTGGTCAGAACCTGCTGAATACCACCTCTGAAGCAAGGAGTCAAGTGCCATCGAAATCAGAAGTTCCAGACAGTGTAAACGGCGATAAAGGTTTTATTGCAAGCTTAAGCTCTCTAAGAGAATCTGAACTACTAACAGCCAAGGGAAATTAGCGGGAGATAAGGAATTCACGGCGAGCTGGACTTAGATCTCTGGGGACTCTGAAGGGTCTCATGATTGAAGATGGGTTTGACCCCTCCTTTGGGCTCAGCCTGGATCTCTCCTACATCCAGTTCAGACAGCAAAAATTGAGCCGGTTGGTTCAAATACCGGTTTGGTGAATCAGGTGCAAATTTAACATCCGGTTCGTCTGAACCGGTAGAATCCCACCCCTCCTTTTCACCTCCTGATAGAAAAGATGATAAAAGATGAGCATCTTTTCGGAGATCTTGTGATTTAATGGAATTTCAGGATGATTGTAGGTGTCAAAAATGCCAGAATCTTTCTTGCTTTGTTTCAAATATTTTTTGAAAGCAAATTGTTGTAGGCTAGATACTGTGATGGATTGCATCATTTTTGCTACCTTAATATAGGTAATCCTCAAATTATGACTACCATTGAGCCCAAAATCTATGTTGCTAAGTGAAATGTTTGTTCAGCGAGTTTGCCCCATTTTACAACTCTTCTTCCTAACGCTGTTAAGCAGATTATTGCATCTGTTAAGTTAGTCACACAGTTGTTAAGAGAATATGGCTTCCCTCTGGACTTTGCTAGTCAGAGAAGGTCACAAAAGGGGATCATGTGACCCCAGGACTCTGAAAACTGTCATAAGTATGAGTCAGTTGCCAAAAGTCTGAATTTTGATCACGTAGCCATGGAGATGCTGCTACAATCGTACATAACTGTGAAAAATGGTCGTAAGTCACATTTTTCAGTGTGTTATAACATCAAACGGTCACTAAGTGAATTGTTGTAAGTCAAGGACTACCTGTAATAACTTTTCTTTCCTTTTTGTTTTAAACCTTGCCTCTCTTCCAGATTTTGCACGGATGCGGAAAACAGAGTCGGCAGCAACGGCGTAGAAGAAATTAAGAGCCATGCGTTTTTCGAAGGGGTGGATTGGGCCCACATCAGGTAGGTTTAGCGAAAAATGGAAAAATTCAGGAGAAATTTAGGGATAGATACTTCACATCCCAGGTGAGAGCTGCCTGTTGAACCTCTTGGTGTCTCCTTAAAGAAGCTGCATGTTTCCTGGGTTTGCTTAGTAGCGATAGCAACAGTGCGTAGACTTATATACCACTTCACAGGGTTCTAAGCGGTTTACAGAGCCAGCCTCTGCCCCCCAACAATCTGGGTCCTCATTTTACCAACGTCGGAAGGACAGAAGGATGAGTTTACCTTTTGCTGGTCAGGATCAAACTGCTGGCAGCGGGCAGTGTGTTAGCCTGCAATTCTGCCTTCTAACCACTGCGCCGCCAGAGTAGTCATTGACTTGGTGTGTCACAAGGTCGCTAAAGCGCATCCCGTGACCCCGCACCATCATAATTATGAGTCAGTTGCCGAGTGTCTGAATTTTGATCATGTGACCATGGGGACGCCACAGTGGTGATAATGATGAAAAATGGTCGTAAGTCCAGGTCATTGTGGGCTCACCTGGATCTACCTGGAAACTCGTCTAAATGCATTCAGAATGGAAGTAACAGATATATTTACTTATTTATTTATTAGAGGTGGTGGGTTTATTTGAAATCTTTTGCAGCAAGATTCAGTTGTGCTGATCGCAATTGTTGTGCTGATTGCTTGTAGCATTGATCTGTGTGACGTTTGCTTTTTGTTTTAGGGAAAGGCCAGCTGCGATCACTATAGAAATCAAAAGTATAGACGACACCTCCAATTTCGACGAATTCCCCGAATCTGATATTTTACAACCAGGTGAGCGTGATACACAGGGACGCAACAATACCAACGTTGTTGAGAGGACAGGGGAGAGAGAGAGGAGAGAGGAGAGAAAAGAACCACAGAGAAGAATGAAAGAGGAAAAGGAGAGAGGAGAGAAGGGGAGAAAAGAACAAAAGAAAAGAACAAAAGACAAAAGAAGAGGAGAGGAGGGGAAGGGAAAGAGGAGAGGAGAGAGAAAAAAAATGAAAGAAAAGAAGAGGGGAGGAGAAGGGGAAGAGTGGAGGGAATAAGAGGGGAGAGGAAGGGAAGGGAGAGAGGAGAGGAAAGAGGAGAGATGGAGGGGAGGGGAGGGGAGAGAGGAGAGAAAAGAACGAAGGAGAAGAATGAAAGATAAAAGAAGAGAGGGGAGCGGAGTGGAAGGGATAAGAGGAGAAGGGAGAGTGGAGAGGAGAGAAGAGGAGAATCCCTTCTAGCATTGATTATGTTAGCTAGTTGGGTCATGAAACGTCTGCAAGAAAACAACCCCACTCAGAGAGCACCAAGGACCCCTCCTCCTCCTCCTCCTCCCTTCTAGCACTGATGATGTTACCTAGTTGGGTCATGAAAACTACCAAACTCAGAGAGCACCAAGGACCTTTATTCCCCCACCCCTTCTCGTCTTCTTCTTCCTCCTCCTCTTCCTCCCCACAAGCCCCACTCCCTTCCAGTACTGATGACTGACCTAGCTGGCTCATGAAACATCCGCAAGAAAAACCACCCAGCCCAGAGAGGACCTCGCGGTTTAATAATAAACGTGTAGTTCGAGATCCCCTTCCTACTTTCTACTTGCACACGGTAACCTTGAATCCCTCCATTGCCCTCACAATCAAATCCTTTTTTTGCATTTCAGTGCCGAATACCACTGAACCGGATTTCAAGTCCAAAGATTGGGTCTTCCTGAATTACACCTACAAGAGATTCGAAGGGCTGACTCAGCGGGGTTCGATCCCTTCTTACATGAAGGCTGGGAAGTTGTGAGAGAGAGACACAGTGGGCCAGGAAATGTAAGAACTCAGGTACCCCGCCCGCCTCCGCTCAACCTCCACCCTCTCCGACGTTCCCACAGACCAGCGACCATGGTCTCGGGGCTCTCCTCCTCCTTCCCCCCGTCAAAAAAAAAAACATAAGGAATTCTACCGGATTAGAATTTTCTGAGACTACTACAGACTTATTAGTTGGCAGTGCCAGCTGGCGGCTTCTATGAATAGTGAATTATTTTTGTTAAAACTTTATTACAACAGAGGTACTGGAAATTTAAAGAAAAAAAGAGAGTGTGAGAGAGAAAAACAGAAGAAGAAGAAGCAATCAACGTTTCTCTTTGTATCTGCACTGCCCGAAATGTACGTTATAAGGGTCAATTCTAACTCTACGGGGTCACTTGGTTTAGGGTTGGAGCCAATGGTGGGATTCAAATAATTTAATAACCGGTTCTCTGCCCTAATGATTTCTTCAAACAACCAGTTCCCCAAACTGCTCTGAACGTTAACAACCAGTTCTCTCGAACCGGTGTGAACTGCCTGAATCCCACCACCGGTTGGACCTACCTGTCGGTTTGCCCTGGTGTTCAAAAGATCGTGTCTGTGTAGGAAGCAGCCTTGTCTGTTTTTCAACAAGGGACAGTTCCAATTCACCTGGGCATGTTTTTTGTTTTGAAGGTAGAAAGGACAGGTAATCCTCGACTTACCGTGCTTCATTTAATGACCCCTTCCAAAGCAGCGACAGCACTGAGAAAAGCGACTTCATGACCTTTCCCCTCCCCCACACACACCCATGTCCATTTTCCAGCCTCTTCCCATGGTCACGTGATCAAAATTCAGACTCGTATTTGCGACGGATGCAGGGTTGACGTGACCCCCGCCCCCTTTTGCAACCTTCTGACCAGCAGAGTGAAAGCTGAATTTGCTTCACAAGTGTGTGACTCACTTAGGAACGGCAGCGATTTGCTTAATGACCTGTGGCTAGGAAAGTTGTAAAAGGGGGAGGAGAAGCGAACTGAGGTCTGGCTTGAACGGCAGAGGTTTTGGGTTCTGCTTGCGGTCGTACGTTGAGGATTACCTGTGTGAAAAAATGCAGAGAAGGGGAAGCCACGTGGTTCGATAACGTGGTTCGCTACGGATGGAAAGACGGTGGACTTCAGAAGCTGCGGTAAAGTGATTGAAACGAGCTATTTTTGACAAAGGTTTTTTTGCCACTTGCTGGCTTCTTGCTCTCCTCGCTCAGGGCTCCTTAGTCTTAACACTAAAGAGAAGTGACTCCTTCAGATTGTAATTTGGAGTCAAACTTGTTTGGAACCGGATTCAACCCCAAGGTGCGCCTTTGGCTGTTTTCACAAGCGAGACGCCACTTTTATCAAATAAAAGTGAGCGGCAGCTTTCATCTCAAATCACTGGAAAACATCTTAAGATGGGTGGGGGGAATATATATATATATATATATATATATATATATATATATATATATATATATATATATATATATATATATATATATATATATCACACACATATATATATATATTATATATATATATATATATATATATATATATATATATATATATATATATATATTACATATATATACATATGAATGCCATACATATATATATGGCATTCAGCTTGTTCGGTATTTTCCACATCATTGTAGTTGTGCTTTTAAGTTGTAACGCGTTCGGCAGAATCTCATCTCATTACAGAAGCCTGATGATGGCAGATGAGATTCTGCCGAAACGTTGCTACAGCTTTAAAAGCACAACTACAATGACGTGGGAAAATACCCGAACAAAGCTGAATGCCATACATGTAAGTACTCGCAAAAACTTAAGTATGTATGTGTGTGTGTGTATATATATATATATATATATATATGTATGTATATATGTATATATGTATACATACATACATACATACACATACACACACACACACACACAGACACACACACCACACACACAGACACAGACACAGACACACACACATATACACATATACCTGGCATCAATTCAGCCGTTAGCTCATCTTTTTTTTCTTTTGCTTGTTTCCCTTCCTTCTGAATTTAACGTTGCCGCAATGCTGCGTGCCATTTTGCTCTCCTCCGAGTACCAAAGATCCTGAAATTGCTTGACCAATTCTGTTTTGTTTTTCTTTTCTTTTTCCTGAATGAAAAAGGTGATTCACTCTTTTTTTTTTTTTTTGTTTTAAATGAGGAGTACCTTAAAAAAAGATAAAACCATTCCTTTCCGTTTTTATTTTTTTGAACTTGTTGAGTTCTCTCCTGAATTAAAATCCTGCCGAATTGCTGGGTTTAGGGAAGCAAGGGTGGGCTGCATTTGATCGATTTATTTTTCTATGGGGAGTTTGAGTTAGAATAGAATAACAGAGTTGGAAGGGACCTTGGAGGTCTTCTAGTCCAACCCCCTGTTTAGGTAGGAAACCCTATACCACTTCAGACATATGGTTATCCAATCTCTACTTAAAAACTTCCAGCGTTGGAGCATTTACAACTTGTAGAGGCAAGTTGTTCCACTGATTGTTTCTAACTGTCAGGAAATTTCTCCTTAGTTCTTAGTTCTAAGTTTTAAGAGTTAAAGAGGATAACAGAATAACAGAGCTGGAAGGGACCTTGGAGGTCTTCTAGTCTAACCCCCTGTTCAAGCAGGAGACCCTATACCAGTGGTGGCTAACCTTTTTGGGCTCCTATGCCAAAAATTATGCGCACGCTTTCTCACTCGTGCTCGTGTGCCTGCACTCAAAAGGCAATGCCCGCCTCCCCACGCCCCTACACATGCACACACAATACCCACCCCCCACCGCCCCTTTTCCTGCACTGCGCCTCACAGCTGATTTTCGGCTGCTTTGAGGCCTTTTTTTGGCCTAGAGGCTTGAGGAAGGCTTCTTAATAGCCCCGTTTCGTCACTTCCAGTATTTTCAGAAAAACGGAGTGACAAAATGGGGCTAGTTTTCGGCCTGCAAAGCCTGCAGAAGCCTTCCTCAAAATCAGCTGTGAGGCACGCGCATGTGCAGTGAGGTAAGTTTGCCTGCAGCTTGCGTGATGGCACAGATGGCTCTGTGTGCCACCTGTGGGACGCATGCCATAGGTTTGCCATCACAGCCCTATCCCATTTCAGACAAAGGGCTGTGTCCAGTCCCTTCTTGAAAACCTCCAAGGGTTTTCTGAAGGCAAGCCGTTCCATTATTGTTCTAAGTTACTGTCAGGAAATTTCTCCTTATTTCTAGGTTGGATCTTTCCTTGACTAGTTTCCATCCGTTGCTTCTTGTCCCACCTTCTGGTGCTTTGGAAAATAAGTTGACCCCCCTCTTCTTTAGATACAGATAATCAGAGTTGGAAGGGACTCTGTAGGTCATCTAGTCCAACCCTACACCATTTCTGACAGAGGGCAGTCCAGTCTCTTCTTCGGGGCAGCCCCTCAAATATTAGAACTTTGCTCTCATGTCACCCCTAGTCCTTCTTTTCGTCAGACTAGACATCCCAATTCCAGCAACCATTCTTCATATGTTTTAGCCTCCAGTTCCCCTAATCCTCTTTGTTGCTTTTCTCTGTCTTCTTTCCAGAGCGTAAAAATCTACTTAGATTGTGGCGACCAAAATTGGAGACAATACCAATCAAACCCACAATTTCCACAGATTAATTGTTCCCACTGACAGGAAGTTTCTCCTTAATTCCAGGGGATTTTGTTTCTCTTCTTGATTAGGTTTCTGGGATTATTTGGTGGGATTTACAAGATGAGGCTGTCAGGATTCCAGCAGTTATCCCATTTAAATTGTGAGACTCGAGCCAAACTTCCAAAACTTCAAAAGGATTTATTGGGAGTTAATATGTCTAGCACTGCCTGGGTATAGCCGACTCTGAGACATTCATTGTCATCCTTGACCCTGGTTTTCCTCCACCCCTGGGTATATCATAATTCATATATGCCATAATTCATAATTCATATTCTCCAGTGGGACACGTCCATATCCCAGAGTCATCAATCATTTAGGAGACTGGAGACTAAAACACATGAAGAATAGTTACAGGAACCAGGCATGGCTAGTCTAGTGAAGAGAAGGACCAGGGGAGACATGATAGCAGTCTTCCAATATTTGAGGGGCTGCCCCAGAGAGGAGGAAGAGGTCGAGCTATTTTCTAAAGCACCCAAAGGCCAGACAAGGAATAATGGATGGAAACTGAACAAGGAGAGATTCAACCTGCAAATAAGGAGGTATTTTCTGACAGTGAGAGCAATCAACCCATGGAACACAAGTCGCCCTCAGAAGTTGTGGGAGCTTCATCCCTGGAGGCTTTCAAGAAGAGATTGGACTCCCATCTGTTCGAAATGGTCCCTTCCCACTCTGATTATCTGTTATGCTTTCCAGTTAGAACTTTGCGCAGCAGAAACTTCAGTCACCTAGTTACTATCTTTGAAAACATTTATGGAATGCACTTTTGGTTTCCAAGCTGCCACACTGCTCTCCTCTCCCTTTCTGTTGGCAACTCTAAAAGGACCAGAGGAATATTTTATGAGTTGATAGAAGCTTCACAACATTAGTCGGGTGGGGTGGAGCATCTACAGAAGCTTCCTGCAAGAGCCACCCCTTCGCATCACTTTGAGTAACATCGCAACACATACAGAAATGGGGACAATATTAATGTTGTTGTTCTGTTCCCCCGCAGACATTACTAGCGTGGCCCGAAGCGCATTAAAAGCTGCCCTAAGTCTAAAAGATGAGTTTAATATTTACATTTCTGACTGCAGGATTTGTTGTTCTCTTTTTTTTAACCCACGTATCCAGCAATTCCTGGGGCATTAATCGGCCCTTCAAGATTATGCTCTCATTTTCTTCAAACATTTCAAGCAGGTGGTTTGTTATCTTGATTTTGTTTTGAGGTCAATTTCATTTCAAAACGTTCAGGATTTGAATGGCCACCGCACCTTTCCTCTTTTTACAAAAAATAAAATAAAATCAAGTAAAATAAATTCCGTAGTTGTGGCTTGCAAAAAGTTACACTAGAAGGCATTATAAATATTTATATAAGGCTTTTTACAGCATATGAAATAAAGATGGCATTTTTAAAAATATATAAAGTGGTCTTCTCGTCCAGTATGTTAAAGAATGAAAAGTCTTCATAAAGGAGAATCTTTTTAGCTCAGGGTTGAAATGAAGGGTCTTTGTGGCTCTCTGAGGTTGGTGGTTTTCTTGGCTTTCGTGACCCAACTAGGTAATCTCATTAGTGCTAGAAAGGAAGAGGAGGAGGGAGAGGAAGGTACCTCCTCCTCCTCCTCCTCCTCCTCCTCCTCCTCCTCCTCCTCCTCCTCCTCCTTCTTCTTCTTCTTCTTCTTCCTTTCTTCCTCGTCTTCCTCCTGCTCCTGCTCCTCCTCCTCCTCTTCTTCTTTTTCCTCTTCCTCAGTCAAATGCTTAAAAGGCACACTCAAACATTCCTATATTGAATATACTTTACAATTGCAATGTAATGATTTAGGAACACAAAGCGAGACGCTTCTCAAATTCTTAAGGCAAAGTATTCAAAAGAATTCTCATATCCCAAAAGAAATCAGCAGAACGTTTTATACAAGTTAGGGGATAAAATGCTGATTACTGGTGCCTTTTAGGTGCACAAAGAGAGAGATTATATCCAGGTTCAGAGATTTAACAAGTGTTCCCAGCAAGCCGAAGCAAGTTCTGTAGGTGTTTTATTACCAAACCTGTTTTTTTTTCCCTTCTTCTCTTCGCTGGCCAAGATTCATTTATTTCAATAAAAGAGGAGGAAATAAGAGAGAAGTAATAAAAACACTGAAACAAGATGAAGCCGGAGGTGGCCTTCTCACTGGGCAGCCTTTATTTATTTTTATTTTTTTAAATTGTCTTCACAGCTGGCGTTTTATGAAAGGCTGTGTTTTAGTCATCACACCCTTGAAGAATGACGCGCAACAGCATTGCTTAGAAAAATAAAGTGCATTGTGTAGAGATACACAACAGAAATTTCAAAGGTCATTCTGAATGGTGAAGCAATAACCATCTTTCCTTTCATATTGTTTTATGAAGGTTCAGAAATGGTCCAGGTAGGATACGAAGGAAATCCCTAAATGTTTTGTTTTTAAAAAAACTTTGTGTAATGTTGTGGACCACTAGGAGACTCGGAGAGTGAGGAGGTTGGGGAGGGACATGGGCCAGTCCTGGAGTCTGGGGAAGGCTCTGATGAGGGCTCTGCATCGGAGGTAGAGATGGGGCCAGAGCCATTTGACAGTTATCAGCTGCCTTTGGAGTTGGAGATCAGTGGGGAAGAAGAACAGCTGGAGCCTGTTCCCAGTGTGCACATGCACAGAGCTGCCAGAAGAAGGGAACAGCTGAAGAACAAGGGCCGATTCGGGAGTAAAGGCACAGGTCGACTGTGAACGGCCCCTCCCATAGGAAATAGAGGAGCGAGTGGGGGGCGTGTTTTCAGGAGACAATTCGTTCGTATTATTAGGGTGAAGATTTGTTCCTGACTCCTTGCCAAGTATTTTCTGCTACAGCATTGCGCTTGGAAGCTCTCGGCCTGGCAACTCTCCAAGCCTGATAAGGTCTGTGGTTGTAAATTCGCCCTTGAAAGACTGTTGGCTGGGATTTTGCTGGATGTGAATGAGAGCAATTCACATTAGCGTAATAAAAAGGGGTTTGCTTTGTGATTTTGGGAAGCTTGGGTCAGAACATCAGGTAGGATATGGAGGAAATCCCTAAAATGTTTTGTTTGTTTTTTAAAAAAAACTTTCTGTAAATGCAAAATCTCATAGCAGAAGGCCTACAAACATGTCAGGTTTGTCTTTATAGAAGAAAATAACTGATGGGACTTAGATACGGAAACTCACACGGAGTTTTGAGCATCTCTTCACTGCTAGCAGCGGTGACTCTTCCATCCCGAGGACCGGCCCATAGATTTCCACTGCTCTCCTCTCCTCTGCCTTCTGCGCATCCACGCATCAGGCACTGGACCCAGCTCTTCCTCCTTTTCCTCATCAGCCACCTCCAGACCTGGGGGCTATTGACTCTCCATCAGAGGACTGACGGGCGGCCCAGGCTCTGCCTCTCTCTCTCTTTCTCTCTGACAGCTCCGTTCCCTCTTCCCCCTTGGAGCTCCCAGGTTGCCCTGATGCTGGCTCTGATTCCCACAACACCACCACCTCCTCCTTGGCTGCTGGAGGGGCCGGCGGCCAACAGGCCACAACAGTTATTGAACACAGCTGCTTCCTAGTAACTGCCTTTAGATCATAGCCTATAAAGACAAAAGTGGTCCATTTGTGTAAACAGTAAACCAGTAGTAAGTTTGCGAAATCCTCCTGCTATTGTGGGTCTGGTTGCAGCTTCCATTGTGCACGACTTGGGACCGTATCCATTCCGATAGAGCCTTTTCCAATCCATGGGGTTTTTTTTGCAAGGAAACGTAAAAATGTGGTGAGGCAGCAGAAGCGGTGCCAGTGCAGGATCTCGACAGGCAGGTGGGCAAAAGGGGAGCCGGGTGGGACCAGCCCGCATCCCCAGGGGGCTGGACTAGAAGACCTCCAAGGTCCCTTCCGACTCTGTTATTCTGTTCTGTTTGGATTGCGGGACTGCAGATTCTGCAGCCTGCAGGACCCCCACAGATCTGTGCTTCCCTTCTTAGCCTCGGACGACCCCGGGGTCGATCTGGAAAGGGCTGGTTGTGGGGTGTCCAAACCCAGATTCAATCAGAAGAGTTGGACCTGCAGCCAGGCTGGAAAGCTGGGAAGCCCCCCCCCCCCCTTTGTAATCTCTGGACAGCTTAGCTGGCATCTCCCTACAAGAAGGGAGAAGGAAGCAGAGAGGATAATAGATGGATAAAATAGAGGATTCCTAGGTATAAGGAGTGGGGTGAGGAAATGGAGGGGAAGAAAGGGAAGGGAAGAGATTAGGTGGTTAAAAGAGAGAATTCCTAAGAGAAAGGAATGGAGGAGTGGAGTGGAAGGGAGGAGAGGAAAAAAGAAGAGAAGAGAATTCCTAAGAGTAAGGAATGGAGGAGTGGAGTGGAAGGGAGGAGAGGAGAGGAGAGGAGAAGAGAAGAGAATTCCTAAGAGCAAGGAATGGAGTGGAGTTGAAGAGAAGAAAAGGGATGAGATTAGGTGGTTAAAAGAGAATTTAAAAGAGAAAGGAATGGAGGAGTGGAAGGCAGGAGAGAAGAGAAGAGGAAATATGGAACGGCGGGCCGGTGGGAAGCAGCGGCAAGGGACCCCCCCACCCTTCCTCCCCGAGCTCCCCTAGGAAACGCGGGTTGCAAATGCCCGGAGTGAAGGTGGGGCGTTGGCATCCAGGGTTTCCAGCGCATCTGGGCAGGAAAGCGCAGGTTGGAAAGCGCAGCGCAAAGCCGCCTTTGGGGTGTGTGTATATGAGGGGGAAGGGAGGAGGTTCTCTGCCTGCCTGACCCCCCAGCCCCAGCCGCCTTTGCTCGCCCGGGTGTCCGTCCGTCCCCTCCCCTCCAAGGCGGCCGCCTCTCTCGCGAGAAGCAGCGCGCTTGGTTGGCCCCGGCCAGGCTGAGCAGGGCGCAGCGCAGAGGCGGCGCTGGCAAGCAGGAAACCCCTGGGCAGGTGCGGGGAGCGCCGAGCCCCGCTTGCCCCTGGTCTCCGCTGCAGTCGGGGTCCCCGGAGCGCTGCCTCTGCCGCCTTTGCGCTGGGGAGCCTTGGGCATGGCTGAGGCGGCGGCCGGCGCGGGCTCAGGTGAGAGCGCAGGGAGCGCCAGGTAGGAGCGGCCGGTCGAGGGCTCCGGGGTGGCGGGAGGATTGCTGGAGCCCCCTTCCCCTTCACGTCTTCAGGTCGTTGGAAGCCCCCTCGCGGGGAAGGGGGGGAGAAAAAAGGATACCCCAAGAAGTGGGGAGCAGAAGGAGAGCTTGAATTAATTTCCCTGCGCTTGGAGCTCCCCTTGCGTCCTTGTTGAAAGTCAATCTCTCTCTCTCTCTCCCTCTCTCCCTGTGTCTGTCTGTTTGTATTTCTTTCTTTGTCTCTCCCTGTCTCTCTTTTTTTCTCTTTCTCTCCTCCTCCCTCCCTCCGTATGTGTCTGTCTTTCTCTCTCTTTTTTCTCTCTCTTCCCCCCCCCATGTGGGTATGTTTGTTTGTCTCTCTGTGTCTCTCTTTTTCTCTCTTTGTCTCCCTCCCTCCGTGTATCTGCTTGACTGTCTCTATGTTTCTTTCTCTCTCTTCCTCTGTGTGTGTGTGTGTGTGTGTGTCTCTTGTTCATCTTTCTCTGTCTCTGTCTGTCTGTCTGTATGTCTGTCTGTGTATGTGTGTTTCTCTCTCTCTCCCTGACTCTCTTTCTCTTTCTTTTTTCTCTCTCTGTGTCTCTCTGTTTCTGACTCTGTCTTTGTTTCTCTCTGTGTCTCTCTCTGTCTGTGTGTGTGTGTGTGTGTGTGTGTGTGTGTGTGTGTAAGAGAGAGAGAGAGAGAGAGAAAGAGTGGCATTTTTTTCTCAGCTGAGACTCACTCTCCGCAGCTCCCGGCCCTTCCCTTCCTCCTTTGCTCTTCCTTCCTTCCAAAAGAGGGAAGAGCTAAAATAATGTGTCCGATCGCCCACCTCTCCTTTTCATTCGGGAGCCCCCCTTTTCCCCACCCAGAAAACTGATGACTCCGACCCAGAATATTGCAGAAGTTAAGTGCAAGAAAAGTCATTGGTGGTAAGTCATTGAATGGACTTGGCTGGATTTTTAAATACACCCCAAGCTTCAAAATGGGGAAAAGTCTGTGAGATCCCCAGGCGGAGGAGATGAGTCGAGTTGGAGCATATTGTCGACTCCTGGCAAGGAGGAAGAGGAGGAGATCATCCTATGGAACTTTAGGAAGAAACCAATGGTTGTACCAATAGTAATAGGAGCCTTTGGAGCAATACCCAAAGTTATTGCCTAGACACCTGGAAATGTTGAACTTACCAGACTCAAATATCATGATTTTGCAAAAAAACCAAAACAAAATCAAGCCACTACCTTACTCGGAACTGCCTATCTACTCAGACATTACCTTAACAGCTTATTTAAGTCCTTGATTAGACTTGGACTGTTAAGATTTTACCAGTCCCAGACTGTGAATCAAATTGTAGATTTAATAATAATAACATCACCAACAACGACAACAATCTAAAGCATTTTAGATGGTTCGGTGTCTGTCAAACCTTGGGATCCTGTTTTGACAAAGAGCATATTTCTCCCAAGGTTTTTATTCTTACTGCCCAGAAAGCGGCAAATTGGCCAGCAAAAATTTCACTCTTGGGGAAAAATGTCATTTACCTAGCCTTTAGGAGAAGGAAGCCACTGATGAGCCAATAGGGTGCGTGGAACACCTCAATCTGGTGCACAGGGCTTGGAGCCAATAATTTAATATTGTACAATTCCTAAGATGTTATTTAATATCAGGGGTCTTCAAACTTGACAGCTTTAAGACTTATGGACTTCGACTCCCAGAATCCCTCCTCCAGTCATGTTAGCTCAGGAATTCTGGGAGTTGAAGTCCACAAGTCTTAAAGTTGTCAAGTTTGAAGACCCTTGCTTAATATGCTTTGTTTAAAAAAGGAACCAAGAGAGCCTGGACAGCCACTTGTCTGAAATCATATAGGGTCTTCTGCTTCAGCAGAGGTTGGACTAGATGATCTACAGGGTCTCTTCCAACTCTGTTGTTGTTCGCCATTTTAATGACCCCATAATCCCATGTGGGGTGGAATCAGGGCAACTGAATGGAACTGAGTGTTTCCTGGCCGGATGCCCTTCCTGTCCCCAATGTGGAGTTTTTGTTTTATTCTCATTGTGCTCAGAGAGAGAAATATCAGCCTTTACCTAAGATCGAACTTCCCTTCCAACTCTGTTATTCTGAATTAATTCTGTATCCTACACTTTCTAATCCTTTACCCAACTGGCTTTCTGGTTTAGAACTCGGAAATATTACATTTATTTGCACCCGTTGGAAAATGTGCTTGGCCTCATCCCCTTTGACCTGTACTGATAACCTCCTACAATTTTCCAAAGAATGGAGTAACTCCACTGTAGTTTCAGTTTAGTAAAAGGTGGTGAGGCCAACCCAACTAATTATTGTCTAACCAGCCTGCTGTGTATAATCAGCAAAATTATATCTTTATCACCTGCTGGCTGGGTGAAAGAAGGAAAAGCTTGGGCTCTAGACAGGCTGGGCTGCCTTTAATAGAAGGTGGCGCTTGATTTAATTTCTTGAGAGGGTTTTAATGCCAGCATTGTCAGTCCCTTAAGTGCTTGTCTTCTCCAGTCATGCTGTTGCATGGGAACACAAGCTAGCAGAGAAATTATCTATCTATCTATCTATCTATCTATCTATCTATCTATCTATCTATCTATCTATCTATATCATACCTATGTATAGATAAAACAGATTAAACTGTGGATATATGTCTATGGAGATCACCTATCTCCAGTCCACAACACAGTCCTTTCAACAGTTCCAAGAAGGCTGCACACCCATTTGTACCACTCAGGTGATCCTGAGGAGGCAAATGACCAGCTGTCTGCAAGGAGCATAAATCCTTCCCTTCCCCACCATCCAGACAGAAGCTTCTTGAATGAGAAACGAAACGTTTTCAAAGAAAAACCAGAAACTCCAGGTATCACCTTTGGGATAAAGTCTGGACAGTGGATGGGGCAGTTCCTGGAGAAGAGCAGAGGAGAAAAGAAAGAACCGGAGAAGATAATAAAATACAAAGAACCCGGAAGTGGAACAGCTCTGTCAAAAGGAAGCAAAGATACCGCCAATCGCCGTAGACTCCTTGAGTGCATTCCCAAAACATCTGGAGCACCACTTGAAGATCCTCATCATTGACGAAATCCCCATCAGACAACTGCAAAAGGCAGTTTTACTCAGAACGGCTTACATCCTGTGATGAAGATACCTCTAACATTATCAAACATTCACGTCTGCCTATCCCAGGTCCTTGGGGAGGACTTGATAGGTAGACGACAATGCCAAATCCAGTCTGAAGATTTGCCCGACTGTCCTGTAAAATAAACCATAATACCATAATGACACCTCTAACATCAACATCTGTCCCAAAACCTTGGCACTTGATAGGATCAATGCCGAATCCAGTCTGAACATCTGGCTGACTATCCTGTAAACCATAAAGTTAGTGCAAGGACACCTCTAACATCATCCAACATCAGCATTTGTTCCAAATCCCAGGGACTTGATAGGATCAAGCCAAATCCAGTCAGAACATCTGGTTGACTCTGCTACACACCACAATAAATATACCTATATATATAAAAGCGAAATACCCCTCACGCGTCATCACAAAATCTCCAGAACCGTAAAGCCAACAAACTTGAAATTTGCCACATATGTTCCTCTTGGCTTCTAGGTGCTCATTAAGAAAGGATTTTTTTTGAAATGACCATCAGAGCATTAGTATTTCCTATATTATCATTATTAACACACTCTGATGCTAAGGAGTTCTACTTCCCCTCCCCACCTGAAAAGAAATCTCTTCCAAATGCAAAACACAAGCAGAGGAGAGGAGTTTCACGTTCACAGCACCAAGCAGCTTTAGTACAGAACAGTTGAGCTAAGCCATGCCCAGGCTCCTTACTGTCTCCTTCTTGCTCACACAGCAAATACTCTTTCAGTTTCCAAAGAGCCCTCAACTCTCTCACACACTGACAGGACCTAGCCAGATGAATACCAATGGATGCTGGTAGGCAGAGGCACAATTCCCCACCCTTATTTTCCTCCCCCAAAATTAAGCCGAACCGCATAGTTTTGTAGCGAAGCACAGGTATCCAGCTAGTACTGTAATAACAACATAGAAATAATTTAGGAGTCTGTATTCTCCCCCACCCTAGTTCAGCAAACTAATTCCAATATTACACCTTCCTGCTTTCAGCTTGGATGCTATTTGTCTGTTTTCAGATCATCTTCCCGGGGAAGGAAACCAGGCTGTTGTTTTGGCAGGCTCCAACATTATGTCTCCCGTGGCCCCTTCCATAAATTCATTTACAGCGGAATTTCCTAGAAAGAGAAAAGGGAGCGACTCCGATACCCAGTAAGTGTGAATATTTCCCTTTTTGTTTTGTTTTGGTTAAACGACATCCCGGATCGATGTTGCTTCGCATGGAAACGTTCCTGTTATTCCACACCCCCGTATGTTGGATTTGAAAGCCTGGCTGTTTTTTATGGGATGGATATTAATTTTCCTTGACATAGCGGAATATCAATGATTGGACAAACACTTGTCTAAAATGCAGTAGGATTTCCTGCTTCAGCAGGGGGTTGGACTAGAAGACCTCCAAGGTCCCTTCCAACTAGAGATGGTATTCAGCCGGTTCTGATCGGTTCTGAAGAACCAGTAGCAGAAATTTGGAGTAGTTCGGAGAACTGGCAAATACCACCTCTGACTGGCCCCGCCGCCATCTATTATCTGCCTCCCATTGAGTCCCAGCTGATCGGCTGGGTCTTCTTCGGTTGCCCTGCACAGGAGAACGGAGCTGAAAATCTGGTTAGTGGGGTAGGGAAGAAATGGGGATTTTGCAGTATATTCTTCAGAGGTGGTATTCAGCGGGTTCTGACCGGTTCTGGAGAACCAATAGTGGAGATTTTGAGTAGTTTGGAGAACTGGAAAATCCCTCTTCGCCTTGCCCCCATCTCTTCTCTGCTTCCCATTGAGTCCCAGCTGATCAGCTGGATCTTCTTCAGTTGCCCCGCACAGGAGAAGGGAGCTGGGAAGCAGGTTAGTGGGGTGGGGAGGGAAGGGGGATTTAGCAGTATCCTTCCCCTGCCACACAGGGCCACGCCCACAGAAATGGCAGTAAATTTTTTTGAATCCCACCACTGCTTCCAACTTGTTGTGTTATTCTGATGGCAAGAATGATGCAGACAACGTCCTAGCAAAACACGTTTGTAGATGACTGCTAAAACCACAATTGCTTGTCTACCCCACATCTACAAAAGCATCTTCCGTTCCTCCATTTCCTTCACAGCTTGTTGCTGGCTCAGGCCTCCTGCTGTTGCTGACCCAGCAAGGCAGTTAGCGTTCTGGATCCCTCTCTGCATCCACGTGTCATGGCTTGGGTTCCTAAGCAAGGCGGAGTCGCTTTGAAGGCCACACCCGGATGCCCCAACTGGGACCCTGCCATTAACCCTTCTAAAACCAACGGCAGCAAAGAATCGCGGTTCTTCAGGGTGGTTTTTTTATTATTATTATTTTGTCCCTTATATGCAAGGACAAGAGAACTGGGATCTTGCTCTTTTGTTTTTTCATACCGCCATTACTCATTTTGTTTTGTTTTTTTGAGTTTATGAATTAATGCAGTCTCAGAATAAAACGTGCTTTACTTTGCAGGTTAGCCCTCGAGGTGCGACCACAAGGGAGCCCAAAATTTCTGTGACTAAGTGAGACATTTGTGAAGTGAGTTTTGCCCCGTTTTACGAACTTTCTCGCCACCGTTGCTAAGTGAATCACTGCTATTGATAACGTAGTCACACGGTGGTTAGGTGAATCTGTCTTCCTTATTAACCTTACTGGTCAGAAGGTCGCAAAAGGGAATCATGTGACGGACTCCCAGGGTCTGAGTTTTGATCATGGGGATTCAGCAACGGTCGTAAGAGTGAGAAACGGTTGTAAGTCACTTTTCCCAGGGTTATTGTAACTTTGAATGGTCACTAAATGAACTTTTGTAAGTCTAAGTCTATCTCTATTGTCTCTTCTCTAAGGAGCTTAGTCACCTCTGCTAGTTCCTTCCTCTTCAGATCATGATTTCTTTTCAGATTTTTTGTTGATTTTTTGTTCTTCCGATTAATCTAAATTATCTTTCCCTAGATATACCTGTGACACTGTGGGCGATGACCTCCAGAGCAGGTAGAATGTTTTATCAATAATAATAATAATAATAATAATAATAATAATAATAATCTGACGCTACCTGAACAGTTCCTAGGTCCTTGGTTAGGAGCTGTTGAACTACAAACCAGCCCCAAAGGCTGTGAATCTCACTAAAGGTTTAATGATGATGATGATGATGCTGATAGAATGAGATGAAATTAAACTTTCTCGGCTGTGTTTTTGGCACAATATACAACCTTAAATAAAATCTATTAGCTGAAATGTTCAGAAGTTTTCGAAACTGTGTTAAAATGGTCAGGTAGAATATTCCTTCACTGTTGAACTCCATATGGTTATCTCCAGTTTGGCTCATAAGAAAAAGTGTTCATAACTTTAGAACTCATGGGTGTGGGCTCAGACAAACCAAGTTCAAAAGAACTTTCAATGGACTTGATTCAGGCAAACCCGAGTTAAATGGTGGCTAGTCGACTGGAAGAAGCAATGGTAATCCAACTAAGTAAAATATAGAAGTGGAAAATTCCAAATTACTTACTACAACTTCGGGCAGAGCTGGCATTGCGGCAGTACAGCATGCGATCTTTAAGCTCTAAGATCGCTGCTGATATCTCCATTTCAGGACAGTCCCACAGACCTAAACCGTCCCGTAGAGACGGTGACTGAGGAGGGCACATCCTGTTGATCCCAGGGACATCACAAAGTCCCTGGTAGATCCAGGAGAAACCCCTTTTTTTCCCCGTGGTGGAGAGGCAGCCATTATAGCTGCTGAAGCTGGGACAGCTCCAGAACGGAAGTAAGCTGGAAAGAAAGTGTGTCAGTTTGGTGAAATAATTTTCTACTTATTTTTTTCTGTAGAGAACACCCTAAAAGACTAAAAATTAAATTTAAAAGTGAAGATAAAAGTGCTTAAGCGGCGAGATTAAGCACAAATTAAACCTGAAGGTTTTTTCTTTCTTTTTATTGGAACTTTGGATTTTGTAAAAACTTTTCAATTTTTAAACTGGACTGGTCTTTCCTTTTTAATTTTTATTTTTTTCCTTTCAAAATAACTTTTTTTTCTCTTGTTTTTTCTCTTTAATAATTTTAGATTCTTTCTATTTTTTCTATTCCTGGTTTTAATATTAGAGGGGAAGGGAAAGGAAAGGGAAATAAGTGCTGCCACCTGGAGGCTTGGATACATTGTTTTCCTTTCTTTCTTGTTGATATATTTGGTGTTACATTCAAGGACTCTGTGCTTTTCATTGAAAAGATAGTGGGAAGAGCGTGTAGATTGTTTGCAGGTGCTCTTCTGTGGAACTGCTGATAGCTGGAGTCTGGATGTGAAATTGAAGAAAGAAGATTGAACTGACCTTGAAAAGAGAACTGGAAATTTTGTTTTTTGATTTAGTAAAGAGCCTCGAACATACAGTGGCAGTGCTTTGCTTGTTGACAGAATTGCATTTTCTCTTTCCTTTTTTTTCTACCCCCCATTGGATTTTTATATTTGGACTTGAGTCCTTTGATGCAAGAATAAGACTACTTTTTCTTCCCTCCCTCCTCCCTTTGTTTAACCTTTTTAGCAAGGGGAATATACAGATTTCTGTCTTTTTAATTTTTTCCTATTTTTTTTCATCCTTTTTCCATTTTATATTTTTTCTTCTTTTCCTTTTTTCCTACATAATTGGAACCAATTGGATTAAGGTATTCAAGTTATTTCAAGCATCCATCACTGAGGAATGTTTTTGTAATAAGCAGTATAATATGGTAGAACCTGTCTCCATGTTTATCCAATTGTATTACATTTAATTTTAAGCCTTCTTTTTCCTAGGAGTGAAGATGAAGAGCATGTGAAAATTAAGTATTTCAGGTAAATGCAACTTAAACAATAATCTGTTTTGCAAAGGAAAATTAAAACTTAAAAAATTAATTTTGGGTATTGCAATATAAACAAGAGATCTCTGTATACTTTCTTGCAAAATCTGTTTAATGGCAGAGATCTTGAAGCATCACGTGTAATTTTCCTCTTTATTTTTATTGTAGGGTCCTATTAAAATTGGATTTCAAAGTCTAGGAAAGATACGTTTTGACAGGATTTTGCTCAGAATCCTGATTGGATAATTCAGAAAAATAGCCCAATTTAAGAATGGCTTAAATATGAAAGAAGACATGAGCTTCTTTGTAGCAACTGGCCAACAATATTTTAGTGGTGTGGAGAGAGAGAGAGAGAGAGAGAGAGAGAGAGAGAGAGAGAGAGTATTTTAATAGGAAAATACATTTTTGGTCTTTTTTATTTTGCCCCTTAGGGAGGCTCACAGCCAAACAGAGAAAAGAAGAAGAGACAAAATGAATAACCTGATAGAAGAATTATCGGCTATGATTCCTCAATGCAGTCCGGTGGCTCGTAAACTAGATAAACTCACCGTATTAAGAATGACTGTGCAGCATTTAAAGTCAATGAAAGGCAAGTACGAAATATTATCAAAAATTCTGAACGGCGATTCAAAAGCTGTCTTTTTTAATCATCATCATCCTCTTTTAACAACCCCACAAACCCTTGCATTGGGGTGGAGTCTGGGCAACTGAAGGGAGCTGAGAGTTTCCTGGCTGGATGCCCTTCCTGTTGCCAATGCAGAGTTACACTCAGCAGACACATTCTCAGTGTGCCCAGAGAGAGAAATACCTGCCTCCACCTAGGATCGAACTCACAGCCTACTGATTGTGAGGCAAGAGCTCTACTCCTAGGCCACATGCATACACACACACACACACACACACACACACACACACACGGGTTACTCAAGCTTTAATACTCCTGGCAGGTTAACTAATGAATGAAATAGGGCAGCGGCTTTCATCCTGCCTGTCCATTTTGTTCTTGGTTTCATGTGTGAATGGCTGTAAAAATTTCATGCAGGTTTCCTGTACAAGTGATTTAACTTTATTTAAATTTATTGGAGGTCACTAGAAGAAAAGGGATTTAGAATGCTGCTTCTGAGTTAGCATGTGTCATGTATTTGTTTTAGTTAATTAAGGTCCTTCCTTTCTTCCCTCCTTCCCTCCCTCCCTCCCTCCCTCCCTCCCTCCTTCCCTCCCTCCTTCCTTCCTTCCTCCCTCCCTCCTCCCTCCCTCCCTCCTTCCTTCCTTCCTCCTTCCTTCTTTCTTCCCTCTCCTCCCTCCCTTCCTCTCTCCCTTCTTCCTCCCTCCCTCCCTCTCTCCTTTCTCTCTTCCCTCCCTCCATTCCTACTCATCCCTCCCTCCTTCCCTTCCTTCCCACCTCCCTCTGCCTCTCCATTCCTCCTTCCCTCCTCCTCCCTTACTTCCTCTCTCCCTATCTACCTATTTTTCTCTCACACATATTTTGCAGGCTCCACTGGTTCTTACTCAGAAGTTAGGTATAAGCCTTCGTTTTTACAAGACGATGAACTTCAACACCTCATCCTTAAGGTAAATTAAAGGCAGAGAGAGGGACCTGCTATTTCTGCAAACAGCAACTGTCTTGTACAAGAGTGTTTACACCTGCATAGTGAAGATCCCAGTTTTCAAGACTATTTATAAACAGAGATGTGCAAATGTCCCTTTTCCGAGCTCAGAACAGATTCCTCTGGTTTTAGAGACAGCTCCATTCTGCATCTGGAAATATTCTGAATATGAAAAGCATTGCAAGCTTAAAAGAATTCTTCAGCTGCAGGGAGAATAATGTTCCAATTCTTCCTTTTTAAAAAATTTGGGACAAGCCTTTCTAAACCCCAGTCTGGATGTTTTCACTTTTGAAAGTTCTTAATGTGTACCCCTCTTATTCTAAAACAAGACTTAAAATTGACATTGCATCAAATTGGGACTTTAAAAGTTTTCAGACGAAGATGTAAGTCGAATGGAATTTAGTAAGCTGCTTGCTGCATTCAGTTACAATAAGTTTTAGTTAAAATTTTAACACTATTTAGACAATAAATAAATGAGCTAGGCTAAGTCACAGATTAGTTTTAATTAAATTTTTAATACCATTGAAGGAATAAATAAATGAACTAAACTAAGT
Organism: Pseudonaja textilis; assembly: GCF_049901715.1. Lineage (NCBI taxonomy): Eukaryota > Metazoa > Chordata > Lepidosauria > Squamata > Elapidae > Pseudonaja > Pseudonaja textilis. Next base: position 26,667,785 of record NC_141994.1, on the reverse strand, counting down.
CACAGATTAGTTTTAATCAAAATGTTAATACCATTGAAGGAATAAATAAATGACCTAGGCTAAGTCACAGATTAGTTTTAGTTAAAATTTTAACACTGTTGAAGGAATAAATAAATGAGCTAGTAGTCTATGTCACAGATTATTTTTAATCAAAAATTTAATACCATTGAAGGAATACATAAATGAGCTAGGCTAAGTCACAGATTAGTTTTAGTTAAAATTTTAACATTGTTTAAATAATAAATCAATGAACTTAATGTTAAATTAAGGAAACCAGGCAGTTTGTAATCTGTGCCATTTAGAGCAGATACATGATCAGACCGATTGTCTCCATGATATAAACTTCTACGAGGACACATTGGAAAGGCATATGATGTAACCACAAAAAAAGTTATGCCATGAAATCCAAGCAATGCAAATCATCAGTAACAAAGGAAGACATGAAAGAAATATTGAATGAGGTTGGCTGGCATTTGAGAACTTGAGCTCTACTTAGTGAGCAAGTAATTAAGGTGATTGGCTTGAATCAGCACCCCGAAGGATTTATTTCAGTAACCACAGATCTCATCCCAGGACAACATGTAAAACTTGTGAGGCTTAAAATAATAGACCTGAAAGTGAGGATAAATTCTATAAATACCATAGGGCTCATTCTAAAACTCTGATTTAGCCCAGAGCCTGTAAAATTTAGGAACCCCATTTCTAAAAACTGCATGGCAACAATATGAAAATGGCTGATTGATAGCTGGTGAAGAGCATTGCATAAAATTTAGGATGTGTTAGATTATAGAAGCATAAAGTTGGAAGGACCTTGGAGGTCTTCTAGTATGGAGTCTGACTCAGAGGAAGAGGAGGAATAGCTGACAGGGAGTGGGAGTGTGGGAGTGGGAGTGTGGCTCCAGAGGTAGTGGAGGAAACTGGGGAAGGGCACAGGCCAGCTGGGCATTCAGAGGAAGACCCAGGCCCATCCCCTCTTCATCCTGGGGCACACAGGGAGGAACGGAGAAGGGAGCAATGTGGTTTACGGGGGAGGAAGGGGCCCTGATCCCCTTCATGGGCTGCAGCTGTGAGGACTGTTTAAAAGTACAAACTGTGCATGATCCAGTGCTGGAAGCAAAGCATGAAATAATTCTAGTCTATCGGTTCTTATCTGAGTTCTGACATCCTTCCCAGTGTGTGTATTTCAATATCTGTGGACGTCTTCAAGCCCTTATCCTGCCTTGTCTCACTAATTGCTTCAGTGTGGTTTGTGTTGTTTTTTCTATTTATAATTTATATGTATTTTGAGTTTGAACGGCATTTCTTCCTTTTCGCAACTGTTTGTGGGGGAGATTTTTTCCCCAGTCAATGATAATTAGAGCTTTGAAGCCAAGTTGAAGGAATTAAAGGGATTTCACCTGTTTTTATAACTTTGTTGCTTTTGTATCCCACCCTGGGTCATCACAAAAATGTATAGCTTACAGTAGAAATGTATAGTCTACAAATTCCTGTGGTTGTGACTGGGAGGAACAAAACTCTACTTGGTAAAAAGGAGATAAGGGGACTATCAAATGTATAGCTTACAGTAGAAATGTATAGTCTACAAATTCCTGTGGTTGTGAGTGGGAGGAACAAAATTCTACTTGGTAAAAAGGAGATGAGGGGACTATCACAACTGTTTGTGGGTCTGTCTTCAGGGTGAAACTATATCTACGGTGCTGATTTCTCTATGTTTTTCTTAGAAAATGCTCGTGAAAATAATATCAACATTTCAATGGTGCTTGCTTCTATCCTGATTTGACTTCTCTTACTGCAGAACTACTTGTTTGTATCCATTACAGTTTTATATTTGTCTTTTTAATTTATAGGTCGCCGATGGTTTCCTATTCGTGGTTGGATGCGACAGAGGCAAAATCCTGTTTGTTTCTGAATCGGTTTCCAAGATACTTAATTATGACCCCGTAAGTAGCCTAGTATTTAAAACCCTTCTATGAATAGCTGTGAGTTTGCCGTAAAGAGTCACCAAGGCGGCTTGTGAGGGACGAAGAGCCAGCATACAAATGGGTGCTATTTGATTAATGGGCCCTCGGTGCTCCTGGTTACAGCACACGGAAATATCTGATAGGTATTGATTGAAATAAGGTTGTTACAATAGGGCATAGAAGACATGCTTCTACTTCATTGAAACTATACTGTACCATCCTTCTCTCATGGACCCATCTCATAAACCTGATAAAATATCCGGGAAACACCAATTTTTTAAATGTACAATTATCAGATCAGTCCGATAAACTCTTTTTGAATGTAGGTAAATTTTGTTGTATTTAATTAGAACCCTATTCTATTCTATTCTATTCTATTCTATTCTATTCTATTCTATTCTATTCTATTCTATTCTATTCCATTCCATTCCATTCCATTCCATTCCTTATTCTATTCTATTCTATATTATTGTACTCTCGCTTCTCTTCCATAATTCTATTCTATTCCTATTCCTATTCCTTTCTGTTCTGTTCTGTTCTGTTCTGTTCTGTTCTATATTATTCTACTCTCTCTCTTCTCTTCCATAATTCTATTCTGTTCCTATTCCTATTCCTATTCCTATTCCTTTCTGTTCTGTTCTGTTCTGTTCTGTTCTATTCTATTCTATTCTATTCTATATTTTACTGTATTCTATTCTGTAGTCTATTCTATTCCATTTTCTGTATTCTGTATTCTATTCTATTCGATTCAATTCTATGTGATTCGATTCTACGCTATTCTATTCTATTCCATTCCATTCTACGCTATTTCATATTTTCTATTCTATTCTATTCTATTCTATTCTATTCTATTCTATTCTATTCTATTCTATTCTATTCTATTCTATTCTATCCAATTCCATTCTATGCTATTCCATATTTTCTATTCTTTCTATTCTATTCTATTCCATATTTTTATTCTATTCTATTTCCTATTCTATTCTATTTCCTATTCTATTCCATTTCATATCCTATCCTACTCATGTTGGTCTGTGACCATAATAAAATTACTTCTACTATTAAAACAGGGCTTAAAAAAACAAAACGTTTCTACTGAATTGAAAAGACGATAACGTTGATGCATTTATCTGATTGCTCAAACATTAGACTCTTGAGTTTTTATTTGCTTCTTTGACTAAGCTGGTCAAGGTGGGATCAGTAATCTTACCAAGTTGACTTCCCACAGGCACATTTGACTGGGCAAAGCCTTTTCGACTATCTTCACCCAAAGGATGTGGCCAAAGTAAAAGAGCAGCTGTCCTCTTCAGACGCTTCACCTAGAGAAAAACTGATTGATACCAAAAGTAAGCATGCAATTAAAAATCATTTCATAAGACAGGGCAATATTTTTCCTCCTGCAGTGTGTATCTGCCCAGTCTCGCACGTACTAATGCTTCTGGATAGAAAGGAAAGAAAGAAAGAAAGAAAGAAAGAAAGAAAGAAAGAAAGAAAGAAAGAAAGAAAGAAAGAAAGAAAGAAAGAAAGAAAGATGTTCATGGTTTTTGAGTATGGAAATGAATATTATACATGTTCTAAATCAGGGATATCCAAACATGGCAACTTTTTAAGACTCATGGACTTCAACTCCCAGAATTCCTCAGCCACACATTTTTAACAACCGTTTTTTTGGCTGGGTAGGCGTGACTGGTTGATCATGTGACTGGGTGGGTGACATCACTCATCACACCCAGCCCTGCCTTCTGGCCACTCTCAAAGGCAGAAGTAGGATTCAGTCGCTTTGGGATAATTCCACCACTGGCTCGCCCTGCCCTCACTCGTTTTTCGACCTGGTTTTTGGCCCTTTTGGGGGGTATTTTCACGCTGTTTTTAGGCCATTTTCAAGCCAAAAAATGGTTAGAAAAAATGTCCAGAAAAACATCCTGAAAACGCCCCCCAAAACAGGCCGAAAATCGAGTGGGGGCAGGGCTAGCCAGTGGTGGGATTTGCCAGTTTACCAAACTGCACAGAATCTTAACTACCAGTTCACCTGAACCAATGCGAATCTGCAACAGCCTCCCTCTGGGTTGGAGATCTCTGTGCTAAATTACATGTCCATTTCTTACAATTAGTAGAAAAGGCCTGGCATATAGGTAGTCCTCAAATTAGGGCAACCCACCCCTATTCCCCCCCCCCCAAAGGTTCTTACGATCCAGTTTCTAAGTTCTGACAGCTGCCCCCTTACACCACTTAGTCACATAACCACATTTTGGCCACTCATCCACCAGCCTGCATTTAACTCTGACAATGACTGCAAAGGTTGTGTGATGACCCAGGGCGTGGCACAAAGACAACACAGTCAAATAAGCAAGAAGAGTCCCTTTATTATCTTCAACTTTGCCCCCAATATCCCGGTTACCTTTGGCTGGAGAAAAACTCTCCCGGGATCAGACTTTAACTGTAGAAAATTCAGTCCAAAACAAGGTACATACAAACTATAACAAAATCCAAACAAACCAAGCTGAAGTAATTAATGTGACAGGACAGGAGAAGGAATTTCAGACTTAAAAACATGGCAAAACTCACAGTTGGGAAGATACCAGGAACACAGATAAGCCACAACGGTACTAGATAAATTCATGGTTTCTCCCAACAACTTGCTGTGCGCAGCTTCCTCTTTTATATACTGTGTTCCCAGCTGCAGATAATAAAGGGAATCAGGGCCCTTTCCTCCCCTGTAAGTCACGCAACTCACATTGCTCCCTTCTCCATTCCTCCCTGCGTGCCCTAGGATGAAGAGGGGGTGGGCCTGGGTCTTCCTCTGAACTCCTTCTCCCTTGTTCTACCTCTTCCCTGCTCTGCCCAGCCGGACTTTGCCGTTCCCCAGTTTCTTCCTCAGCCAATGGAGTCACATTCCCACTCCCTCTCAGTTGCTCGGCCTTCCCTTCCAAATCAGATTCCGACAGAGGCATGACAGGTTGCCAAATTTCTAGCAATAACTTGCCGAAGCTAGATAATAAATAGCCCCTTCTTGTTAACTGTTTGTGGACTGGTTCCTTTCTTTTTATTTGTTGATTGATTTTATTTTTTTAAAAAAATTGTGCTTGTCTTTTGTTGGTCTGGGACAGTTGGATTGGGTCATAGTGTTGCGAAATATTCATAGCTCTGTTACAAACATCTGTTTGTATATTCTGCTCCGACGCAACTTGAAAAGCTGGTTTGCAAGTTAACATGGATTTCCACGTGGGATCTTCCCCTCTGCATTCTGGGGCTCGGCGGTCATTTTTTTGCCGCATTAAATACACCAAAATCGCGGTCAAGGAAGAGAAGGAACAATCAGCCAACTCAAAAAAGAAAGGTATCGTTGAAATTTTTTTAAAAATAGGTTCTCTTTCAGACCTATTAATTGGTAATCCTGACGAATTATGATGCGGTTGAAGGTTGCACCGTTGGTTGGAGACCCCTGCTTTACAGAACCTCTCTAAGTGGTTTACAATGTCAGCTTCTTGCCCCCTGACAATCTGGGTCCTTGTTTTACTGACCTCAGAAGGTCGGAAGGCTGAGTCAACCTTGAGTCGGTCAGGATCAAACTGCTGACAGTGAGCAATGAGTTAGCCTGCAATACTGCATTCTAACCACTGTGCCACAGCTCGCTCCTTCCTTCCTTCCTTCCTTCCTTCCTTCCTTCCTTCCTTCCTTCCTTCCTTCCTTCCTTCCCAATAGCACTTAGACTTATATACCACTTCACAGTGCTTTACAGGCCTCTCTAACTGGTTTACAGAGGCAGCCTCTTGCCGCCAACAATCTGGGTCCTCATTTTACCAACCTCAGAAGGGTGAATCAATTTTGAGCTAGTCAGGATTGAACTGGTGGCTTTGGGCAGAGTCAGCCTGCAATACTCCATTCTAACTATTGCACCAGGAAGGAAAGGAAAGGAAAGGAAAGGAAAGGAAAGGAAAGGAAAGGAAGGAAGGAAGGAAGGAAGGAAGGAAGGAAAGGAAGGAAGGAAGGAAGGAAGGAAGGAAGGAAGGGAAGGGAAGGACAATAACAATCGCACTTCGACATATATGTCACTTCACATTGCAGCCCTCTCTAAGCTATTTACAGAGTGAGCCTTTTGTCCCCAACAGTCTGGGTCCTCATTTAATCAACCTCAGAAGGATGTAAGACTGAGTAGACTTTGGGCCAGTAAAAATCAAACTGCTGGCAGTGGGCAGAATTATCCTGCAATGCTGCATTCTAACCACTGCGCCATGCATGGCTCATGTATGTTTATGTTTGTATGCGCCCCGATGTTTTGTAAAATTACAAAGACATTTCCTTAGATCAAATACCTATACATTGAAAAATGCTTAAAAACTAAATCTCACTGATAAATGTGTTGCCACCCTCAGAAGTTCTGAGGAAAAAAAATCAAAATAAAAAAAATATTTTATCTTGACTCCATTAGATCATAAAAAGTACTGTACCATTCATTGCACCGGTTATCTGAAAAGCTGGTCCACCAATGAGGTGGGAATTGAAGAAGATACCGAAAAAGAGAGCAGCAATTTTAATTGCCTGGTGGCAATTGGCCGATTGCGCCCTTACACCATTCCACAAAAAAGCTTTGAGATTAAAGTCAGGCCCACAGAATTTGTAACACGCTTTGCTGTGGATGGAAAATTTGTCTTTGTAGATCAACGGTAAGCATTTCATTTTTGGTCTTCCCTCTTTGTTAGAAGGCTAAAGTTTTCAATATTTAGACTGTGAATTCCATTCTCTGTACTACCTCTAGTAAAATGTTGGCAAAATAGTGATTCTTTAGCAAGTCAGTGCAGTATCCAGTATGTTTTAAACATTTTGTCAAGGTTCACTGAAAACCATGAGCTTCTAGTTCATTAAAGTTATTCTGATAAGATTGTAAGGCTCTAAGAAGTTATAAACATTTCAAGTGTGTGTGTGTGTGTGTGTGTTTGTGTGTAGGAGAGAAGATGTCTTTCAACAAATCAAATCACATTTCTTTCTTATGCATTACCTGTGTCAGGGCTCCAACAAATCTACCCCCATTCAAATCATAAGTCTCTAGCCGCATCTCTCAGAATAAAAAATTTGATTTATTAGGAGTGACCATGTTGGCGTTAGCTGGGTGCAGCCGACACTAAAATACATAATTAATTTCCTCCTTGACCCTGGTCTTTCCCCACCCCCTGGATATATATTCTCCAATGGGACACATCCATAGCCAAAAGTCATCAATCATGCTCTCCGGTAATAATCTTGTGTGCCAACAGCTTTGGGCTGCTAAAGCCATTGTCTGAGGCATTTAAGGAATACGCTGCTTTCCCCCACTCTCTTTCTGCTGGCAACTAAACAGACCAAAGGAGTATTTTTTTAGTTGACATCCTGTTTTGTACATACAACTGAATTGTGGAAAAGTTCATTTTAGAAGTTTGTAGGTTAAATAGTCTTGTTTGCATTTCCCGGTGCAGAGCGACAGCCATTTTAGGATATTTACCTCAAGAACTCTTAGGAACGTCCTGTTACGAATATTTCCACCAGGATGACCATAATCACCTCACAGAAAAACACAAAACAGGTATGGTGTAATTCCCTAAATCTAGTGTAGAGCTCTTGAATCAATATTTTGCTATGAAGTTACTGACCTTTTCACACATACAGATAGTCCTCGACTTAACAATAGTTCATTTAGTGACCTTTCAAGTTACAACGGCCCAGAAAAAAGGGACTCGTGCCCGTTGTTCACAATTAGATCTTTCCAGCATTCTCATGATTGTGTGATCAAAATTCAAAAGCTTGGCAACTGACTTGTACTTACGATGGTTGCAGTGTCCCAGGAGGTCATGTGATAATCCTTTTGCAACCTTCTGATGAGCAGAGTCAACAGGGGAAGCCAGATTCACTTAACGACCGGGTTACTAATTTACCAATGGCACTGATTCCCTTAACAACTATGGCAGGAAAAGTCATAAAATGAAACAAAGCTCACTTAACAAATGTCTCACTGAACAACAGAAGCATTAGGCCCCATTGTCATCGTAAGTCGAGGACTACCTGTGCTGGTTTAATAAATAGCATGCATCACTTTGTAAAGTTGATTTATGAAAAGTCTGGAGGCTGTTTATAAAAGGACTGGAGGCTAAAACATACAATGAATGCTTTCAGGAACTGGCCCTGGCTAGTCTAGGGAAGAGAAGGACCAGGGGAGACAGGAGAGCAGTCTTCCAATATCTGAGGGGCTGCCATAGAGAGGAGGAAGGGGGTCAAGCTATTTTCCAAGGCACCCAAAGGCCAGGCAAGGAATAATGGATGGAAACTGATCAAGGAGATATTTAACCTGGAAATAAGGAGAAATTTTCTGACAGTGAGAACAGTCAACCCATGGAACAGATGTTGCCCTCAGAAATTGTGGGAGTTTCACCACTGGAGGCTTTCAAGAAGAGACCGGACTGCCATTTCCGGAAATGGTGTAGGGCAGGAGTCTTCACACTTGACAGCTTTCAGACTTGTGGGGTTCAACACCCAGAATTCTTCCTCCAGTCATGTTAGCTCAGGAATTCTGGGAGTTGGAAGCCCACAAGTCTTAAACTTGCCAAGTTTGAAGACTCTTGGTGTAGGGTCTCTTGATTGGGTGGGGTGACCTATAAGGTCCCTTCCAACTCTGTTAATATGTAATCTTAATCTGTAAATTTTTAATTGATGGCTTAGTTCTGGGTAAAATAATCTTTCACATAATAGAGCAAAAAAGAAATATAAGACAGTGTCTTATTTTCGGGGAAACATGGTACCCATAGCTGAATTTCAGATTTGATGGTCAATTTCTTCCCAATTGTTTATATTGAAATCAGTATGATCGGTACAATGGATTAACCGAGAGAATATATAAAACTCTTAAAAATTGTGAAATTGCCATATAGATTAAACTCCATTTAGTTGACACCTTAATTCACCTTGGTATCATTGAATAACTTACATCTGTAAATATTTTTATTTTTCCGTAGTGTTACAGAGCAAAGAGAAAATATTTACGAATTTCTACAAATTCAAAGCGAAAGACGGCTCTTTTGTCACCTTAAAAAGTCAGTGGTTTAGCTTTACCAATCCATGGACCAAAGAACTGGAATATATTGTGTCAATCAATACTGTTGTTTTGTAAGTTTCTCAGTATTCTGCATAAAACGGCATGTTTTTGTGTAGCTCTGTTTTATATTTTAATTATATAGTACTAAGTATGGGAGCCAGCTGGGTGACTTTGGGCCAGTCACTCTCTCTCAGCCAAACGTACCTCATAGGGTTGTTGTTGTGGGAAAAATAAGAAAAGAAATATGTGTTGTTATTTGTAAAAAATAATAAAGATGGGATACAAATAAAATATTTGGAACTGGCTGCATCAACTATCCTTGGATGGTTTCATAAGTGAAAAAGCGGGGGGTAAGAGAGATGTCCTAATTTACTAATTTATGAAGATATCTATATGTCTAAGAGTGAAATACCACTCATGCATCATCACAAAATCTCCAGAACCGTAAAGTCTACAAACTTGGAATCTGGCACGGATGTTCCTCTTGGCTTCTAGGGGCTCACTAAGAAAGGATTTTTCCTAATGACCATCAGAGCATTTAGAATATTTCCTATATTATTATTATTATTAACACACTCCGATGCTAAGGAGTTCTACTCCTCCTCCCCACCTGAAAAGAAATCTGTTGTTCCAAATGCAAAACACAAGCAGAGGAGAGGAGTTTCAGTTTCCGTTTCAATTTCAGAGCACCAAGCAGCTTTAGTACAGAACAGTTGAGCTAAGTCATGCCCAGGCTCCTTGCTTTCTCCTTCTTGCTCACACAGCAAATACTGTTTCAGTTTCCAAACAGCCCTCAACTCTCTCACATACTGACAGGATACTAGCTAGATGAATACTGATGATATTGGTAGGCAGAGGCAGAATCCCACCCCCCTAATTTTCTCCCCCCAAACTAGGCCTGACCACATAGTTTTGTAGCGAAGGACTTCCAAAGATGCTTGAGTTAGCACCCAGGTGCAAAATTTATGCTCCTGGAGAAGACGGGATGAGGATCACATGATGTGGTTTTATAAGGGATATAAAACCAGATAGCCTGCATTTAATTTTCTAATCACTAGTGGCAATGGAGTCTAAAACGGGATTCTAATGTTAGCCAGATCCAAACATTGAACACACATTTCTATCTAAGGATAGTTCGATCCTGACAAAATTGTCTTTTTTTTGTTTTGTTTACTTTTGCAGAATAATTTTTGGAAGCTCGTGCTTCTTTTCTGTTTGCTGGTCTCTAACATGAAGCAGCAAGTTGTGCATGCAGCAGCAAACTTATAACTGCTAGAGAAACTTATTTGTGTATTTTTGGTTTTATATTTTTAGAGGCCACAATGAATCAGGTGAAGAAACTCCATTAGCCTGCAGTTCCCTGTCTCCAGAAGGCAAGTCTATTTTTAGGGAAGTGGTTTTTTTCAGAGTTGGGCTTAGTCTTGTATATATATATTTGTTTTGGTAGATTTTCACGGGTACACGTATGTAGGTCTAGGTGTGTTCAGGTCTTTTCCTGTGTAAGATTAAGAGTACTCTTAATCTTACATGGGAAAAGACCCGAACACACCTAGACCTACACACACACACATACACATATATTTGTTTTCTTAAGTTTTCACGGGTATTTGTATGTATAATACCATACAGCTTTGTTCGGGTATTTTCCCACGTCATTAGAGTTGTGCTTTTAAAGTTGTAGCAACGTTTCAGCAGAATCTCATCTGCCATCATCAGGCTTCTGTATTGTGTTCCTCTGTGAGTCAAACTTTAACAGCTGTTTCTGTTTTAAATTTGGTGCTAATGGTTTTTAATTCATCCTGATTGGTTGGGAGTCTTGGTCTGTGTTTATTGATCTTGGAGTTTGCTGTGTTCTGCTTGATTGGTGTTTCTAATATCTTCTGTCTGTTTTGTAGCTTTTTTTGTCTTGATTGGCTGGCAACATTGTGTTCCTTTATTGGAGGCCTTTAGTGCAGCTTGGCTTCGAGTAAATGGACGGCTATCATTTGTTAGGAAGCTAGGTTTCATCTGGGTGCCTGGTTGGGGTGTGTTTGAGCTGGAGGTATCAGGGGGGATCTGTTTGTGCCCAGGTGTTTGCCTGGCTTGTGATGTGGAGATTTTTTTGTTTGAGAGTGCAGGCTTCCAGATAATTGACAGTCTGGTGGAGTCATCTCTTCTATTCATGCTTTCAGGTACATACATATCTCATAATTAAAACTTGAAACAGTGGCAATGATTGTGCTTTAGAGCATCATTTTATTGAAGGGAAATGTCATAACACTCATAAAGTTTCAAATTGATGGTTGTCTTATCATAAAAGGCCACGAAAAAAAGATACATAGAATAGGATTTTTTACAAAAATCTATCCTTGTTTTAACACCTTTCATTTTAGGAAAGCTACAGGTCGGTCTTATACTTTCCTCTTAAAATACAGATGCCACAAACCCTCAATTTCTTGATGTACCAGGGATGTCTACAGGGACCATCTTAGGAGCCGGTAGCATAGGAACCAACATTGCAAACGAAGTCTTAGATTTGCAAAGGTACAATAATAATTCTACAGTTCTGGCTTATACATTTCTTATAGATCAAGCGGGGGTGTTATTGCTATTGCTATTGTTGTTGTTATTATTGTTGTTATTATTATTGTTGTTATTATTATTATTATTATTATTGGAAAAGAAAATGGATGCTCTCTAAGCTTTTTTTTTAAAAAAATGCAACAATCCTACATATAAAAAAGAAGTTTCAATGCTTATTTTTCCCTTTTCTCATTGCTTAAAGTCCTTTTCCTAATTTTTTTTTAATTTGGTGAGATTTTTTTCATGCTTATAAAAGGATAAGCATCAAAACCATGAAATGATACAGACTGGCCTGATATTGCAAAGGGAGAAAATCAGGGGTGGAATTCAAAAAGCCTAGCCACCGATTCGCTGCCCGGTTGCTGGGTGGGCATGGCCATGGTGGGCATGGCCTACCAGAACTTCTGGGAGGGCCGTTTTTTGCCTTCCCCAGAGTCCGGAGACTTCCCTCAGGCCTCTGGGAGGGTGAAAATGGCCTCCCCAGGTTCCAGAGGGCCGCCGGAAACTGGAAGCAGGCCCATTTCTGGTCTCTGGAAACAGGACCTTTTCCGGACTTTGGGAACTTCCGGTTTGGTCCATTTTTCACCCTCTCAGAGCCTCTGCACAGACCCTGCACTTACCTGCATCTGTGTGGCGACTCCTGGGAGGGGAGGGGTGGGCAGGACCAGCCAATTGGTTCAACTACCAGTCCGGTGAACCAGATGTAAATTTAATCACCGGTTCACCCGAACCTGCCAGAACCGGCTGAATTCCACCCCTGGAAAAAAATGGCTTTCCTCCTCCATTGAAAGAACACGAGACAATAACAACTGTTTGCTGCCTTAAGTTACCTGTTGGAATTTCATTTCGTGGAGAACTTGAATTGTAGTATTGTAACCCATACACTTTTTTCTAGAATTAATCTGAGCGATTTGATCCAACTCCCCTATCCTGGGGACGTGAATCTCATTGTTCATCGAACATAGAATAACTGAGTTGGAAGGGATTTTGGAGGTCTTCTAGTCCAGCCCCTTGATCAGGCAGGAGACCTTACACCATTTTGGACAAATGGCTGTCCAGCCTCTTCTTGAAAAGCTCCGGGGATGGAGCGCCCACAACTTCTGGAGACAAGCTGTTCCACAGGTTGATTGTTCTCACTATCGGGTTAATAGCATGATCTGGTTTACTTCAGAGCAATTCTGAGCTTGAAGTTAATTCAGAATTGATTTTGGTCTAGAGGTCAGTTCAGGGTCTGATGAGTACAGCTGGTGAAGAATCTGGCAGGCAGGACCCTAGAATTAAAGTAATTGCCAAGCTCAATATATGGCTGAGGACATGAAAAACCCTAGACAAATTTTGACCAGGTCACTTGATAGATTCTCTCCTCCATTTTTGTTCCTGAGATCCATAGAGAAGGTCCAATTTTTTTGTTGCTGTTTTTGCATTGAACTCCAATTCTTTCTTTCTTTCTTTCTTTCTTTCTTTCTTTCTTTCTTTCTTTCTTTCTTTCTTTCTTTCTTTCTTTCTTTCTTTCTTTCTTTCTTTCTCTTCCTTCCTTCCGTTATTATCTATCTATCTATCTATCTATCTATCTATCTATCTATCTATCTATCTATCTATCTATCTATCTATCTATCTATCTATCATATCTATCATCTATATATATCTATCTATAAAAATCTATCAACTATATCTATCTATCTATCTATCTATCTATCTATCTATCTATCTATCTATGTCTATCATATCTGTCTGTCTGTCTGTCTGTCTGTCCGTCCGTCCGTCCGTCTGTGTCTGTCTATCAATCTACAGTATCTATCATCTATCTATCTATCTCTGTCTATCATATCTATCTTATCTATCTATCTATCTATCTATCTATCTATCTATCTATCTATCTATCATCTGTCTGTCTGTCCATCCGTCTGTTTGTCTATCTATCTATCTGCAGTATCTATAATCTATCTATGATTTTTTAAAAACCACATGCCATATACAAATGAACAAAATCTAATATAAAGCAAGAAAAAAGAAAAGGAAGGGAAAGGAACCAGAGAAAAGTGCAACAAAAGGACAAAAGAAATTCAAGAAAAGGAAAAAAAAGAGACACAAAAAAAGTCACTTCTGATTTCCTTTACAAAGTTACAAGTCGAGTTACACATTTACCTCTTATTCGGTGGTTACAATAGGTTTTCTTTCTATAGTCGGTTCTGTTTAATCAACACAACCATTAACTATATCATATTCATTGTACCATAGTGGAGCCCCATCTGGAATGATGCCGTCTGTGTAGAATTCGAAGAGATTTAGAAGTTTCTTGTAGATCTTCTTGTGAGTTATCTAGGGATACTTTCAAAACAACTGATAGTAGGGATTAATCAATCGATTAATTGATTAATTAATTAATAGTAGGCCATTAATGAAAATCATTATGAGTCACCCAAAACTTTAATAACACTTTCTGATAAGAATAAAATAGTATATTTTGCTTTATCTAGGTTACATGCCTCTCCTCTGAGTAGACCAAGTCCATCTGATCTTATGAGGAAGTCTTCTCCTGGCCTCCCTGTTACTTGTGATGAGGTGAGTATCCATAAGAAGATCCAGACCCCAGAAATGGATCTGTTGTGACACAATCATGGACAGAAGACCAAGCAAGACAGCTGTCTCCATATCTGCTATGGTGTAGGACCTGGTTCCTTCAGGGACTTGCCTGCATCTCCCCAACTATTTCTGTCTTTTAGGGTTGGTATACTCTGGGTTAGATATATAGATTAGATAGATCAATAGATAGATGGATGGATGATAGATCAGATAGATAGATTAGATAGACAGACAGATAACAGATAGATAGAGATAGATCTCATAGATAGATTTTGAGATTGAGATAGAGACAGAGAGAGAAAGAGAGAGAGAAAAGAGAGATGAGAGATAGACAGATACAGATACAGATATAATTGATAGATAGATAGAGATATTGAGATAGATAGAAATAGATAGAGATACTCATTCTGTTCATTTTTTAAAAATGTCATTTCAGGCTCCAGATAAAGAGCTCACAGAACTTTGTCCTCCAGGGATAGAAGATTTAGAAACTCCGGAGGAAACACAAGATGTGATTTCATTCTCCAACAATGAGCCTCTTCTCAGTGAGTTCCCTTCTTCTTTACTGAAAGTCACGTAACTTGTTCGGAAATGTTTGTGGGAAACAAGTCCTTTTGATCCTGCGTCCAGCTGGGAGCTGCAACTGAGAGAAAACATCTGCGTAGCATGTGATTTAAACTAGGATCAGATTCAACCAACGTTTTGAATACAGTGTATTGTCAGGGCATATCGTTTACACAAATGCAAAGAAACAACAAAAAGGAATCTCTCTCTCTATATATATATATCTATATATATATAATCTCCAGAACCATAAAGCCTACAAACTTGAAATTGGGCCCGTAGGTTCCTCTTGGCTTCTAGGTGCTCACTAAGAAAGGATTTTTCGAAATGACCATCAGAGCATTTAGAGTATTTCCAATATTATTATTATTAGCATGCTCTGATGCTAAGGACTTCTACTTCCCCCCTCCCCACCTGAAAAGAAACCTGTTCCAAATGATAAACACAAGCAGAGGAGTTTCAGTTTTAGTTTCATAGCACCCAGCAGCTTTAGTACAGAACAGTTGAGCTAAGCCACGCCCAGGGTCCTTGCTGTCTCCTTGCTCACAGCAAATACTCTTTCTGTTTCCAAACAGCCCTCAACCCTCTCACACACTTGACAGGATGCTAGCCAGGTGAATACCGATGGATGCTGGTAGGCAGAGGCAGAATTTCTCCCCCCACCCTGCTTATTTTCCTCCCCAAAAACTAAGCTCGACCACATATTTCGTAGCCAAGCATGGGTATCAAGCTAGTATTAACACATATACTAATAACAACAATAATAATAGTGTAAAAATAGTTTTAACTAGATTTCTCTTTATATTAGCTTATTTGAATTTCTTTTGATTATATTGGCATATTTATAATTATAAACCATCTTTATATTTAATTCATACATGGCAATAATCTTCCTTCATCTAATTTCTACCTCTTATCTCTAACCATGTTAAACTTAGAAGAAACTTGGCGACTGTTAAGATAGGCGGACTTCAACTCCCAGAATCCCCCAGCCAGCATACAGGCTGGTGATTGGTCCTCACTTAGGGCAGCTTCCCACAGTCACATGACACGGTTTATTATGGGTTGTTGTTTTTTGCCTGAAATTGGCGCTTAAGTCACGTTTCCAGCAAAAAAAAAACCCCACCCGTTGCGGACAATGCATTTGCTGAATGAGAGCTACATTAAACTTGATGACCTAATGATTTACTTAAGAACTGTTCCAAAATAAGGAGGTCAAATCGGAGGCTTTCATGCCACACCCACTTAATGACCGACACAACTTATGACCCTAATTCCAGGCTCAATTATGGTCGTATAATGAACTATGGTTGTAAATGAACAAGAGTTGACTTAGTGACCGTTCAGAGTTACAATGGCAGTGAAAAGAGGGACTTGTGACTGTGTTTCACACTTACGGCTGTGACAGCAATCATAATGTGATCAAAATTCAGACGCTTGGCGACTGATTCACATTTATGGCGGTTGCAGAGTCCCCTTTCAGTGGAGAAATGGATCTGTTTAAAGACCGGGTTAGTAATTGAACAATGGCAGCGATTCACTAAACAACAGTGCCAAGGAAGGTCGTACAATGGGGCAAAATTCACCGAACAAATGTCTTGCTTAACAACATAGATTTGGGGGTTAAATTGTGGCCGTAAATTGAGGATTATCTCTCTTTGGCGGAAAGGGGAAGGAACCTCTCAGGAAAAATAGTGAATTATGGAACATTGTTTGGTATGACAGTCTTTCTGTGGGCTATAAGTGCCTTTATGTTTTTTTTTTATTTAGAAGTGGCCTAGAGGTGGAGCTCCTGCCTCACAATCAGGAGGCTATGAGTTCAATCCTCGGTAGAGGCTGTCTTTAAATTGCAGGCTGAATATAAAGACAGTCAGGCAAACTCTACAAAGGCTTCCATACAAAGTTTCTTTATTGGATCGCAAGGCATCCTCAAGGTATAAATCACAGTTACATCAAGATTCATCTAATGTCCAGTTCTTTGCACAGTTGACTTCATAGCGTGAAAATATAGTTATCTTCATCCCATAACAATGTTGCTGGGGTCCAAGCAAGAATAATGGAAACTCCCCAAACTCAACCGAAAGTCAATTCAATGACCAGTCAGGATTACAGATGTGACCATGACATAAACTACATTTCCCATGATGCATTAACTATATTTCCCATGAGGCATTCCCTTAAAAGGACAGCTCCCAATTCCCAATTAACTATCCCAATTCCCAAATTAACTGTATACTGTCTGGACAGCACAGGCAGATATTTCTCTTTCTGGGCACGATGAGAATATATCTGTTGAAAAAAAACTCCGCACTGGTGACAGGAAGAGCGTCCGGCCATGAAACACTCTGCTAGCTCCATTTAGTTGCCCAGACTCCAACCTGCAAGGGATTATGAGATTATTAAAAGACTATTTATTATGTTATTTTATTTTTTCATCCCTAGGTGGCACATCTCAGATAGATTTTGAAAAAGAGACCACCATGGCTGATCTTATGAATTATTTGGAAGCCGAAGGAGGATTGGGTGATCCCACCGAGCTCAGCGAGATGCAGTGGGAGCTCTAGATTTACACCAGCGAGAAGAAGCTTAAACATTCTCAATGCACACATACACACACACAAAAATAACCACTCACCCTCAAGTACTGTATCGGTATACCTTAAAGCTTTAATTCCTACTTTACAAGAACAATCTTTACAATATTAATGTTTCCAAAAGACTTTTGCCTTATTGATCTTAGGCTGTCAGGCTGAACAGATGCAATATTTTTTAAAAGACACACACAACCTCAATTTTGCTATCGATGTGTAAACAGACTTTAAATAAGCTTTTAACCTGGGGATCTTTTTACTGAAATCTTTGGAAGGGACATTATTGCGAGCAGCAATATTCTAAAATATCTTTTGTCATTGAGCTATTATTTATTGGTGAGGTTTTGTTGATTAACGTGACTTAGTATTCAGGAAAAATACAGGTAATCTTACAACCGCAATAGCGAAAAGAATTTCTGCTGCCTTGAAACAAAGTGTGTCACACCTGATTTCACAATCCTTTTTGCCATGCTATGGTTAAGCGAAACTGCAGTTGTTATGTGAATCATGAGGTCATTAAGTGAATCTGGCTTTTCCCATTAAGCTTGTCGGAAATTGGCTGGAGAACAGGCTGCCCACAACCATGCTGTCATGCCCCTGTCGGAGTCTAAATCTGAGGAGGAAGATGAACAGCCAACAGGGAGCGTGAGTGTGGCTCCTTTGGCTTTGGAGGAAACTGGGGAAGGACAAAGTCCAGCTGGGCAGAACAGGGGAGAGGTAGAACAAGGGGGAGGGAGTTCAGAGGAAGACCCAGACCTACCCCCTCTTCATCTTAGAGCATTCAGGGAAGAATGGAGAAGGGAGCAACGTGAGCTGCATGGCTTATGGGGGAGGAAAGGGCCCTGATTCCCTTCACACCTGGGAAGAGAGTTTAAAAGAGATGCAAGCTGATTGTGGCTTTTGCTGGGAACAAACGCGAGTTTATCTTGTGTTGACTTTGGTTATCTACGTTCCTGGCATTCTCCCAACTGTGTTGAATTACTGCTGTGCCTTCACATTTGGAATTCTTGCTCCTGCCCTGCCGAACTAATTACCTCATCTTGCCTTGATTGGACTTATAGTTACAGTTTTTGTTGACCACGTTTTGGATTTGATTCTCTGCAGCCCAAGGCTGTTCCTGGGAGAGTTTTTCTCCAGCCAGAAGGTAACTTTTGGGGGCAAAGTTGGAGCTAATAAGGGATTCCTACTGATTATCTGACAGTGTTGCCTTTGTGCCCTGCCCCTTTGGGTCATCACACATGCGACCATTGTAAATCCATGGAAAGCATCTGAATTTTGATCATGTGACTGTGCGTTGCAGCAATTGTCATAAGTGTGAGGACTACTCACAAGTCTCTCTTTTTTTTCATTGCCATTGTACAGGTAGTCCTTGACTTATGGCCACAATTGTGCCCAACATTTACAATATTAAGTGAGACATGTGTGAAGTGAGTTTTGCCTCCTTTTTGCGACTTGTTAACAGCCACAGCTATTAAGTGAATCACCGCCATTAAGTTAGGAACCCGGTTGTTAAGTGAATCCGAGCTTCGCCGTTGACTTGGCTTCTCAGAAGCTTTGAAAAGGCAGGACTTCAGGAAACGGTCATAAGGACGAACCAGTTGCCAAGTGTCTGAATTTTGATCCTGTGATCTTGGGGATCTTGCAACAGTCATAAGTGTGAAACCTGGTCATATAAGTCCCTTTTTTGTGCCGTTGTAATTTTGAACGGTTACTAAATGAACTGTTGTAAGTTAGGAACTATCTATATCAACTTTATACCTGTTCTGTGGGGCGACTTTCATGGAAATTGTTGAACTGTGGAAAAAAATTACGAAAACATTATGATGACCAGACTTACCACTTTTACTGTGTAATTCTGTCCATGTGGATCAAATGTTCCACTGACTTTAACGAGGTTTAGTATAATTGATAATTCTATTTAGGATTACAGCCATAGAGCTCTGATCTATACTCTTTTGAATGTC
This sequence comes from Pseudonaja textilis, assembly GCF_049901715.1. Classification (NCBI taxonomy): domain Eukaryota; kingdom Metazoa; phylum Chordata; class Lepidosauria; order Squamata; family Elapidae; genus Pseudonaja; species Pseudonaja textilis. Next base: position 26,648,503 of record NC_141994.1, on the reverse strand, counting down.
CTACAACAATGATGGCGAACCTATGGCATGCATGCCAAAGGTGGCACGCAGAGCTATTTGTGCCAGCACGCAAGCCACAGGCAAACTTACCTCACTGCGCATGCGTGCGCTTCATGGCTGATTTTCAGCCGGTTTGAGGCCTTTTTCAGCCTTCCAGAGGCTTGAAAAAAGCCTCTGTAAGCTTCACAGGACGAATAATAGGTCTGTTTTATCACTTCCTGTAATACATTTCCTGTAAGTGACAAAACGGGCCTATTATTTAGCCTGCAGAGGCTTTTTTCAAGCCTCTGGGAGGCCAAAAAAGGCCTCAAACCAGCAGAAAATCAGCGGTGAGGCATAGTGCAGGTAAGAGGGCAGTGGGGGGAGGGGGGGATTGCGCATGCATGTGCAGGGAGCATTACCTTCTGAGTGCTGGCACGTGAGTGTGAGCATGCCAGCATGCACACAATTTTAGGCACTGGAGCCCAAAAAGGTTAGCCACCACTGGTCTACAATAAAGGAAATGCATTTGGATCATCTGGAAAATATACTTTTATTACCTAAATCAGTACCAATATATTTTATTTTGATTAACAATACAAGCTAGATGTTGGAAATGTTTACAAATGCGTGGATTCGGTTTCTTATAGCAGCAAGTTACTTAAACATAATCTCGTAGATAAAACAAGTATCTACAAATAGCAACTTTTAAAAATACTGATTACTGCTTTATGGCGGACATTCTTGGAATATAACTTTAACGATCTGTGGATTCATGAAAATAGTATTAAAGTTTTTTTTTTTCATATAAAAGTTTGCATATGAGGGTCTCTTTGTATGGTATAACATTTTTATATGCACTGTTATATGTCCGTAATCTAGCTACTGTAGACAATTAAATGGGCCTGTTTTGTTCTCTTAAGAAAACTTCCTCATTGCGATCCTTAATATTTTGTTAATAACAACCTGAAATGGGAAGATGTGATTTTCCCTCTCAATATTGTAGTTTAATATGGAAAATCCTATTAATTGATCTTTTTCTGTTCTGCTCGCCTAGATTGGCTTTAAGTATTTCAAAGGTTTAACAGATGCGTCAGAAGAGAAAAGTGTATATCTCTCCAATTTTAAAGACTTTGTAGATGCCATAAATATTTTGTGTTACCAGTTTTATTCTGTGTAATGATGTTTTACGTAAGCAACATGCTTATTTATACATGTTTATTTGCTGAATTATTGTTTTTCCTAAATGTGACGATTTCTTTTCTCCCAATATCAGTTTCTACTTCTAAATGTATATTTTTTATATTTATGCTCACTGGTAGGTAACATTAAAACTACTTATACAAAGATGTCATCCCAATGCCATTTCTTTAAACTGGAGTCTGTTTAGAGGAGTATTTTACTGTGTATTGCAATATAAACAGGCATGAAGTTCCTGGAGGATATTATATATTATACTGCATTGCAGATGGAAATTTCAAAAAAGTAAAAACTTCCTTTGTGTCTTGCAGGTTTTATCCCATGTCATCCTTGCCCCGTCTCTTGCTTATGAAGCAGGGATGTGTAACTTTTCCCACTTTGAGTACGCACCCCCCCCCAAAAAAAAAGCTGTGAGAGAAGCATTATATTATCAATAGAAGACAATATTGGCAGCTCAGGGGCCCTTGGTGCTCTCTGAACCTGGGGATTTTCTTGCAAACGTTTCATGACCCAACTAGGGAACATCATCAGTGCTAGAAGGGAGGAGAAGGAGGAAGAGGATTTTGGTATCCTTGGTGTTCTCTGAGCTTGGTGGTTTTCTTGCAGACCCATTTTTACTTTGAAGGGTCACTAAAAGAACTGTTGTAAGTCGAGGACTACCTGTGTGTGTGTGTGTGTGTGTGTGTGTGTGTGTGTGTGTGTGTATACAAAATTCATGTCGTGCAATACTGCATTTTTCCTGAACGACATTAAAAGCAAAACCCAGATGGTTAATCATTACGGTGTGATTTTCCATGCATTTAATTGGAAATAAATGACACAGAGAGATGTTCTGTTTTAGTAGACAATAGTCTTCTCTCCTTAGTAATTATTAGCTAGATGGCTCAGTTATTCCAGGCCTAATTTCTGGAGAATTCCAGATTCCGTATCTTAGTTTAAACAGCCATTGTGCCTTCCTTCCAAGTTTTCTTAGTCAGAAAAGATTGACTTTTTTTCAGAAGCTTCAAGACACCTGAACCAGCTAGAATTCATACCAAATATTATTCGCATGACAGTCCTTCAACGCAATCCTTAGTAAGACCACACTTGTATTGCATCCACTTCTAGTCACCATATTATTAAAAGGATGTTGAGACTCTGGAAAGAGCAATAAAGATGATTAGGGGATTGGAGGCTAAAACATATGAAAAACGATTGCTGGAATTGGGTATGTCAAGTTTAATGAAGGATCAGGGGAGACATGATAGCAGTCTTCCAATATTTGAGGGGCTGCCACAAAGAAGGGGGACTCAACTTATTTTCTAAAGCACCAAAAGGCAAGCAAGACACAATGGAAACTAACCAAGGAGAGAAGCAACCTAGAACTAAGGAGAAATTTCCTAAGGGTGAGACCAGTCAACCAACTTGCCTTCAGATGTTGTGGGTTGCTCCATCACTGGAAGATGATGTCTACAAGAAAAGAGACTGGACACTACAATGGTTATAAGTGTGAAACACGGGTCCAGAGTCACTTTTTTCAATGCTGGTGTGACATCAAAACAGTCACTAAATGAACTGTTGTAAGTCGAGGCCTATCTGTATGAAGTAAGACTGAACCATCACCAGATGGTGGCCTCAACTAGGCTAACTTCACCAAGTGAAATTAAGCCCAGGCTCTGTCTTGCCTTAAAGGTTAAGGGTTCTGTAGATGCCGTCAAGACAAATAGGCCCTGAGGGTTTGTGCATTTATTTATTTGTGTGTTGTTTATCCACTAGCTCGATCCCCGTGCTTCGCTATGAAACTATGTGGCTGGGTTTAGTTTTGGGGGAGGAAAATAAGGGGAAAAAATGTGCCTCTGCCTACCAGCATCCATCGGTATTCATCTGGCTAGCATCCGGTCAGTGTGTGAGAGAGTTGAAGGCTGTTTGGAAACTGAAGCAGTATTTGCTGTGCGAGCAAGGAGGAGACAGCAAAGAGCCTGGGTGTGGCTTAGCTCAATTGTTCTGTACTAAAGCTGCTGGTGCTCTGAAACTGAAACTCCTCTGCTTGTGTTTTGCATTTGGAGCAGATTTCTTTTCAGGTGGGGAGGGAGAGTAGAACTCCTTAGCATCAGAGTGCGTTAATAATAATAAAGCATCAGAGTGTGTTAATAATAATAATAATAATATAGGAAATACTCTAAATGCTCTGATGGTCATTTCAAAAAATCCTTTCTTAGTGAGCATCTAGAAGCCAAAAGGAGCATACAGGCTGAATTTCAAATTTGTAGGCTTTATGGTTCTGGAGATTATGTGATGATGCATGAGGGGTATTTTGCTTTTAGATAGATAGATGGATAGATAGATAGATGGATGGATGGATGGATGGATGGATGGATGGATAGATAGATGATAAATAGAATAGATAGATGATAGAAGATAGAAAGAATAGATAGAAGATAGATAGAAGATAGATAGATAGATAGATAGATAGATAGATAGATAGATAGATAGATAGATAGATAGATAGATAGACAGATAGATAAGATAGGTTTCAATTCAATCCACTTGGTGGAGTTATTCAATAAACCATGGTTAAAACAGTCTTATCTCCACCTTGTATCTTCCTGCTGCGTGGGAAGCACGGCTCCTAAAATTCCCAGCCAGTTGAATCAAAGTCTGGCTGGGAATTCTTGATTTGCATCAAAACATTTGGAGAATGTCGGGAAGTCTGCCCTATGGAGGGGGTGAGGATGTTTTTATTTATGGAGAGACAGGACTATAGTTTCGACAGCGCTAAGCTAAAGTCCAGTTGCTTTTTTTCAATCCTCAGAATCCAGAGATCTGTGTTAATTCCCCAGCATCCTGCTTTTTTCTGAAAGGCAAACAGAACTTAAAAGAAGTGCAAAAAACCAAAGATGAATGGATGGGAAAGGAAATGAGCAATGGACAGAAGTAAAGGCCTGTTGTTGTTGTTTTTAAGTGGGACTGAAGCGTGAAGAAACTTTTGCCAATTTGTTTTGATACCTTTCAACTTTTGTTTTGGGACTCCCTTTCCAATTCTCTAAGCGCCTTCGAGATATTTTCTGGCTTACTTGTTTGCACGACCTGGCATTGAAAGGAGGGGAGTAAAATAATTCCTTTCCTGATATGATAAAGGAAGAACTGTTTAATTTTCAAAGATAGGAGGAAGGGTTCATCTGACATGGCCTTGTTTTCTGTGGCTTATTGCCATTCGAAAATAAGCGCTGAAAAACAAACAGATCTTCAGCAATTTCCCCCAGCAAATCTGGTAAAGTGGATCTTGGGACAAGATTTTCCTACATTTATTTTATCAGGATTACATATTTCAGGAGAGATGTGCTGAGGGCCCACTTTTGGCTGACACAAGCAATGGGTGAGTTAAGAGTAGATAAGTTGCAGTTTCTCCCATCTTATCTCTTTTTTCTCTCTGTTTCTCTCTCTCTGTTTCTCTCTCTCTCTCTCCTGTTCACTTGTATCTTTCTCTCTCTCTCTGTGTCTCTCTTTCTGTCTCTCTCTCTCTCCCTCTCTCTCTCTCCCTCTCTCTGTGTGTCTCTCTTTCTCTCTCTCTTTTTCTGTCTGTCTATCTGTCTTTGTCTCTCTTTCTCAGAAATGCTGTAGGGTCTCCTGCTTGGGCAGGGGGTTGGAGTAGATGACCTACAAGGTCCCTTGCTACACTGTTATTCTGCAATCTCTCTCTCTCTCTCTTCTCTCTCTCTCTGCAGTCAAACAGGGAAGCATCTGGTCGGTTTCTCTTATCAGAGATCACAGGTTGTTTGCTTACAGAGAAAATTTTGAACTCATGAGACACAAAAGGTTGGCAGGTGCCTATCTTTGCCTGCCAAGAAAGAAAGCCATACAGAATAACAGAATAACAAAGTTGGAAGGGACCTGGGAGGTCTTCTAGCCCAACCCCCTGCGCAAGCAGGAGACCCTATACTATTTCAGACAAATGTCTGTCCAGTCTCTTCTTAAAAGCCTCCAGTGATGGAGCAGCCACAACTTCTGGAGGAAAGCCGTTCCACTGATTAATTGTTCTCACTTTTAAGAAGCTTCTCTTTAGTTCCAGGTTGCTTCTTTCCTTGTTTAGTTTCTATCCACTGTTTCTTAACAAAATGGAATAACAGAACAACATTTCATGGAGAACTTCTTTGAATTGTAGTGTTGTAACTTTAAACTTTCTTCTAGTATCAATCTGAGCAATTTGATCCATACCCCCATCTCATCACTCATAGAACATAGAATGACAGGGTTGGAAGGGACCTTAGAGGTCTTCTAGCCCAACTAGGCAGGAAATCCTATTCCAGGGGTGGGATCCGACAGGGTTAACTACCAGTTCTGTCATTTACGTGGTTCGGTGATTTACGATATGCTTCCCTGCACATTGCCGGCATGCCTGTAAATCGTCATCAGCATGCTGCATGCAGAGAAGCAGCCTTTCAAAAAGTCCTTTTTTCCTGCTTTTTAAACTGCAGCTGTGCCTTCATGTCTGGAATTCTTGCTCCTGCCCTGCTAGACTAATTACCTCATTTTACCTTGGACTTATAGTTACAGTTTTTGTTGACCATGTTTTGGACTTGATTCTCTGCAGCGAAAGGCTGTTCCTGGGAGAGTTTTTCTCCAGACCAGAAGGTAACCAGGATATTAGGGGCAAAGTTGGAGCTAATAAAGGGACTATTATTGCTTATTTGACTGTGTTGCCTTTGTGCCATGCCCCTTTGAGTCATCACAGCATAGGACTCAGAATGCCAACTTAGAATAATTTAATACTAAGCAATTAATTGAAATGATTTAATATGAGAGATGAGATTTCAGTGTTAAGTCCCTGACTCTGCCTTAGACACGAGAGAAGGAGGGAAGCTGAAGACAAATTATTATATTTTCTGCCAAAGATATTCCTTGTCGACGTAGTCGATTAAATTTGATTTAAGTTCTTAGTTGGGAAGTTTTCCAACCCTGTGGGTCCTGCCATTTGTTCTCATTCCTGCCATTCCAATTCTTGCCTAAGATAATAAAAAATAAACAAATCAAGAAATGTTAACAGGCAGGAGGAATGATTGTCTTAAATAAACATTCTCTCCATCATTTTACTTGTGTGTGTTTTACTCTCTCTCTCTTCCTGAACAACTCAGCCCTTTGATGTTAGAATGTCTTTCACACCACAGATAAACCCACCATCTTTGAACCCCTGTTCCTGATTTAAAACTGGGTGCAAAGAGCAGAAGTTGTTAAGAGATTCAGCACAGTGGTGGGATTTAAACAATTTAACAACTGGTTTTCTGCCCTAATGACTGGTGGGGTGGGTGTGACCAGGAGTGTGACAGGCAGCACTCGGCCTCCTGAACCATGGGTGGCCCCTCTGTGCTGTACCCCGTGCACCCTGTTTTGGGCCTACTGGGCCTCCCTGCACTTACCTGGGAGCCAAAATGGACCACAAGAGGGCTGCACCGCGCACACACCCTTGCACCCCATTTTGGGCCTAGTACAGTGGTGCATAACCTTTTTGGGCTCCTAGGCCGAAAATTGTGCACTCGCATGCCAGCACCCAGAAGTCAATGTGTGCATGGGTACCCCACACCCCCTGCCCATACAGGTGTAACCCCCTGCGCGCCGCACATCTCTGCAGATGTGCAATCCTCCCCCATGCTGTGTGTTTTTGCGCATGCGCACATGAACTCCCATGCACCCATGTGTCTCTGCGCATGCATGTGCATCTCCTGTGCACCCTGCTCCCGTGCATGCACACCAGATACCCAACAATCAACTGTCAGGCGGGCAGCGTGTGTGCATGCTCAGTGCTGCTCTTCCAGGTGACCTCTCATGTGCCGGCAGAAGTGGCTCTGTGTGCCACTTCCAGCATGCATGCCACAGGTTTGCCATCATGGGCCTAGTAGATCTCCCTGCACTTACCTGGGAGCCAAAATGGGACAAGCCAGCAATTCAACAACCGGTTTGATGAAACTGGTTGAATACCACCGCTGGATCCAAGGTTTTGTTTCTTGAAAAGTTCTGGTTAAGAGAACTTTGTTTTTTGTTTCTTGAACCAGTGAACATAAATTTTGTAGATTATCCCAAAGTAGTGGGAAAACGCTCATCCATTCGCCGCAGTTTGGATGCTTAATTAGTTTACCATTGTAACAGTAATCTCAAATATAAACTACAGCAGTCCTTGACTTACAACAGTTCATTTAGTGACCATTTGAAGTTACAACGGCACTGGAAAAAAGTGACTTAGGACTGTTTTTCACATGACCATCGCAGGACTTCCGTGGTCACGTGATCAAAATTCAGATGCTCAGCAACTGAGTCGCATTTATGACAGTCGCCGTGTCTCCTTTTGTGACCTTCTGACGGGCCAATCAATGGGGAAGTCAGGTTTGCTTAACAACCCTGTTGCTAATTTAATGATGGCAGGGATTCACTAATCCAATGTGAGAAAAGTCGTGAAATGCGATACAACTTGCTTAAACTGCATGTCTCACTTCACTGACATAAAGGTTGAGCTCAGTTGTGGTTGTACACCGAGGACTTTCTCTGCTAACCGGTCTTAATCCTGGTTAATCTCTGGAAGTTAGAGAAGGCTGCTTGGGTGGGGACAGGGTTCGAAATGACTGAATTATGGTATATAAAGAGCCAGTGTTGCCGTCTTTACATGCCAATCATTCAAAAACTCTGATAACAAACTCTGTTTAGACTTGTACAGAAACTTTTCTTTGGTAAAAAGAATTCCAAGTATGCTCATAAATATTTGTCCATCGGCTCCCTCTCGGTCAAAGGAACAGACTCTCTTTATTCACTTTCTCCTCTCTATTAGACCACCCAAATCAAAACATCTAGGGCTGGTTCTGGAGGTTCTTGAGCAACAAAGAGGATTAGGGGACTAAAAGCTAAAATTATAAGGAAGAATTGCCAGAATTGGGTATGGCCAGTCTAGAGAAAAGAAGGACTAGAAACTCCCAGAATTCTGCAACTTTAATAGGGGTGGACTTAAATTCCCAGAATTCTGCAACTTTAAGAGGGGTGGACTTAAATTCCCTTTAATCCTGCTGGCTTGAGGAATTCTGGGAGTTGAAGTACACACCCCTTAAAGCTGCTGAGGTTGAGAAAGCCTGCTTTAATGGCTGCCCAGGAGGCAGATGTTCAAGGGATGGAGTTTCTCCTAGGGATTTGCAAAGCTGTGGAGCAAGTTTCAGAACAGAGCTGGAAGGTACCTTGGAGGTCATCTAGTCCAACCCTCTGCTCAGGCAGGAGACCCTATTTCCTTTCAGACAAGTGGCTGTCCAGTCTCTTTTTAAAAACCTCCAGTGATGGAAGCACCCACAACTTCTGTTCCACCAATTAATTGTCCTCCCTGTTAGGAAGTTTCTCCTTAATTCCAGGTTGTTTCTCTCCTTGGTGAGTTTCCATCCATTCTTTCTTGTCTTCTGGTGCTTTGGAAATTAAATTGACTCCCCCCCTTCTTCTTTCGGGCAGCCCCTCAAATCCTGGAACTCCCTAATTCATGCCCCCAATTCTTCTTTTCTCTAGATTGGCCAAACCCAATTCCTGCAACCGTTCTTCCTATGTTTTCTTTTGTCTCCAGGCCTTTAATCCTCTTGGTTGCTCTTCTCTGCCCTTTTTCCAAAGTCTTCAACAGAATCTTGCAAGCAGGGAGAGAGAATCGCTCAGGGCCCGCATCGATTTCCCCTACCCCCGCCCCCCCAATAATCTCTCTCCAATCCCAGCCCAACTACCCCTTTCCACACGCCCCCAATTGGACCCCGGACTGGCAGCCCAAATCCGGACCCCTACCAGGTCTGTATCTCTCGTCTCTCTCTTTCTCTCCCTCTCTCTCTTCCTCCGAGAGCAACTTTTGCAAACAAAAGTTTCTTTGTTGTTGCAAACTCAAGTTTCGCCATCCGCCCACGGGACGGAAAAATAAGGACCGTCGCCCCCACTCCTTAAAAGTGAGGGGTGGGGTGTGTGTGTGTGGGGGGCAGAGGGTCAGCCTCGCGCGAGAGCCAAGGAGCGGGAGGAAGAGGAGGGGAAGAAGGAAGAGGAAAAGGAGGAAGAAGAGAAGGAGAAAAAAGAGGAGAGGAGAGGAGGAGGAAGAGGAGGAGAAAGAGGAAGAGGAGGGGAGGAGGAAGAGGAGGAGAAGGAGAAAGAGGAGGAACATTTCCGCGGGGGAGTGGGCAGTGGCGGGTTTGGCCACGCGTGGGGAGGCTCCTAAACGCCCCCTGCCCGCGTTTTGCCCCCTCCCTTCAACCCCCTCCCCTGGTTGGTCTGTGTTCCCCCACAGCCTGGATGCTCCCTCCCTCCCTCGAGCCCCCTCCCCCTTTCCTCTCCCGTTGCCCATCGCTCCACCTTCCCCTTCCAGCCTCCGGGATCACCCCCTCCCCTTCTTGGGGCCGGGGGAGGGGCGGGAGCAGTTTGGGAAGGAGGAGCGACTTTGCGCTACACCCAGCTCCTGCCTGCTTTGCTCCGGGAGAAGGCGCAGCTGGGCATGCTTTGAGTGTGTGTATGCGTGTGGGGGGGGGAGGGTGGAAACCCCGGAGCAGCGGCGGCCACAACTTCGGGACCTCTCCGATGCTGGTAAGTGACTGGGAGGGGGGGTCTTTCTCGGGCGACCCTGAATCCTTCCCACCCTCCCCTGGCTTTGGAGGGTGGGGGAGGACATTGGTTCTTTGGTCCTTGGCCAAAAAGTTCGCCTCGGAACCAGGTTCGAAGCCTCCCCCACTCGCGATCGGGTTCTGGGGTGGGGTGGGGGGTCTCCCTCCCTCTCGCTCCGCGTGGACTGGGGAGGGGGGTCTCTCCAAGTGCCCTGATCCCGGGCTCCTTCCACAGCAGGAAGTGTGGAAATTTGAAGAGCTTGGCTCGAAGGTTGAAGGATTTCTCCCGGGTCTGGCGCGGCGTGGGTGAGTGGCTGGAGGGTGGCTTGACCCGGGGCAAAAGCAGAAGTGGGTGGGTGGTTGGGGTGGTTGGGGGGAGAGAAGTGGAAGGGACTTCCACGCGGGTGGAAAGAGCATCCTTTGGAAATCTGCTTGGAAATCCCCCTTGGCGGATGTTGGAGCAATTGTCGGTGGAGAAAAAGTCGGTGGGCACCGCCGTTGCGCCCTTTTATTTTTTTGCGCTCATCCTGAGGGCTCCGCGGGAAAGGAAGGGCTCTCGAGGGCTTGGCCAGGCGGGGAGGGAAAAAAAAATATTGTGCAAATCTTTCCCGTGAATATTTTGGGCTGCGAGTTTCAGGTTTCCCCCTTAAGGCTCGGCGGCTTACTGGCTGCGAAATGTTAATTAGCCCTCCGCTCCGACGCTTTTGGTAACTTTCTAATTAAAAACCGAGTGGCTGGTTCAATAAAATAAGATTAAAATAAAATAAAACCTCAACCCAGAATGGCAGAACTTGAAATCAGCTTTTCTCCCCCCAACAGACTTGCAGTTTTTACTATATAGTTTTTAATATTTTTACTATTTAGGTTTTTTTTTTTACTATATATTTACTGTATAGTTTTTATATTTTTATTATATAGTTTTTAAAAATATTTTTTACCATATAGGTTTTTCAGTATACATTTACTATATAGTTCTTGTATTTTATATATATATATATATATATATATATATATATATATATATATATATATATATATATATATATATATATATATATATATATATATATATATTTGTTTTCTGAGGTTCTCGGGGTATTTATATGTGGATCTTTGGTTGTTCGGGTTTTCTCCGGCGTAAGATTCGAAGTATCTAGGCAACGTTTTGATGAAGTCTCATTCATCATCTTCAGGCTTCTGGCTCCGGCTCTGTGCTTTTCAGAGTAATGTGAGATTGCAGCTGCTTCCTCCTTTTAACTGCCAGTGGGGTGGGACTTGATTGGGTGGGGGCTTGGCTGTGTTCTGATTGGGTGGGGTGTGTTCTCATTGGTAGGGGGTTTGGTTGTGTTCTGATTGGTTGGGGGTTAGCCGTGTTCTGATTGGTTGGAGCGTGTTCTGTTCAGGTGGGGGCTTGGCTGTGCTCACGGTTAGTCTTAGTTGCTGGGGATTTGAGCTGGTGAGTTGTGATCTTGCTGTTTGGCTTCTAGTTCGTGGGTCCTGTTGCATCTTCATAGTGGGTGTCGGTTTGCTTCATGTATGGCTCGGAGGGTTTGAAGTGGGTAGTGATGCAGCTGTAGTGCAGCTTCTGGTCCATGGTCGTGTCTCATCTTCTGAGTGGGTGAGAGTCTGTTTTCTACATGGAAGTGTGGTGGTGGCATCTTGTGTGGCTCTCATGGGTGTGGGTCTGGTGTCCTTCTTCATGTTAGGTACTCGTCTGTTCATGAGGGGCGGGTTTCCAAATGGCTGGAAGGCGGGAGGTGTCATCTCGTTTGTTCATGCTGTGTGGGCGTTTTTCTATCTCTATGGCTTCTCTGATTATTCTGCTGTTGAAGTGTTCGGTTTTGGCGATAGTTCTGGTATTTTTAAAATCAATTTCATGTCCTGTGGCTTTGAGGTGTTGGACCAGGGAAGAGGTCGTTTCTTCTTTTTTGATTGAGTTCTTATGTTCTTCTATGGTGCATTTATTCTTCTGTTAGTTTGTCCAATGTATGTGGTAGGGCAGGCAGTGCAGGGGATTTCGTATACTCCTTGGTTTTCTAATTCGATTTTGTCTTTGGGTTTCTTAGGATGGTGGATATTTTTCTGTTTGTGCAGAATGCTGTTTTGATGTTGTGTTTTTGGAGGATCTTGCTGATTTTGTCTGTAGTGCCTTTTATATATGGGAGGAGGGCTTTGCCGTTTTCTTGTTCTCTGTCTTGGATTTTGGTTGGGGTTTCTTTTGGATTAGGTGGGTAATCTTCTTTCTTTGGAATCCATTGGCTGTAAGTACGTTGGTGAGAGTGTGTAGTTCGGTTTTTGGTGTTGTTCATCGGCTAAGCATTTTGTTCTGGAGATGAGTGTCTTGGCTACTGAATTGATCTGTGCTGGGTGGTGGTGTGAGAGTGCATGTAGATAGCGGTTAGTGTGTGTTTTCTTCTGGTAGATGGTGTGTCCTAGGGAGCCATTGGATCTTTTGTATACCAAGACATCTAGGAAGGGAAGTTGGTTGTTGGCGACCTACTAGTAAGCTTCGATGTCATATCCCTCTTCACCCAAGTGCCAATAAAAGAAGCCTTGACAGCCATCCAAAACAAATACAACCCCCGAGCACATCCTAGATCTAACCAACCACTGCCTATCAATACATACTTCACCTACAATGGACAAAAATACAAACAAATAGAAGGAGCACCCATGGGATCACCCCTCTCACCTGTCATCGCTAACCTCTACATGGAACACTTTGAAACACAAGCTCTAGAAAAATACGACCACAAACCCAAACTCTGGCTCAGATACGTAGATGACACCTTCATAATCTGGCCACATGGGAAAGAAAAACTGAACAACTTCCTCACACACCTCAACAGCCTACACCCCAAAATACAATTCACCATGGAAACAGAAGCCAACAACCAACTTCCTTCCTAGATGTCTTGGTATACAAAAGATCCAATGGCTCCCTAGGACACACCATCTACCAGAAGAAAACACACACTAACCGCTATCTACATGCACTCTCACACCACCACCCAGCACAGATCAATTCCGTAGCCAAGACACTCATCTCCAGAACAAAATGCTTAGCCGATGAACAACACCAAAAAACCGAACTACACACTCTCACCAACGTACTTACAGCCAATGGATTCCAAAGAAAGAAGATTACCCACCTAATCCAAAAAGAAACCCCAACCAAAATCCAAGACAGAGAACAAGAAAACGGCAAAGCCCTCCTCCCATATATAAAAGGCACTACAGACAAAATCAGCAAGATCCTCCAAAAACACAACATCAAAACAGCATTCTGCACAAACAGAAAAATATCCACCATCCTAAGAAACCCCAAAGACAAAATCGAATTAGAAAACCAAGGAGTATATGAAATCCCCTGCACTGCCTGCCCTACCACATACATTGGACAAACTAACAGAAGAATAAATGCACGCATAGAAGAACATAAGAACTCAATCAAAAAGAAGAAAGCGACCTCTTCCCTGGTCCAACACCTCAAAGCCACAGGACATGAAATTGATTTTAAAAATACCAGAACTATCGCCAAAACCGAACACTTCAACAGCAGAATAATCAGAGAAGCCATAGAGATAGAAAAACGCCCACACAGCATGAACAAACGAGATGACACCTCCGCCTTCCAGCCATTTGGAAACCCGCCCTCATGAACAGACGAGTACCTAACATGAAGAAGGACACCAGACCCACACCCATGAGAGCCACACAAGATGCCACCACCACACTTCCATGTAGAAAACAGACTCTCACCCACTCAGAAGATGAGACACGACCATGGACCAGAAGCTGCACTACAGCTGCATCACTACCCACTTCAAACCCCTCCGAGCCATACATGAAGCAAACCGACACCCACTATGAAGATGCAACAGGACCACGAACTAGAAGCCAAACAGCAAGATCACAACTCACCAGCTCAAATCCCCAGCAACTAAGACTAACCGAGCACAGCCAAGCCCCCACCTGAACAGAACACGCTCCAACCAATCAGAACACGGCTAACCCCCAACCAATCAGAACACAACCAAACCCCTACCAATGAGAACACACCCCCACCCAATCAGAACACAGCCAAGCCCCCACCCAATCAAGTCCCACCCCACTGGCAGTTAAAAGGAGGAAGCAGCTGCAATCTCACATTACTCTGAAAAGCACAGAGCCGGAGCCAGAAGCCTGAAGATGATGAATGAGACTTCATCGAAACGTTGCCTAGATACTTGAATCTTACGCGGGAGAAAACCGAACAACCAAAGATCCATATATATATATATATATATATACATACATACATACATACATACACATTTCACTATATAGTTTTTACTATATAGTTTTTTACTATATATATTTTACTATTTTTTTTTATACTTTTACTATATAGTTTTTATACCATGTATATATTTTATTATAGAGTTTTTACTATTCTTCTCATCCTTCCTATTACCCATCGCCTTCTACTTATGGCTATAACCTTGTTGCTTACATTTTATTTAGTTTCCTAGTATGACTGGATTGCCTGTTTAGTATCCTAGGACTATCAGTAAGTGTTGTATCTTATGATTCATTATGATTTTTTTTTATGTACACTGAAGAGCTTATACACCGGAAGACAAAGTCCCTTGGGTGTCCAATCACACTTGGCCAATTAAAAAAAATTCTACCTTCTATCTTGCTGCAGAAGGAAGATGAAATTGGATTTTAAAAAGAGAGAGGAGGTGGGTTAAACAGAGAGGGGAGAGAGAGGGAGAGAGATTTACAAACTTTTTTTTTCCTTTAAAAGAAATCAAAAAATGATTTATTTATTTTTTTGCATTATGGCCTGTTTTTGCCAAGACTGGTTCTCGTTGCCCTTACTTGGGAAATAAAAATAAATCTATGGAGCAAATGTACTGTATATCTCTCTTGTTCACTGTCTTTCAGATGAGCTGGATAGATACACCCCCTCCCTCTCTTCCTGTAGTAGCTATTTATATTTTAGGTGGCTTTTAAATCCTGCCAAATCTCTACTCTCTGTGCCTGCTCGAATGTGGAAGTTTTTCCATGGACACAAACCTCTTCTCTTTTTCCCCAGCCTGTCCTTTGCCATGCCAGCTCCTGGTTGCTTATTTAGTGGAGCAAAACAAGCCCTTTTTTTCCCCCAACTAGTAAAAAAATTAAAATACTGGGGCGGTTTCCTCTACAAGAGGAGTTGGGAGGGAGTAAAATAAAGAGAGGGTGACCCTGTAGCTTTGAAGCCCCGGCCTCTTGGGTGGCTGGGGGAGTCTCAGTTCATTCACGGTGTCTTTAAACCTCTTTTGATGTTCTCAGGGGCGTGTGGAAGACAAAATGTTTTTGGGAACGGAGGGGTGAAACCATAATAATGTTTGTTTGAATAGTAGTTGTCATTTTTCCAGGCACCTTATGGAGGAGAAAGTGATTGACTCATGAACTTTTAATGAGCTTGGTCTTGTCTACCCAAACCTCTTTCAGAATAACAGACTGACAGAGTTGAAAGGGAACTTGGCGGTCATCTAGTCCAACCCCCTCACCCAAGCAAGAGACTCTACACCATTTTTGACAAATGGCCGTCCAATCTTCTTCTTAAATGCTCCAGTGATGTTCCACTGACTAATTGTTCTCGCTGTCTTGAAGTTTCTCCTTAGTTCCAGGTTGCTTCTCTCCTGGGTTAATTTCCATCAGTTGCTTCTTGTACTGCCTTCAGGTGCTTTGGAGAATAGCTTGACCCCCTACAACCCCAATGTTATTTCCAAGAGTAAGTCTGTATATATACACAGTGGCTTGTTCTGATAAATATGCAATGAGTTGTGTTTGCAAATTGTGTTTTCCCTCCAGTTTTGGTCGGATTCATCCATTCTGCTAAGGCAAGGGTCTTCAAACTTGGCAAGTTTAAGACTTGTGGACTTCAACTCCTAGAATTCCTAAGCTAACATGACTGGAGGAGGAATTCTGGGAGTTGAAGTCCACAAGTTGAGTTTGAAAACCCTCTGTGGTTTGTCTGCTTTGAATTTAAAACTGCACACCAAGGTAGCCATTGCCTTAGATCAACCAGGATTGACGGTTTGGTGTTGTGCCAACCAGCCCAGTTGTAGCCTGGGAAACAAACTATGGCTTAGTTCATTGTGTGTTCAGCTATGGAGAGCTTTAGAAAGATATATTTGTCTCTTTGTGTTGTGCATTTTTTTAGTGTGTATGAGAGAGCTGTATGTTAGAGAAGATGCATTTAAAAGATTTTACAATGGGTTCATTCTTTGTCTTCTGTTTTCCTGCCACAGAGTCTGGTTGTCTGTTCTAAAGTTGACCCCAAAGGACAGGAATGAAGCAATTCCTTCCTTTATTCACCATAATCTAAGGTTTCTGTCCAGCTGTGAAAGAAAGTCATTTTATAACTTGTGATTTCAAATGACTTGCAAATTCACATCCTTCCTTGTGTGAAAGAATCTGTCTTCTAAAAAGCCCAGGAATTCATTTGAGTAAAATGAAAAGGGCTTGGGATGGAAACTTAGAAAATAAATATTTCTTTCCTTGTTGTGTTAATCTGCACATGTATGACTAGGACAAAAACCCACACTGCTCTTAGATGGTCAACTGATTCATCTTGTGTTGTGTTGACAATGGATTCATTGAAGATATGAATATGAAGGTGCATAAAATTAGATAATTTCCATGAGGGTTTGGTTGGATTGGATGCAAGAATTATTATCTCCTATCATGACGAGGTTCTACTTCTGCTTATAAAATTGAGGCCAAGTACCAGATACACAACTCTTGTGTAACAAGAGTTGTCAAAGTCTGAAATATCTTATCCAATGCAGTTGTTTCAGCTACTAACTCTTTAACAATTTTAATTCTAATTTAATGTTTGTGAACCTTGTTTCCTTGTTTTAGGTTCCTAAGGGGATTTATCTAAGTTGAGTAACATCTGTGTCACATTTTTTAATTATGATGATTATGATGATGATTATCATTCACAAAAATGACAGTGTACACAGCAAATGAGATAACTATGGTATATTATTATTATTATTATTATTATTATTATTATTATTCACAAAAAACTACAGTGTACACAGCAAATAAGGTAACTATGCTGGGTTTCATATCACAAATCACTAATCGAACACTTCCCAAGCATTTAGGATGGTGTGATGTATCGGCGGATTATGTGAGCAGATCCCAGTAAGGTGGCCTTCTGCAGCTGACCAATGGTGATCTTGTCAGCGCCAATTGTTTTCAAGTGCTTGCCTAGGTCTTTAGGCACAGCACCCAGTGTGCCCAGTACCACTGGAACCACCTGCACTGGTTTATGCCAGAGTCTGCAGTTCGATTCTCAAGTCCTGATATCTGGTGATTTTTTCAAGTTGTTTCTCATTGATTCTGCTGTCACCAGGAATGGCAATGTCGATGATCCACACATTTTTCTTCTCCACAATCGTGATATCCGGGGTATTGTGTACCAAAACATTGTCAGTCTGTATTCGGAAGTCCCACAGTAGTTTTGCATGCTCATTTTCGACCACTTTTTCAGGCTTATGATCCCACCAGTTCTTCGCTACAGGCAGATGGTAGTTGTGACACAAGTTCCAATGGACCATCTGAGTGACTGTGTGTGACGTTGTTTGTAGTCAGTCTGAGTGATTGTCTTGCAAGAGCTCAGTATGTGATCGATGGTTTCGTCCGCTTCTTTGCAGAGTCCGCATTTGGGGATATCAGCAGATTTTTCTATTCTGGCTTTGATTACATTCGTTCTGATGGCTTGTTCTTGGGCTGCAAGAATCAGGCCTTCTGTCTCTTCAGTGTTCCGTTGATCAGCCATAACAACGTCTTTTCCTTATCTACTTTCCCTTGGATCTTTTCAAGGAACTGTCCATGCAGTGCTTTGTTACACCAGCTGTCAGCCCGAGTTTGCATTGCTGTTTTCTTATATTGATTCTTTATTGGCCAAGTGTGATTGGACACACAAAGAATTTGTCTTTGGTGCATATGTTCTCAGTGTACATAAAAGAAAAGAAAGAGTCATGAATCATAAGGTACAACACTTAGTGATAGTCATAGGGTACAATAAGCCATCAAATCATACTAGGAAACAGTCCATATAAATTGTAAGGATACAAGCGACAAAGTTACAGTCATACAGCCACAAGTGGGAGGAGATGGGTGATGAGTGATGAGAAGATTAACAGTAATAGTAGTGCAGACTTTGTAAATAGTTGAATCATTTATTAACATATACTCATATAAATATATACATTCATATACATTTATCTATAATTTTTAAAACTCCATTCTCCTTATTTCTATTGTTCAACCAGTTATTCCAATTGTCCCACATTTCATAATACTCCAACTTTTCTTTATCCTTTAATTTTAACGTAAGTTTATCCATTTCAGCGCAATCTAAAAAATGTTTGATATAACATTCCTTTGAGGGCATGTTATTTCATCTCCAACATTGAGCGAATACTATCCTTGTTGCTGTCAATATATGTTGTAAAATATATTTAATCTTTTTCCTATATTTCCCTTTAGTTATTCCCAACAAGAATAATCCCAGTTTAAACTGTATCTGCTCTTCCACTATTTCTTGTATCCAATCCCATATTTTAGTCCAGTAAATAAATCAATCAATAGCCCAATGCTGCTTGCTTCGACGGAGCATAAAAGTGTAACACTGAGATTGTGTATTAAATCCATTTCAATATCCATCGTAAGTAAAAGACAAATAATTGGGTTGAATAATAGTCAACAGTTGAGAGTTTTGTGTTGCTGCTTGCTCAGTGCTTTTTTTCTTGGTCTAACTCACTTTTTAAAGCTTAGAATTTAAATGCTTTCTTGTCCCAACAGCAAACGGTGATTCACCCATTAATGTTCCGTGTCTTGCTTGGTTTTTATTTTTATTTGTTTTAAATGTCATTTCCCAGTGAATGATTTTTTTTAAAGCATTGTTCTAGAGTCACCCAACCACTCTGCTGTTGTGCCAAAATTAGAGTAGCAAGGATGGGCTTTTGCTTAGTGATGACGGAATAGAAGGAGGCCCTCATTTAATGGACTTCCATTTAATGGACATCTGAAGCAACAGACTTGCTTGTTGTATCCAAAATATTCCGGTTCTGGCAGTTAAATGGAGATTTAATGCGGCATCATTTGCAAACTGCAATGTTCGCAGAGGTTCCCAGATGCATGAATGATGTCCTTTTGGGGTCCTTGGTGCTCCCTGAGCTTGGTTATTTTCTTGCAGACATTTCATTACCCAACTAGGTAACATCATCAGTGTTAGGAGCGAGTGGGAGGAAGAGTGGGGGGAAGGAGGAGGATTGAGGGGGTTTTGGTGCTCCCTGAGCTTGGTTGTTTTCTTGCAGACATTTCATCACCCAACTAGATAATGTCATCAGTACTAGAAAGAGTGGGGTTGTGGAGGAGGAGGGAGAGGAGAAGGAGGAAGAGGTCTGAGGGATCTTTGGTGCTCTCTAAGCTTTGTTGTTTTCTTGCAAACATTTCATTAACCAACTAGGTAACATCATCATCAGTACTAGAAGGGAGTAGGGTTTGCTGTCTTTGTATACTATTGGTTGTCCTGTCATTGTTGGTGGAAGTGGTTTCATTAGGCTGTTGTTTACTATTAGCTTTATTGCCTGAGTTGGTAGTTCTTTGATTAGGGTATTGTTTACTTCTTGCTTTTTGGTCTAGAGTAAATCTTGATCTTAATCTCCCGCTTATCTGGCTGTTGATTTCTGGCCAGGAAGTGCTTTGTTTCTTTCAGATTGTCTCTTTTGATGATATGTACATATTGTTTATCTCTCTGTGCCTGTTGATGGCCGATTTGGCTGAATGCCAGGCCTCTAGGAATTCCTCTAGTATTTTTGGGACTTAGCTTGATCTAAGGTGCTCATAGTTTCTCAGCTGAAACTATGGTGGAGTCTGTCCCTGTACAGGTAATCTTTGGCTTACAACAGTTCGTTTCGTGTCCATTCAAAGTTACAACAACACTGAAAAAAATCTGATTTCGGCCTCTTCTAGGCCTGTTTTTGGCTCATTTTGAGCCTGTTTTGGTCCATTTTTTGGCCCATTTTGGGACCATTTTCAGCCCATTTTTTGGCCTGTTTTGGGCCTCTTTCTCTGTCATTTTCGGCTTGTTTTTCGGCCTACTTTTAGCAGGCAGAATGCTGTACAGAAAACGGTTTGTTTTTTGCTCTGTATCAGAGTCTTGTTGTTTTGTTTAGTAGGATTTCTAAACCACCCATCTCACCCAAGTTTCTCTGGACAGTTTACAACATCACAGGAAAGTGATATAAATACATAAACCGAAACATAGGTGAAGAACAGAATTAAGAAGAAATTCAAACTGATGCATAAAAATAAAAAAGCACGTGAGGCACTAAGATGAATGCTGCAATCTTGCAGTTGGAGGGGAGACATTGTTACCTATATTGTCTAAAAGATTAGTAGTAGTAAAATAATCCCTTGCAAACTTGGGCCCCAGATTTTTGTAAAATGTTACTCTGTAGCCATCAACGTTAGTGTGTCTTGTAGGATAGGCTGTTATAGTACAAAAAATGCCCCAGGGTTTATTTTCAGCATTATACAGTTGAGAGGCAGGGCCTTAAACTGAAAGGATAAAACTCTCGACTTTTGATTTTTTAAACACCAACCCTGAAAATATCATGTTTTTTCAAAAACTGGATAAGCTGCGGTACTTTGGCCTGGTTTCCACTCTATTCCCTAAGTAGCTTTTCTGATTTTAAAGATGAATGTCAAACCGTTTGTAAAAAAAAAACATGGAGAGGGAACAACTAATCCGTATGAATCTCATATTTTAATTCAAAAAGAGATTTTAAGGGTTTTTTTTAAAGCGGGCTGTTGGAATTGGGCTTTCTTTCAGCTTTGCTGGAGAGTTTGACAGTAAATTGGTTGGAAAGTAGATGAAAGAAGAAATGAAGCAAATTTTTGTGCTCCCCAACATTTAACTCCACTGTAAACATACTCGAGAGTAAAGACATTTTTCCAAAGAGCTTTGATATACACCAGCATGTATAGATATATATAATTTATCTCCCTGTATACACACATCACGCAGGAATAAATAAATAACCTTTTCCAATAGTTTTCCATATCTTTGTGTCCCCGAGGAAAGATCAAAGGGTATGGGATATTAAGCCTGAGTTTTAAAAGCAAGAACGGTGAGGTCCTTGGTGCTCTCTGAGCTTGGTTGTTTTCTTGCAGATGTTTCATTACCCAACTAGGTAACATCATCAATGCTAAAAGGAAGTGGGTTTTATGGAGAGGAGGAGGAGGAGGAGGACTGTGGGGTCCTTGTTGTTATCTGAGCTTGATGGTTTTCTTGCAGATGTTTCATTACTCAACTAGCTAACATCATCAGTGCTAGAAAGGAGTGGGGTTTGCATATATCATCTGTATAATAACATTAATGCAGATATCAGTCCCTAAAAATGTTCAGCTCCCATATAGAGGAGCTTATCCTTTGCTTTCCATGTGTAGAGAAAAGAGGGAGGTTTTCAAAGAGAGACCTTCCCTTCATCTTCAACTCCTAGTAAACCCACCTTAATTTCCAGCAAGAGTCCAAATCTTGCTGGCAAATGCTCCTTTGTATCTGCACGCATCTTTACTTTTTTTCCAGAAGCCTTGTGGTATGTAAATATTCCTCAGTGCAGTTGGCGTGTTGCCTTGGATTCGATGCCAAATAGGTTCACAAATAATATTGCTTCTGAAAGCAAACCAGTCTTTTCCCAAGATTGGCCAGAAGATTGGGTAGGACAGACTTCGGAATTTGTCGATGAGGCTGCTTTAATGAGTGGGACACAGCTGCTTCCTCTCATGCCTTTCTGGAATTGGATCTGGAGGATTTGCACAACCCTGTTCCTTTCTGGAATTGGATCTGGAGGATTTGCACAACCCTGTTCCTTCTGGAATTGGATCTGGAGGAGTTGCATAACCCTGTTCCTTTCTGGAATTGAATATATCTACAGAAAATGGGATTTGCCTCTACTGCCTCGGACGATGAGGCTTAAGACATTTTTTTCAGATCCTGTACTCTGGATACGAAATTCCTGCTCTGCGTGGTAGCTCCATAAACACCATCTAAGCATCACTGCCTTGCTGCACATGTCAAGCAATGTTGTGCAAATCCTCCAGACGCAATTCCAGAAAGGAACAGGGTTGTGCAACTCCTCCAGATCCAATTCCAGAAAGGGTAGGACAGACTTCATGGATCACAACTCTGGGGAATTCTGGTTAAATTCCAGTTCACATCTAGAAGATGAGTAATTTGGAAAGAACTGCATTGAGGAAAAGCAAAGCTAAAACCCTCGGAGCAAAATGATCAAGGCCTGATAGCTGATCTCCAAGTAGGAAAATCCAGAGGCTGTTGGAAAGTTGGTGAGCCGAGAAGAGCAAAATTGTTGCACGCTTGGCGAGCAAGAAGGAAAACATTTTTGAATAGTTGCGGTTGTGTTGTGTTATAGGTAAATTCTACCCTTCTTAAGAAAACATGATGGAGAACTTATCTGGATGTACGAGTTCTTGTTGAAACATCTACCTCAATTTGGATCTACATCCTTAACTGCTTTAAGCCTTGAGCGATGAGGGTGAATCAACTTTACGGTAGGAATTTTGTAACACAAGGAAAGGGAAACAACATGGATCATAAATTAATGGATGTACTAAATTACCTTAACGAAATACAAAACAACAACACGGCAGGAGCTTGACGGTTTATTGAAAAGAACGGGATGGGCTCCTAACGGCTTAACTAGTTCCCATGAACAATTTAATCCAGTATATCTCAAAAGTATGTTTAAGGTGAGTGCTTTTTTTGGCTTGCTTGCTTGCCTTTCCACACACTGGTGAAATCTTGAGCCTTGCAAAATGTAGAATAACAGAGTTGGAAGGAACCTTGGAGGTCTTCTAGTCCGACCCCATTTCAGACAAATGGTGTCCAATCTTTTATTGAAAATTTCCAGTGTTGGAGCATTCACAACATCTGGAGGCAAGGAGTTCCACTGATTCATTGTTCTAACTGTCAGGAAATCATATGTATTTTTTTACTTACTGGTAATGTGTGAAATTGCAACTGATTGCCTATAAAATCATCTTTTAAATATTTATCATTAATGAGAAGAAGGAACCGTTGTTTCTTCAAGTTTGGGGATTTCCCTGCTCTTTGTTGTAGAATTCACCATGAAAAATGCATTGCTTGATTAATTTTACAACCCGTATCAGATCCAACAAAGATCTGAACTATTCTGAACTATCTGAACTATCAGATCCAACAAAGATCTCAACTATACAAGAACTATTTCCAGGATAAAGAAGGTAAAAGAAATACAACAATAAAATACCTATGTGATAAATACACAGATACAGTATTCAGTTGAATATTTTGCCTCTGATATGTTCCGCGCAATGGATTCTTAGTTGAGTTGCCTTGTCTAATAAATTTAACAATGTGCAGATATTACAACCCAGGAACAAATAGGACAATCTACAATTCAGGTCACAATGGACTGTTTTTTCCCACCCAAGCAGGATTTTTTTTTTTTATATATATATATATATATATAAATGTGAAATACCATTCACACATCATCACAAAATCTCCAGAACTGTAAAGCCTACAAACTTAAAATCTGGCATGTATCTTCCTCTTGGCTTCTTGGTGCTCACTAAGAAAAGATTTTTTGAAATGACCATCAGAACATTAGTACTCCTTCTTGGTCACACAGCAAATACTGTGTCAGTTTCCAAACAGTCCTCAACTCTCTTACACACTGGCAGGACGCTAGCTAGATGAATACCGATGGATGCTGGTAGGCAGAGTCAGAATTCCCCTCCCTTATTTTCCTCCCCCAAAACTAAGCCCAACTGCATAGTTTTCAAGCAAAGCACAGGTATTGAGCTAGTTTTAAATATCTAAACCACATAGGGCATAGAGTTTTTTAAAAAAATAATTTTTATTATAAAGTAAGGCTTTCAAGTACTTCATCCTGGAGTGTTTAAAGTTTTGCAAATGGGCAGAAGGATAGCACAGAACGCATCTTGGTAAGAGACTGTAATTGTATAGATTATGTATTGCATAACCTATTATTAGAACTGGAGTGGATCTAATCTACGGATCTTATTCTAATCTCAAAAGAGGCACTTTCGTGTGACTTCGTAGTCCTGGACTCTGTTAGAGATACCCACTGGAGATTTCACTGTTCTGCATTTCTGGAGATCAGGAGCTTCAAATTCAAATGCTTGCTTGGGGTTGCATTCTTCCTTTCTTCCTCTGATCAGTTTTGGAGAGTGAACAAGACAAATAGATTGTCCTCGACTTACCATGGTTCATTTAGTGACCATTCAAAGGTACAATGGCACTGAAAATTGTGGCTTTGGACCAATTTTTCACATGATCGTTGCATTCAGAGGCTTGGCAACTGGCAAGGACTTATGACAGTTTAATTTAAAGTTGCCAAAGGTTAGAAACTTCATTATATAGTTAGTTTTTTTCTCCCTTTTCCTTCAATAGCAGGGGAATCCTATTTGTTGTAAGACTGCTCAGGAGACTAAATTAATGAAAAGAACCAAATAGCAATAGCACTCAGACTTATATACCGCTTCAGGGTGCTGTTACAGCCCCTTCTAAGTGGTTTACAGAGTCAGCCTCTTTCCCCCAACAATCTGGGTCCTCATTTTACCCACCTCGGAAGGATGGAAGGATGAGTCAGTCTTGAGCCAGTGAGGATCGAACTCCTGGCAGTGGGCACAGTTAGCCTGCAATGCTTCTAACCACTGCACTACCAGGGAAGGTGAATGAGAAAGAGGATAAGAGGGAAGGAAAGGAAGGAAGGAATAGCAGTTACAGTATATACCACTTCACAGTGCATAGGGTCAGCCTATTTGCCCCCAACAATCTGGGTCTTTTTTTATCGACCTCAGAAGGATGGGAGGCTAGATGAAGCAACAGTTGGAGAGAAATGAGAGCCCTGTATGAAATATTCATAACTTTCAATAAAGCTTCTGGAGAGAGAGACAGAGAGGGGTGGGAGAGAGACGGAAGGAGAGAGAGAGGCAAAGAGAGAGAGAAAGAGAATGAAGTAGACAGAGACAGAGACACAGAGACAGACACACACAGAGAGAGGGAGACAGAGGGAGAGAGAGAGGGAGGGAGAGGAATTGACACACGAGAGGGACAGAGGAGAGAGAGAGAGGAGGAGAGGAATTGAGAGAGGGAGGGAGTGAGACAGAGACAGACAGAGGAGAGACAGAGGAGTGAGAGAGTAGGAGAGAGAAGAAGGGAGTGAGAGAGAGAGAGAGAGAGACCCATGCAGATCTTCTGGAAAAAAAAAGGGAGATACCCATGTTAAAAGATGGAAGAAAAGACCTTCCAGAAATCTCCCACCATCGCTTCTCTGGTGTTGCTCCAAGTCGAATTCAAAAGTTTGCGGCTGCTTTAAGGCGAGACAATTGCAAAGGCTGACCTCATTCTGTCGTGTGGTTTTATGAAATGGGGACACGAGGTCATCCTTCTCCCCCAGCCCTTTCCTCACATCCCTCAGAGTAGCCATGATTACTTCCAGGGTGACAATTGGATGTCACCTGGTGTCATTCTCATGTTTGGTGGTGGGAAGCGTGCGAGAAGATGCTTGGCTTTGCTCTCTGAAAACACGTTCTTCTCCAATTTTGAGAGAAATAAAACCTGAATGGGGATTTTTTTTAAATAGAACGTCATAACGGGTGGGGTGTGTCCTGGCATGCAAAATGAAATAAAATAAAATTTCTGGAATGGAAATGGTGGTTGTGTGTTCATTCAAAGCCTGGAATGGAAATGGTGGTTGTGTGTTTGTTCAGTGCCCAGAATGGAAATGGTGGTTGTGTGTTTCTTCAATTCCCGGAGTGGAAGTGGTTGTGTGTTCCCTGAAACCGGAATTTTCTTCCGCCATAAGGGAAGACGTTGTCTTTCTGTACAAAGCAGGAAGTCCTTAAGGTATGACCACCATTGAGCCCAAAATTTCTGTTGCTAAGTGAGACATTTGTTAAGTTAACATTTTATCATCTTTCTTGCCACAGTCATTAAGTGAATCACTGCAGTTCTTCACACAGTTGTTAAGTGAATCCGGCTTCCTCATGGACTTCACTTGTACGAAGATCGCATAAGGGGATAATGTAACTCCCGGGATATTGCAACTGTCATAATATGAATCAGTTGCTGAGAGTTTGAAGTTTGATCGCGTGACCATAGGACCATGATGGAAACCTATGCCACGTGTGCCAGAAGTGGCACACACAGCCATTTCTCCGGGCACGCAAGAACTCGTCTGGAAAAGCCCCACTGCGCATGTTGCCGCCCGATAGCTGATTGTTGGGTATCTGGCGCACAAGCGCAGGGGGATGCATGGGAGACATGCACACATGTGCAGAGACGTGCAGTAGAGGGATCACGCATGCACGTGCAGATGGATGGGGTGCGGGGGTGATTGCGCACGCATGCACAGAGATGTGTGGCGCACGGTGATTGAGCGCACATGCGCAGACCTGCAGCGTGCTGCAGGGGATCATGTGTGCAGGCACAGGGTGTGTGTGGGGAGGCCAGCACCTTTTGAGTGCTGGCACGCGAGCAAAAAAGGTTTGCCACCACTG
The DNA here is from genome assembly GCF_049901715.1 of Pseudonaja textilis. Classification (NCBI taxonomy): domain Eukaryota; kingdom Metazoa; phylum Chordata; class Lepidosauria; order Squamata; family Elapidae; genus Pseudonaja; species Pseudonaja textilis. The sequence goes on along the minus strand of NC_141994.1, from coordinate 26,622,113 downwards.
TCGTAGGGGATGCTGCAATGGTTGTAAGTGTGAACAAAAGTCACAAGTCATTTTTTCCAGTGCCATTGTAACTTTGAACAAACACTAAGCAAACGGTTTTAAGATGTGGAGTGCCTGTATGCCCATTTGGTATGTCCTTAAATCTTCCCCATTAACAAGCCTGGTGGTTATATATATATATATATATATATATATATATATATATATATATATATATATATATATATATATATATATACTGTATTTTAAAAAAACTAATCTCTCTTTCATTCTCCCCTGAGCATCTTCCTAGTAAATATCTCCTGTTCCCTTACAGAGTTGAGGCCTCACGGTGTTTGCTTAGCAAATCTTTCTAAGTTTCTTCTCCTTCCTAAGTCGCCGCGGACGTACTACATCCATGTGTATTTTATTTTTTTTCAACCACTGCTTTTCCGTTCAGCCCCGGAGTTGATAGATGTAGGCGAAGCGAAGTCAAGCAGAAGTAACTCTACTTTGCTGGTACGTGGGGGGGAAAAATAATCAGAAATAGAATCGGATCCATTGGAACTCTCGCCGGCCTTTGTCATAAGGCACTTGGGAAAATAAAATGTGATGTACACGTCCTTAACTTAACCGCCAAAATGGAGCACCGAATTTCAGCTGCGACGTGAGACAAACGAGTTTTGTCCCCCATTGTATGAACTTTCTGGCCGCGATTGTTAAATGAATCCCTGCGGTTGTTAAATAAGGTCACGCCGTTGATGAGAGTGAATCTGGCTTCCCCATTCATTTTGCTATTCAAGAGGTCAGCAAAGGGAGTCATGTGACCTTGGGACCCTGCAACTGGCATAAGTACAAGTCAGTTTCCAAGCGTTTGAATTTTGATCAGGTGAGCATGGGGAGATACTACAATGGTCGTAAGTGTGAAAAACGTCCTGTTTTTCAGTGCTATTGTAACTTTGAATGCTCACTAAATAGAACTGTTATAAGTTGAGGACTGCCTGTATGCATTTACACACAGGTGGGCACATGCCCCCCTCTTTCCCTCCCCCCCCCTCTCTCTCACACAGAATATTTTGAGGTTATCACAAAATGTTGAAGTTAGCTAGCTAGCTAGCTGGATATATGATAAATAATATAAGAAGTTCCAAATCATGCTAAGCCAATCTCATTGTTTTATGGCAGCAAAAATAAAAATAGTTTCAAATTGTGCTCTAAATTCTCCTGTTTTTTTAAAAAAAGCATCCAAAATATTCTAGCTAGCTGTAAATCAGGAGCATGCTGATTTTCAGCAAACTGATTGTGACCCCATCTCCAATATTCTTCGAACCCCTCTAAAATTCAGGCCTGATTTTGAACCCCCCCTCCAAAATTCTTTGAATTGTGCAAAATTCAGGTCCGATTGTGAACCCTCCAAAAATCTTTGAAACACCCCCCCAAATTCAGGCCTGATTGTGAACCCTCCAAAATCCTTCCTAATGCAGCAGCAAAATTTATTTATAAACCAATCCATTCAGAACTATGATGATCCATAAGTTTTTGGTAAGCTTATTAAGTCCCTGGCCTCTAGCTCCAATGTTTGTTTGGCTGTTTGGATGTTTGTTGACCCATTTTCCAAAGCAGAGCTTCCAAACACAACAACAGAATGGAAAGTCGGTTAACTAAACTATACCCACAGAAAGAGAACAAGCCTTTTAACAGTCCAAAAAGGAGATTATGCTCTCTCTCTCTCTCTCTCTCTCACACACACACACACACAGAGAGAGAGAGAGAGACAGAGAGACACAGAGAGAGACAGAGACAGAGAGAGAGAGCAGTTTCCTTTATATTTAGTGAGGTATATATGATTTGACTCTTCTTCGTTGCTGAAAACACAAACAAAGGCTTTCATTGTGGGAAGCAATTTAATTTTTTCCTCTGAGCTTTGTCGGAATAAAGTATTTTTCCAAGCACAGAGAGAAATCTGTGGGTCACTTTTTCCAATAAAGTCTGACATTCTCAGCTGTACTTCGACACACATACACACACATACACACATACACACAAGTCAGGCAATTTGGCCTGTTGCTAATTAAATCAGCCTTGCCTGAACAATTCCCAGCATGTCATGCTTGACTGGGTGGTAGATTGTACCTAATTTTCCTTTCATTTCTCTGAAAATGAAACCGGTGGCAATAATAGGAAACCAATCTAAAGCTGGAAGCTGCTGCTCTCACCTTAAATGTTTTATTTTGCAGTAGATTTTATAGTAATGAGATTCCCCCAAGCACAATAGCATATTGAAAGTTTCTCTATCTATCTATCTATCTATCTATCTATCTATCTATCTATCTATCTATCCATCCATCCGGAAAAAATACACCCACCAAACAGAAATAATCAAAAGCCTTTGGAATGTATTTCTAACATAAAATCCTAGCCAGAACTGGAAAGAAACTTGTTTTAAATTAGAATAACTCCAGTTTTATTTTTTTTGGAAGATAACATTTTTTTTAAAAAAAGCTGATTAAAATATATCCTATTGCATTAAAGACTGGAAACTTAGATATTGATATGCAAAAGCATGAATTTTGGGGCGCAGGAATGGATGAGTTAGCTACTTCTTTTCTATACTATCCAGTTTCTGAATTTATTTTCCTTGCTTAACCGGTTTTTCCCATTTCTGTCTGTCATGCTGGCAAGTTGACAACTTGTGAAGTGGCAGCTCCCTTGCAAATCGTCTGGAAAAAAAACCATGAGTTTCTGGTTTTATCTGCTCATGTATATCTGAGGAGAAGCCCGTTTAAGATGAAATGGAGAAAGGAACCCCAAGTTTTACAAGATCTTCTTGTAAAAGGAACCTCTTGGTTTCCTTTTTGAGGGGTGTCCTTCAGTAGTTAGACATGTACATCTTGTTTGACTGGATTTATTGCAATGTTTAAATAGAGTTCTGGGAATCTTCCATCATGGAAAGGAGGAGTTGTGCAAATAACTGATCTTTTTTTTTAAAAAAAATAATGAGGCTTCTTTGGCTGCTACAGACTTCAGTAACAGGTGATATATGAAACCTACCCCTTTTCCATGGATGGCAAAATGTAAAATCACTGAACTGGTGGTTACACCGGTTGGTCCCACCCCTGGGAGGGCGAGTAGAATTCCTTAGCATCACAGCGTAATAATAATAATAATAAAAATAGTAAAAATAAAAATGATAAATAAAAACAAAAACAAAAAATAAAGCTCAGACTGACTACAAACAATGTCACAACACAGTTGCTCAGATGGTCCACTGGAACTTTTGTCACAGCTACCATCTGCCTGTAGCGAAGAACTGGTGGGATCATAAGCCTGAAAAAGTGGTCGAAAATGAGCATGCAAAACTACTGTGGGACTTCCAAATACAGACTGACAAAATTTTGGAACACAATATCACGATTGTGGAGAAGAAAAAAGTGTGGATCGTCAACATTGCCATACCTGGTGACAGCAGAATTGACGAGAAACAACTTGAAAAAATCACCAGATATCAGGACTTAATAATAATAATAATAATAATAATAATAATAATAATAATAATAATAATAATAATAATAATAATAATAATATTTTTTTTTTTTTAAAAAAAGAATTCTATGTGATCTCTTGAATCTGCTCTTGGCTTGTGAGCGGTGGTTTGGGATTGATATCTTGGGTTTAAAATTTCAAGATCTTGCCCTGTTTTATTTCAAGCCACTGGCATCATGGCCGACTCCAAACTGGCTTTTAAACTGGGTTGTAAGAGCAGATTTGGGAAATGACTGAATTATCCTGTATGAGGCATGAAGAGAAAGCTATCTTTGTGGTTTGTCTAGACGGCCCAACTGCTGATGCCTCCTAATAAATCAGGCAATATTTCCTAGCTGTGTTGACAGAGAATTGGGAGGTGGGAGGAAGTTTTAGGCCAGCACGCTGGTTGATTGAATGTCTTCCAAGGGTTTAGCAGAGTTTATAATTATATTTTGAGCATTTTAGGCTTGCAAAAAATAACCCCCCGATGTTTTTGCCAGTAAATTCCCTTGGCGCCTCTGTTTGGCTTTGCAATGGGTCTGAATTTTGGATGCCCCTCATCCAAAGGAGAGCTAATACAATCCTAGATTGCATGAACAGATGGATAGTTTCAAGATCATGAGAAGTGACATGCCGTTTTGGTGGGACCATATTTGGAATATTGTCTCTGATCATGGTCACCAATGATACAAAAAAAGATGTTAGGATCCTAGAAAGACTGCAGAGGGAACCCAAAGGTGCTTTCTTTCAAGAAGCAACTGGACTTACTGGTTTTGCTTTCAAGACATTTTGTGTCATGTTCCCATTGGAGCTTGAATCTGTGGGGGGAGATGAGCAGGAACTGGAGCCGAGGGAGATCGAGGGGTGGCTTTGTTGGCTTGGGAGTAATATGGGGAGGAGCAGGCTGAGGCAGGCCAGGGCCTTTCAGGATTGGGGTGGCTTGTAGGCAGGGAGGAAGGAGAGACATGAGAGACAGAGCTCAGGGGGTGAATAAGGACCGCCCATTCTGATCCATGAGCACAGAGAGTAGAGAGAAGGCGAGAACAGCACAGACTGAGCCGACTACTCAGGAGGGGAGTGCCCCGTCCCTCTTCACAAGGCACATCTGGGGACTGAGACTTTAGGAGATGCTCCGAGCTCTGTTTTTGCTGGCAGAGGGTTGCAGGAGACCGTCGCAGTTGAAAATGGAGCTTGGGAGCCTGTTTTCACTGGCAGAGTGCTTGGGCCACCACAGGTGCCCTCGACACAAGTGACGGCAAACTGGTTATGCCTCTCATGCTCCCCCCAAGGTCAAACACAACCCTGATGTGGCCCTCAACGAAATCGAGTTTGACACCCTGCTTTGGGAGCCCTCTCGCACCCAAACTCATAAATACTACATGTAGGAATACAAAGAAAGAATCCAACGTTTGTCAAATGCATTCATTTTTGGGAATCCATTCGGAATCTCAAGTTCAGGCATTAAGTGAGACACTGCAATTGTTAAGTTGGTCACTTGGTTGTTAAACGAGTCTGGCTTCCCTATTTGACTTTGCTGGTCAGAAGGTCGCCAAAGGTGATCACATGATCTTGAGGAGACGGCAATCGTTATAAATACGAATCAGTTGCCAAGCCTCTGAATGTTGAACAGGGGGATGCTGCAAAAGTGTGAAACATGGCCGTACAATAACTCAACTTTTTTGTCAGTGCCACTCTTCACTTCAAACAGTCACTTATGTCAAGCCTTGACATGCTCAACAATAACCACTGCGGGTTGCGGCTATTCCAGGGGAATGGTTGCTGCCTGCCAATGTCCATTCTGTTGGGTCAAAGTCTCCGCTGCTGCTCTCCGCTGCCTTCCTGATGCTGTTTGATGACGTCCCCTCTAGGTGACAGCCAGAGACTGATGACATCGATAGCCAGCATCGCGTGGCTGCTGAGATGGAGGGGGTTGCTTCCTGCATCAGCACCTGGCTACCGAACGGACTGTTATTATCCAATTTAGATCATGGCTACTGGGGGGTGGTCAAGGGTTGGGTGGTGGGTGGAAGGTGGGTTATGGGTCAGATTTGGACTCAGACTATTTAGGTAGCTTCACGGGGGCTTACTCTTCATGAATGAGTTGCCCTGTTCTTTGTTTTGGATCCTGCTGGAGATTACATATAGTAATAAAGGACCCCGTTTTGTTTGACCAGGACTTGGCCAGGACATTGAAACACTAAACGACTTGTAACTCAAGGCTCACCTGTAACCACAACTGGGCTCTTTTTAAGGAATCTGTAACGACTTAAATTGTTAAATGGGTCACCTTTTCATTAAATGCTGTTAATTTATAACAGGTGCTTAGTTCTTTTCTCTTTTAAAGAAAACCCATAATTTGATTCGTATATAAAAGTTGCTACCAACCCCAAAATTTGCTTCACGAGTCAAGATAGGCCTAATTTTGGTAGAAACAGTGTTGAGTTTGTGCACAGCTGGTTATATCAGAAGTGCAAGGCTTTTTTTAAAAAAAAGTGCTTAAAAAGGTATTATTTATCACACTTCCTTGCTATATTCTATTTGGTGATTTTTAAAATTACTTAACGACTGGCATTCATTGATGCTGATTATTTTGCAAGAACTGCAGGCCCTATAAACACTATTTAAAATTAAATCTTGACACTTCCCAGAATAGCTGATTAGACATGTTGGACTATATAATTGCTACCCAAATTGTGGATCGATAATGAGACTGTATTTTAGCACTTGGTGACTATCTGGCTGGGGATGCTATATCGAAATATTTCTTTAAAAAATATTTTTTATTGTACATTTTTCCTTAATATCAGTGGTGGGATTCAAATAATTTAACAACTGGTTTTCTGCCCTAATGATTTTTTCCAACAACCAGTTCACCAAACTGCTCAGAAAGTTAACAGCCAGTTCTTCCAAACCGGTGCGAACCGGGTGAATCACACCACTGCTTAATGTATATAAAGATTCCATTTTAAATTGTATTTTATCAAGTTCCATTTTAAATAGTATTTTATCAAATTTCATTTTGAATTGCTTTTATTAAAATTTTAGTAACAAATTGTTGCTGGAACTTTGGACTTTGATATGGCCCAAGGGCTAATCAATAAAGTCGTATTATTATGTATATAACAGTTCCAATTATACAATGTCATTGGTTATATCAGTCCCTCTCCCCCACCCCCACCCCCATCATGTTATACAGCCTAGTTAAAATGATCATACAGTATAATCTCTCTTGATTCCGTGGTGTTATGCATCAGGATTTTAACTATTATTTACTCATTTCTACCACAATACGCTATTACAATTCTCATTTTGTGCATTCCATACTATGTTCACATGCAATCCAATAATCATTTTATTTGTTTATTTTATTTATTTATTTATTTAATTGTTTATTCTTACATATTTCCATATCTCTGTATTTATTTTTATAAATACTGAACCAAAGAAGCTTCTTGGATAAGAAGCGAAATGTCTTCAAGGAAAAAACAACAACCAGAAAGTCCAATTGCCTCTTGAAAAAAAGCACTTTTGGGACAACCATGACCTGGAGGACTGAGTATCTCCATAAAAAGAGTTTTAGCTTCTAGGGAAACAAGTAGAAATCCTTAAGAATTAAGCTAGTAAAATGAACCCATAGGAATCCTCTGTCCTTAAGAACGAGCTAGGATTAAAAAAAAAATCACAGGACGCGAATGCAGGCTGTCCTTGACATACGCCCAGAATTTGAGGCCAACATTTCTGTCGCTAAGTGAAACATTTGTTAAAATGAATTTTATCCTATTTTAGGACCTTCTTTGCCAGAGTTGTTAAGTGATTTACTTGCTGTTGTTCAATGAGGAACCAGGGTTGGGAAGGGGAATCTGGATTTCCCTGGGATGTTGCAACCGTAATAAAGACAAGTCAGTTTCTGAATTTTGATCAGGGGATGCTGCAGTGAAAAACATTCCTGTCACTTTTTTTCATTGCCATTGTAAGTTGGAATGGTCACTAAACAAACTGTTATAAGTCGAGGACTACCTGTACAGAGGTATTATAATACAGGTACTTTCTTTGCAAAAGAAACAAAAAGAATTCGAACTGACTTTTGAGGCAAATGGAGAGGGAACCCTTGTAGAGCAATGTATTTTCTTCTGTCTGCTGATTTTGCTACCGGAGCTTCTCAATTCTGTCTAAATTCGTCATTGACTCTTTGCTATTTGTGGTCTGCCTCCCGGGAACCCTGTTATTTGCCAATTATGTGCTTTTCTTAAAAACTGTGATTTAGAAGGCAGGGTTTAAACCCCGCAATCATGCATTGTGTCAAGGTGCACAAAAATAAAAATAAACCACCTTGGGTTATGTAAGCAGGTTTGGATGGAATAGCGACAGAGAAATCTGAATTTCATTAAGGGACATAAACTGCTAGCAAAAGATATATTGTGCTTAAAAGAAATGGCCTTTTTTGTTTGGTTTTGGGTTCCTGTGACTATTTTTATGCTGGTGGGCAGCGTTGAAACTCCTTCAAGCATGAATTATTCCTACAGAACTGGGTGTTACAGAGGTGGAGTTAGAAAAGGATTATTTTGCATATATATATGTATATGATAACTTTATATTGCATATGATAATTGGAAAAGGAATAAGTAGTATTGCATATGATCAAATACAATAACTATATTTATGAGAATAAGACAAGGAATAAGTAATATTGCATATGATAATGTAGATGATATTTATATTGCATATGAGAGTTAGAAAATAAATAATAATGTATTTGATAACTATGATAACTTTATATTGTATATAATTTAAAAAGGAATAATTAATATTGCATATGATAACTATACAATAACTTTATATTCCACATGATAATTAGAAAAGGAATAATATTGCATATGATAATGTATACGATAACTTTATATTGCATATGATAATTAAAAAAGGAATGATTAATATTGCATATGATAACTGCAGCAAGATTATTGTGATACAAAAATTTGGGAAAGCAATGGTCTATAGAAAGCTTTCAATTTATGACCTTAATTGGGACGAAAAAGTCAGTTGTTAAGCAAGGCGGCCATTAAGAGAATGGGCCACAGGTATTTGACCCATTTTTGCCAATGCTTGTCAATAGAATCCTGAATTATGTGGTCCTTAAGTGAATCCAGCTCCCCCCATTAACTTTGCTTGTCGGAAGTTGCATGGGAAGGATGCAAACATTGTGATCCCATCACCCTGAGAAGCTACAACTGTTTGCAAATACCTCCTGGTTGCCAAGCCCCTGAATTTTGATCACACAACCATGGAAATGCTGTCACAATTATAGATGTGAGGATCGGCTTGTCAGCCTCTTTTGGCCTCCCCCTAAGTTGGGTTGTCTTCTTCTCCTATCTCTGGAGATCTGCTGTATGCATGGATTAAGTTATCTTGAACAACTGAAGAGCTAAGAAGCTTGGAGCTCCTCAACGTAGGTCAGGTCTTCCCTTATGAGTAGTCTGCTCCCTTCTCCCTCAGAATCAGTGATTCTGGGTAGCTTAGAAAGAGAAGAACCCCATTATAAAAACTATGACAAAGCAATGAACTTTCACCTCCCTGGTGGCAACAATCCATCAAGCCACTTGATGGTTTCCATTCCACTCTGGGCTCCTCCAGGCCTGTTGGCAAAGCCAAGTCTTCAGAGCCTTGAAAAAGAGTGTCAAAGTGAGGACCAATCTTATCTCCATGGGGGTTGATGTTCCTCAAGGGGCCACTACATCAAGGGTCTTCAAACTTAGCAAGTTTAAGACTTATGGACTTCAACTCCCAGAATTCCTAAAGTTGAAGTCCACAAGTCTTAAAGCTGTCAAGTTTGAAGACCTCGGTACTAGATGCATCTCCTTAGGACAGGAAATCTTTAACATTCCTGGCCTCCCCAGGAGGTCAAGTAGATGTAACAAGGAGAAGATGATCCTTCAGATAACTTGGTTCCAAGCCATGTAGGGCAAGGGCCTTCAAACTTGACAGCTTTAAGACCTGTGGACTTCAACTCCCAGAATTCCTGAGCTAACATGACTGGAGGAGGAATTCTGGGAGTTGAAGTCCACAAGTCTTAAAGCTGTCAAGTTTGAAGACCCCCTGATGTAAGGCTTTAAAGAGGACAATCAACACCTTGAATTAGATCCAGAAGTAAATTGGCTCCCACAGAAGGGATGACATATTGGCACACCTAGGCAATGCCCAAAACCTTTGATTGAAGAGCATAGAAATAGCTCTTCATCAGCAAAAACTATGCATATCTTGCATGTTATGTACAACAACATTATGTCTAATTTAATAAGGGTGTAATGCATAGACAATAATCTTAAGGAAGTGTTGTGGAGTTCACCCAAGTTCAGCTTCTTCCTATTATTTTATCATTTCCCAGATCTTTTCACGCATCAGAATAAAACTGCAGATGCTTTGGAGAGATACTTTAAGGAACAGACGACTTAAGGAGAGCCAGATGTTTTTACAGTGCCTAAAGGGTCTTGAAAACGATGGTATTTTGTAGTTCAACTGAACATATTCCACACTGTGAAAAAGAGGGTGGGGGGGGGAATGATTTTTTTTTAATGGCGCCTCAGAAGGTACAAAAGATCTAAACAGTTCAGAAGGTCACCTTCGGGAAATGAAGTTCTGTGCTGATGGAGAGAACGAAACAAAGCAGGGAAAAAGGAAATGTATATAGCAAGGAATGCAGACAAATAGGAGAAATTGGCCCTGTGCAATTCGGATAAAAGCTAATAAATTGGATCAGCTGTTCCAAGGATTGCTACTTAATTGTACATTCCATCTGGGCTTCCTCATAAGCAATTGGATTATAGCATTTTGCGGAGTTCTTCCGTTTCATCATATAATTTTTTTAATTGATGAATAGAAAAGATGAATAGCTGTGAAGAGGGTGATTTTTCTTTTCTTGCTGTGAATAAAAGCTGCCAAAAGAACTTAACATTCCAGTTTTGGCTTTGGGGTCTTTCAAAGTTGCTAAATCGATCATGGTGTTCTCCTCCTTCCTCTTCCCCTCCTCGTCCTCCTCCTCTTCCTTTCTTTCACCACCTCCTCCTTTCTTTCTCCTTCACCTTCTCCTCTTTCTCCACCACCATTATTATTGTTGTTGTTGTCGACATCATAATCATCAATCATCATCATCTACTCATCCTACTTGTCCTTCTCCTCCCCTTCCCCTCCTCTCCTCCACTTTCACCTTCTCCTACTCCTTTCCTTCACCTCCTTCTCCTTTCCTTCTCCTTCACCTTTTTCTTCTCCTTCTCTTCCACCACCACCATTATCATCATCATCATCATCATCTTCTTCTTCTTCTTCTTCTTCTTCTTCTTCTTCTTCTTCTTCTTCTTCTCCTCCTCCTCCTCCTCCTCCTCCTCCTCCTCCTCCTCCTCCTCCTCCTCCTCCTCCTCCTCCCTCCCTCTCCCTTCACTTTCACCTTCACCTCCTTCTCCTTTTCTTCTCCTTCCCCTTCTTTTTCTCCTCCTCCACCACCACCACCACCACTATTTCTTCTTCTTCTCCCCCTCCTTCCTCTCCTTCTTCTCCCTTCTCCTCCCCCACACCTCCTTATAATTAAAAAGAAAATCCCCCCACCCCAGGAAGTAACTTCCCACCTTCCTATAAGGGTTAACAATGTCATAATCTCTTCCCTTCCTCTTCGTTAATGGACATACAGCTCTCTCTTCCCTAACCCAATTCTTAACAAGAGGCAAATCAAAGAATTAAACACCTTCTCCCATCCAATCAGCAGCAGAAATATTCCTCTTCTGGAATATTGACGTTGATCAACATAAACTCCTGCATTTCCTTCGGTGTAGAAGGTGATCCCAATAGAGCCGTGATTGATGGTCTCTTCCTTTTAACCTCAGATTGTTTGGGAAAGAAATGTTCCCTTGTGGTCAGCCTGTTCCTGGACGCTGTTATTAAGCCATATAATGAATGTCTGAAATGGGCCAATATAGGAAATGAGAAATTCCAGGCTTCTTGGGGGCTGTTTAGATCAAGAGGAAATCTCTTTATTGAGGCCAAAGCTCATCCCAGCTACATAACTTTGGTCAGCAAAAGGTCAATGAAAATATTTCTTAGCAATAATCTTCAAAAAGAACCAAAACCAAGGGAAAACTGCCTAGCAGTGCCCTGTGGCTTACAGAGGTTGGGCCGTGAAACTGATACTAAATGTCCTTCTTCAAAGAAGAATTACAATTCCTGCCTGGTGAAAACCATCAGGATCTCGGTTGGATAGGATGGCTCAACATAAGTTTGGCACCCTTCCTTTCGCCCTCCTTTTGGTACAAGCCCCCCCAAAAGGTCAGGTCTGCACACACAGGTGGAGAGTATCTTTTGCACAAGGGAGGTAGATATTATATAGAGTATGCTCAAAAGCAGGCTAGGCATATGTAATAATGGGCAATTGATGTCATCCTAACTGGAGGTGCACATCTGTTCTTTTATATTATGACAATTCCATTCTGCTCTTGCTCAGTTTTCATCTACAGGTTGCTAAGAAACACAAGTTCTACGCTACTGTTTAGCCCAGTTTTAATCCCAGTTTCCCTGCTTATTCTTTTGACCTCTCTTAGTTTTTTGCTACTCTGTACTTTCATTCCCTCCCTTCCCTCTCTCCCCCTTTCTTCCTTTTCTTTACCTTACCTTTCCTTCCTTCCTTCCTTCCTTCTTTCCTTCCTTCCTTCCATCCACCTTTGCCTTGTCTTCCTTCCTTCCTTCCTTCCTTCCTTCCTTTTCTTTACCTTTTTGCCTCGTCTTCCTTCCTTCCTTCCTTCCTTCCTTCCACCTTTTTGCCTTGTCTTCCTTCCTTCCTTCCTTCCTTCCTTCCTTCCTTCCTTCCTTCCTTCCTTCCTTCCTTCCTTCCTTCCTTCCTTCCTTCCTTCCTTCCTTCCTTCCTTCCTTCCTTCCTTTTTTCCTTCCACCTTTTGCCTTGCCTTGCCTTGCCTTCCTTCCTTCCTTCCTTCCTTCCTTCCTTCCTTCCTTCCTTCCTTCCTTCCTTCCTTCCTTCCTTCCTTTTTCCTTTTGCCTTGCCTTGCCTTGCCTTGCCTTGCCTTCCTTCCTTCCTTCCTTCCTTCCTTCCTTCCTTCCTTCCTTCCTTCCTTCCTTCCTTCCTTCCTTCCTTCCTTCCTTCCTTCCATCCTTCCTTCCTTCCTCCCTCCCTCCCTCCCTCCCCTTTACCTTTTGGCCTTGTCTCCCTTTCTCCCTCCCTCCTTCTTTGGGAAGAGTAAAAACTCCTCTTAACCCCATGGACTGAGAAATATTGATCTCTTAAGTTATCATAACTTCTTTTTTCTCATTTGAGAGTTTTATTTATTTGAGAGTTTTATTCCCTTCTCCCTGAAGATACTTATTTTTGGACCTGAGAGGTGCATTGTGGTTGTTCCTTGGGGTTTCTCCTCCTCGGCTGTTAAGTCCCTTTGTTTCTGCCTTGCATTCATTCATTCAAGTCTTAAGACTGAACCTCTCTGTGCATGGCACAACCAGGGGTTGTGTGTTCATCTGCTGGCTGTCACAGGAGCTGACACTGATTTGAGCAGAGAGGGGAATGAGTCCCCCAAGGTCACCAGATGGCCTCCATGCCTAAGGCAGAACCTCAGTTTCCCCAATTTCTAGTCCATCTCCTAACACAATTCGCTGAGAATTGTGTGCTTAGCCTGATTCAAAGCTAAAGTTCTGTTTTATTTCTTATTCCATCGTTCTTCATCACTGGCATTGATGAATAACTCATCAATAAGTAGGCCAGCTCATCTGGGAGTCACCAAATTTAGGAAAGTCTGCATTGGTTTTTCTTTTGAATGATCCTGTGATGACCCAAAGGGGCATGGCACAAAGGCAATATAGTCAAATAATCAGTAGGAGTCCCTTTATTAGTTCCAACTTTGCCCCCAATGTCCTGGTTACCTGCTGGGCTGGAGAAAATCTCTCCCAGGAACAGCCTTGGGCTGCAGAGAATCAAGTCCAAAATGTGATCAACAAAAACTGTAACTATAAGTCCAATCAAGGCAAAATGAGGCAATTAGTTTGGCATGGCAGGAGCAAGAATTCTAGATGTGAAGGCATGGCAATAACTCAACACAGATGCCAGGAACACAGATAAGTAAAGTCAACACAAGATAAACTCACTTTTGTTCCCAGCAGCTGCCTGTACTCAGCATACATCTCTTTTAAATTCTCATTCCCAGCTGTGGCTAATGAAGGGAATCAGGGCCCTTTCCTCCCCCTTAAGCCATGCAGCTCACGTTGCTCCCTTCTCCATTCCTCCCTGCATGCCCTAGGATGAAGAGGGGGTGGGCCTGAGTCTTCCTCTGAACTCCCTCTCCCTTGTTCTACCTATTTCCTGCTCTACCCAGCCGGACTTTGCCCTTCCCCAGTTTCCTCCACAGCCAATGGAGCTACACTTCCACTCCCTGTCAGCTGTTTGTCTTCCTCCTCGGATTCAGACTCTGACAGGGGCATGACAGATCTGATTATTAGTTTGCAGCAGAAATTCAAGTCCAGAAAACACCCAGATGATCTATTCAGCAGGATCATTAACTTCTTTGTAAACATATTATTAACATGAATAAAGTTTACAATACCATTAGTAGATTCTTTCAATGTAACGTAAGCAAAACCACCAGCAGCAGCTCAGAGCAGAACTCAGTTTAGCAAGCAAGCAAGACTAGTTTCACTTTCAATTCTCAGCAAAGCACACAGAGCCAAAGCACATCCAGGTTGGTCAGCTCCCATTGGCTGGTCTGTTGTCAGGCTTACTTTGTTAACCATGTCTCTGCCAGTTCATGAATATACTTGGACACCGATGTCCATATTTTCTGAAACTCAACATTGATCCTGGCAAAGAGGGAAGAAATACAGAAAACCATTGAATGTACTTACAGCACTTCGTTTAGTGACCATTCAAAGTTACAACGGCACGGGGGGAAAAAAGCGACTTATGACTTTTTCACACTTACGACCTGTTGTGTCGCGTGATTTACATTCAGACACCAAGCACCTGCTTCATATTTATGACGGTTGCCATGTCCCAGGGTCACATGATCCCCCTTTTGCGACCTTCTGACGAGCAAAGTTGGCTGATTCACTTAAGAACGGTTTTGCTAAGGTAACAACTTCAGCGATTCGCTTACTAAACGTGGTGAGACAATGGGGCGAAATTCGCTTCACAAATGTCTCGTTTAGTCACCGAAATGTTGGGCTCCGCTGTGGTCGTAAGTCGAGGACACCCCCGTAGGGGAGGCAACTGAGGCTGTTTCCACTTTTATTTCCTTCCCTAAGAATAGTTTGGCCTCCATATCCCCCTCCCTGCCGTTGCCAGTTGTCCCCACGTAATTCTGAGTAGCGGGGAGAGTCGAGAACACACCAGCATGGCAATTTTAACCATGGAAACCAAGCTGAGATAATTTGAGGCACTAAATATAAACATCACATGAAAAGCAAATATTCTATTTCTAATACTGTATATGAATCTTGTCTGTGAATATACAGACTGGTATGGAATAACAGCGTTGGAAGGGACCTTGTAGGTCATCTAACCACCCCCAACACTGGAAGTCTTTAAGAAGAGATTGCACAGCCATTTGCCTGAAATGGTATCAAGTCTCCTGCTTGAGCAGGGGTTGGGCTAGAAGACCTCCAAGGTCCCTTCCAACTCTGTTATTCTGTTATGCTGTTTTCCTTCCTTCCTTCCTTCCCTCCTCCCTCCCTTCCCTCCTTCCTTCCTTCCTTCCTTCCTCCCTCCCTCCCTTCCTTCCTTCCTTCCTCCCTCCCCTCCCCCCTTCCCTCCCTCCCTTCCTTCCTTCTTTCCTTCCTTCTCCATCACTGGAGGCTTTTAAGAAGAGACTGGAGAGCCACCTGTCTGAAATGGTGTAGGGTTTCCTGCCTAGGCAGGGGGTTTGGCTAGAAGACCTCCAAGGTCCCTTCCGGCTCTGTTATTCTATTCTAGTCCATTTCTGACAAGTGGCTGTCCAGTATCTTCTTGAAAACCTCCAGTGATGGAGTACCTACAACATTTGGTGGCAGGGAGTTCCACTGGTTAACTGCTCTCACTCCCAAGAAATTTCTCCTTGGTTCTAGGCTGCTTCTCTCTCCTGGATAAGCCTCCATCCATGGCTTCTTGTCCTGCCCTCGGGTGTTTTGAAGTATAGATTGACCCCGCTCCTCTCTGGGGCAGCCCCTCCAATATTGGAAGACTATTGGAGGATTGGAAGCCTGCACAGGTTGTAACTGTGAAAAATGGTCACGAGTCTCTTTTTTTTCTGTGCTGTTGTAACTTCGAGTGGCCACAAAACGAACCATTGTAAATTGAGGACCGCCTGGGTTGGAAAACTTAGAAGTTAGAACGCCCTTGCAGTTAAGACTTTACAATTTTGATTTGTAGCCTTTGGGAAGCTCTTAAAACTTTGGATACTTCAACCACTTGGCCTTTGGAACGTGCTTTGCTCTTGGTAGTACAAAGAGGGTTGATAAGGATTTTCCCTTCCGGCTCTGTGTAAACAGACCTCTAATCTCATTTTGCTCGTAGAAGGCTGAGGGTTCTTTCCAACCTTCTCTTTTCTTCTGTTAAGGCATGTTAATTTGGGTTTAGTGGAATAGCAGAGTTGGAAGGGGCCTTTTGAGGTCTTCTAGCCCAACCCCCTCCTCAGTAGGAAACCCTATACCATTTCAGACAAATGGCTGTCCAATCTCTTCTTAAAAGCCTCCAGCAATGGAGAAGGAAGGAAGAGAGGAAGGAAGGAAGGAAGGAAGGAAGGAAGGAAGGGAAGGGAAGGGAAGGGAAGGGAAGGGAAGGGAAGGGAAGAAAGAAAGTGGCTGTCCAACCTCCTTTTAAAAACCTCCAGTGATGGAGCACCCACAACTTCTGGTGGCAAGCTGTTCCACTGGTTCATTGTCCTCACTGTTGGGAAGTTTCTCCTTAGTTCTAGGTTAGTTCTTAGTCCTCGACTTATGACTACAAATGAGCCCAAAATTTATGCTGCTAAGTGAGACATTTGTGAAGTGAGTTTCGGCCTCACACTGTTCTTTAAGCGCGTGCACACACACACACACACACACACACATATATACACACATACATATATATATATATATATGTATGTATACATATACACATATACATACACATACATACATACATACACACACACACATATCCTCTTGGCTTCTAGGTGCTCACTAAGAAAGGATGTTTCGAAATGACCCTCAGAGCATTTAGTTCCATTATTATTATTGTTGTTGTTGTTGTTGTTATATTATTTTTTTTATATATTATTATTATTATTATTAACGTGCTATGATGCTAAGGAGTTCTACTCCCCCTCCCCACCTGAAAAGAAATCTCTTCCAAATGCAAAACACAAGCAGAGGAGAGGAGTTTCAGTTTCACAGCACCAAGCAGCTTTAGTACAGAACAGTTGAGCTAAGCCATGCCCAGGCTCCTTGCTGTCTCCTTGCTCACACAGCAAATACTCTTTCAGTTTCCAAACAACCCTCCACTCTCTCATACACTGACAGGACACTAGCCAGGTGAATACCGATGGATGCTGGTTGGCAGAGGCAAAATCCCCCCCCCCTTATTTTCCTCCCCCAAAACTAAGCCTGACCACATAGTTTCGTAGCAAAGCACCGGTATCCAGCTAGTATTGTTTACAAAGAAAAAAGCCAATAAAATTGATTAAAAACAAACAATATTTTCCAATTCCTCTTTTTGCCATGGACATCATTAGACTCCTCATTTTGAAATAAACTCTTAATTCAAGCCCAGCTTTTGGGGAAAGGGCTGTAAATTTGGTGCCAATAAATATCGTAGTATCCCACCTTTGAACGCTGAGTAGGATTTAGGTTTGATCTGCTTTTAAGTATCGTGGAGGGTGAAGCATCAGCACCCCCACCCAGTCGTCTGATATTTTAAAAAAACGAAGGTTTTTGTGTTTTTTTAAATCCTCGACAACTTCAGAAAATAGCACCGAGCCGTAGCAACAAGATTGCATAGAAACCGAGCAGAAGTGGCATTTTCAAAACGTGTGCATGACAAAATCCATCTTGTGGGCACCGTTAAGACATCGAGCTGAAATCTCAGCCGCTGTTAAGGTGAGCCTCGTGGAAAAATAAATCGTGGGAAATGACTTTGATTTGGAATCAGCTGTGGTTATTTCGAGCAAGGTTTACAACTGGGTGCAGACCAGGCACAGACGTTCCCACGGGTGATTTAGAAACTGTACCATATGGGAGTGAAGATTGCTGCAAAACGTCCTTTCGGGCAATTTTGAATAAAAACTCATGAGCCATGAAAAAAATGCCTTGTTGATGAACTCAAGGACGAGACAGAGACGTGTTTAAAGTTTTCCTGCTGTCATCGTGCCCTTCTCTCTATCTGTGTTTTTGAGTATTTGTGTGGTTTTCTATTTATATATCTTCGAGCATGTTTTCTGCTTCTGTTTATTTGTGTTGAAAATAGCATAGGCTTACTCGGATTTATTTTAATCTTCCCTCCCTCTTCATCCTGCACCCATAAGAAGGAAAATTCAGATTTGTGTCTATGTGTGTGTGTGAGAGATATTATTCTTGCATATATTTTTTTAGTGAAATGTGGTTTTAGTGGTTAAGCCTTGGGGGTGGGTTTTTTTTCTGGATTTTGCATTCTTTTCTGCATTTGGCCACTTTCAATACAGGCGGTCCTTGACTTACAACAGTTCATTTAGTGACCAAAAATGGCAGACAGTGAAAAAAAAAGTTGCTGTACATTAATTCAATCTTCGTTTGCCTCAAAAGTCAGACTTCAGTTTCTTTTATTTTGTGAAGAAAGTATCTGTATTTCCCATAATGCTTCTATAAGGAAGTCCTCAACTTACCACAGTTCGTTTAGTGACGGCACTGAAAAAAGAGACTTATGACCATTTTTTTCACACTTACGACCATTACACTGTCCTCTTGATCCTGTGATTAAAATTCAGCCAGTTGGCAAGTGACTCATATTTATGACAGTTGTAGTGTCCTAGGGTCACATGTCAGAAATGGTGTAGGGTCTCCTGCACGGGCAGGGGATTGGAGTAGATGACCTACAAGGTCCCTTTCAAGTCTGATGATCTGTTATCCCCTTTTACGGTCTCCCTTAGCAGCAGGAATGTTGGGCTCTCAATTGTGGTCATAATTTGAGGACCACCTGTATGCCGTAGATCTTGGAATTAAATTCTTGCCTGTTTTTCTGTGCGGGATCTTTCTCGATCTTGCAGCATTGAGTGCAATATTGAGTCTGCTTTAAGAAAGTTTTTGATAATCTCCTACATAAATGGTATAATCGGGGTGTGAAGCTTCTTTGAACCGAATGGGCAGCGGGCAATTCTCTTTCATACCGTGCCAGATAAAAGCAATTCGTGTTGTAAAGGGGTTATGGCACTTTCTGCATAATAATTGAAATGTTTGACACTGGAAATGTGCAAAGCATTGCAAAGTGGAGATGGTTTTGGTCTGAGAAGGTTTTGGGGAACAGCTGGCCTGGTGTTTAGGAGAGGCTCTCTTCTAACCTGTCCCTTACGGTTCCAACACCGTGAAAACTACCCACTTCAACAGCAAAAAGTTTGCAAACAATTTGCACAGCCTTTCCTTTCCTTTCCTCTCCTCTCCCCTCCCCTCCCCTCCTCTCCTCTCCTTTCCTTCCATTCCCTTCCCTTCTCTTTTCCTTCTCCTTCTCCTTTCCTTCCCTTCCTTTTCCTTTTCCTTGTATTTTCCTCCATCCCCTTCCCTTCCCTTCTCTTTTCCTCTTTTCCTTTTCCTTCCATTCCCTTCTCTTTTCCTCTTTCCTTTCCTTTCCTTTCCTTCTGTTTTCTTCCTTTCCTTTTCCTTCCCCTCCTCCTCCTCCCCTCCCCTCCGCTTCCCTTCCCTTCCCCTTTCCTCCTTTCTTTTCTTCCTTCCTTCCTTCCTTCCTTCCTTCCTTCCTTCCTTCCTTCCTTCCTTCCTTCCTTCCTTCCTTCCTTCCTTCCCCCTCTGTCCCTCCCTTCCTTCTTCTATCCCTTCTTCCCCATCCCCTGTCATAGGTAGTTCAATAAAGCTTTCCTCCCTCATGTTATTAAAATGTGACATTATGATGATGATGAATGAACTCTGTCCATTCTTGATGTCTGGAATTTATGAGATCCCTGCAAGCATTTTGTAACACCTTGATGATGTTGGCTTGTGTGTGTGTGTGGCGGTGGGGTGTGTGATGGAAGTTGGCGCATGCTTGTTCGCTCTTGGATGATGCCACTGGCATGCTATTTATAATTTTGGTTATTGTGTTTATTTTGGCTCGGTTAAGCATCCAGAGCTGTGTGTTTGAGACAAGTGGTGGAATGAGTGTATTAAACAATAATCAAAATACTTCACTCAGCCTTGTGAGTTTGTCTGCCTTATGATTTAAGAGGTTTTCATTACTAAAATGCTATTTTTCTTTCTTTTTTGGTGGGTGGGGGTAAAGGCTGGGGTTGGTTTTTTAACCCTATGTGTGCAGCCAGAGTTGCAACTATGAACTGAGTACCTAAATAAGTTAATAGAACAAATAAAGAAACGACCCATGATATCATACACGGATAATCCTTGACTTACAACAGATCATTCAGTGACTGTTTTAAGTTACAAGAGCAGTTAAGAAAGTGACTTCTGACCATTTTTCAGACTTGCAACCGTTGTAGCATCTTCATGGTTACATGAACAACATTCAGATACTTGGCCAAGTGCCTGAGGTCATCTGGTCAACTTTTGACAAGCAAAGTCCATGGGGAAGCCAGATTCACATAACAACCGTGTGACAAACTTAACGACTGCAGTGGTTCACTTAAACAACTGGGACAAGGAAGGTCGTAAAAATGGGACAAAACCCTCACTTAATAAAGGTCTCAACCGGTGGTGGTATTTAGCCGGTTCGCACCGGTTTGAGTGAACTGGTAGTGAGGATTTGGTGTGGGTTGCCGAACTGGTAGTAAGTTCTGGCTGGCCACGCCCCCGACTTGGTCGCCGCTGGCTTGCTTGCCCCGCCCACCTAATGCTCACTCACCCCGTCTGCCTGATGCTCACCCCTTAAGGTACTTATTTATTTTCTTTCCCTCCCAACAACCAACTGTTCATACAATCAGCTGTGCCGGGATTCCCCACCTCCATTTTTTTTACCTTCCTGAGCCCCAGAGGAGCCTTCTGAGAGCAAAAACGCCCTCCCCAGAGGCTCTTCTGAGGCCCAGAAGGCCCCAAAACGGAGCATGGAGGGGTGTTGCATGCCCCTCGCATGCTGTTTTTGTTCTTCCTGAGCCCCAGAAGAGCCTTCTGGGAGAAAAATTGCACCCCCAAGGGCAGTGGTAGCTAACCTTTTTTGGCTGCCGTGCCAATAATTGTGCGCTCGCTCACTCTCGCGTGTGCCAGCACCCAGAAGGCAATGCGTGATGGCTCCCCCACGCCCCTGCACAGGCGTGCATGATCCCCCCACACAGTGGGGCTCTTCTAGGCGAGCTCTCACATACCGGCAGAAGTGGCCCTGTGTGCCACTTCTGGCATTTGTGCCATAAGTTCTCCAACATGGCCCTAGAGGCTCCTTTGAGGCCCAGAAGGCCCCCCAAAATGGGTGCGGGGATGGCTCCAAAAAAAAAGAAAAAAAGCCATGCCCACCCAGTCACATGGCCACACCCACCTAAGCATGCCCACCAAGCCACGCCCACAGAACCGGTAGGAAAAAAAAATTGAATCCCACCACTGGTCTCAACCATATAAATGTTCGGCTCCATTGCAGTCATACGTTGAGGACCTACCTGTGTATGATGAGAAGCTACCTATGTACATTACAGTGATTAAAATACACCAAACAAAAGGGGACAAGTAAAAAGGAAAGGAAAGGGGAATAAAAATGAGATCTTGACAGCAATATAACATCAATTCCTTGCTTAAAAAGCTTAAAATCTTTCTTGTTGACATTTCCTGCAGATGGGATGGTTGAACGCAGGTGCTTCCAGGGGAGAGAATTTTGGACATCAAATGAAGAGGTTTATAGATTTGTTAGCTGACTGTTTAAATTAAAATATAATTTAATTTGCCTTTAAGAAGATGCTTGGGAAGGATTTTCCCCACTGCAAGAGGGAAAGTTCAGCAACGCTGAAATGCATAAATATAGTCTCTAACCTATTCCTGATCCTTTTGCCGGGGTTTTTACCAACGTTTGCAAATCTTACTTGGTTTAAAAATGGAGAATTGAATTGAGAAGACTTGCCTTGGGCAGCTCTAAAGATCGGTGGCAATATTATTATTCTCTGACATTTACACTGATGTGCTTATGTGCCCATGAACATGCACGTGAACAAAATGTAGCATAAAATAGCAGATTTCTTTCCGGCCAAATTCACATTTTAAGAAATCCTAAGGAGTTGCCTTCCCCAGGACGATGGAAAGAGATGGGGAGGGGGTGTATTTATTACACTTAACTGGAAACTAATTATATCTGAACTTTATTGAGAAGGTAGACAGAGTGAGAAGCTTGGAATGGGTCTTGTGATGGTCAAGTTTGGGTTGTGCCAAGTTTTTAAAAAAATAGTTTTATTAATTTGATGAGGTCACATCAGGTGAGGGTCATTGGGAGGTGTGAACTGCTGTTGGGTTGCGTGGGTTGGTTGGAGGTTGGTATTGCCTCTCTGGTTAGTTGTGTGGTTGATTTGGATTCTGAGGGTTTTGTAGGCTGGTTGTAAGTCAAGGTGTCTGTTGATGGTGTGGATTGTGAAGGGCCAGGCTTCGATGAACTTACGAGTGTGGCAGGTGGTAGCATATCCAATGATGATGAAGAACACCAACATTCCCTAAACTCCACTGAAGTGTTGTGGCCCACTGGCGGCTGACGGAGCTGGCAGCAAAATCGGACAGTAGTGAAGAGGTTGGGGAAGAACCTAGGCTGGGTCTGGAGGCTGAGGAAGGCTCGGACAAGGGCTCTGCATCAGAGGCAGAGATGGGGCCAGGGCAGGCTGGCAGTCAGCAGCTGCCTTCGAGTTCAGACAGCAGTGAGGTGGGGGAATTTCTGGAACCGGTTCCCAGCCTGCGCATGAGCAGGACTACCAAAAGAAAAGAACAATTGAGAAAGCAGAGTTGACTCAGGAGTAAGGCCCCACCTTGGAGATGATTGGCCCCTCCCATAGGACATAAAAGAGGAGCGAACGGGACGTGAGCTTTTGCAGGAAGCAATTAGTTTGTCTGTTCGGTTCGAGCTTTGAAAAGTTCTGTTGGACTCTGTGTCAAGTTTGGCCTTGCTCTGCGTCTGGCAATTTGTTCTCTGGCCGCATTCCTAGTGTGATAAGATTGGTGTTTATCAACATTCCCCTGAAAGACTGTTTGCTAAGCCTTGCAGGCTGTGAATGAACGTAATTCACAGCTACTGAAAAAAAAGAGTTTTTTCGGGACTGAGACTGTGTGCTATGCCTGCTAAGGAAGCCTAGATCAGAACATGAAAATGTTACCTAGCCTTGTAACAAAACAGCTGGAAACCAACCCACTCCCTCATCCTACACCTGAGCTACAGATGTTTGGCTACAATGTAATATTGTTGTTAAGGTGTTGGACTAAAGAGAAGAAAAATGTCATGTCCAACACAACCTTAAACATTCGATATTTGCTCAATATCTTTGCTTCTTTTCTCGATCACTCCAATCTATCTCACAGGGCTCTTTTTAGGTGATCTCTTGGAAGGAAAATGTGATATAACACCTCCCCACCCCCAAAACAAAAACAAAACAAAACAATAACAATGGAAAGTTTCCTTCTGCAGTGAGCTGAGAGGGGCTTATTTTTTTTAAAAAAGCTTTGGTGATCTACAGCTCACTATATCGCAGGTGTAGAAGGAGGTCTTGTTTATTTTGTGAAAGCATTTCGGTCTCGCGAGGATTATTTCGACATCTGCTAGTTCTGGAAGGAGACAGATGTTCCCCAGACCAGGCAGATGACGACTCTGTGGGAATGTGGAAAAGACGTTTGCCAGCAGGAACGCAAATCCCTCTTTTGACATACATACACACCTCCAATCACTGTAATGTTCCTTTTCCCTACAGCCCAAGCTATCCATCTATTTATTATCTATGTCTGTCTGTCTGTCTGTCTGTCTGTCTGTCTGTCTATCTATCATCCATCCGTATCTATCTATCATCTATTTATTTTCTATCTATCTATCATCCATATCTATCATCCATCCATATCTATCATCTATCTTTCTATCTATCTATCTATCTATCTATCTATCTATCTATCTATCTATCTATCATCCATCCATCCATCCATCTATCCATACCTCTCTCTCTATCATCTATCCATCATCCATCCATATCTATCTTCTATCACCCCCCCATATCTATCTATCTATCCATCTAACTATTATCTATCTATCCATCTAACTATCATCTATCTATCTATCTATCTATCTATCTATCTATCTATCTATCATCTACCTACCTACCTACCTACCTATCATCTATCTATCATCTATATATCTCTCCAGTCTCTTCTTAAAAGCCTCCAGTGATGGAGCACCTACAACTTCTAGTGGCAAGCTGTTCCACTGGTTGATTGTCCTCAGTCTTATGAAGTTTCTCCTTAATTCCAGGTTGCTTCTTTCCTTGAT
This sequence comes from Pseudonaja textilis, assembly GCF_049901715.1. Classification (NCBI taxonomy): domain Eukaryota; kingdom Metazoa; phylum Chordata; class Lepidosauria; order Squamata; family Elapidae; genus Pseudonaja; species Pseudonaja textilis. The sequence continues at coordinate 26,597,995 of NC_141994.1, read as the reverse complement.
TAGTTTCCTTCTATTGTTTCTTGTCATGCCTTTTGGGTGCTATGTTAGAGCAAGGCTGGATAATACACCTTGTGTGAAAACGGTCTCTAACCCAAGACAGAAGAACCCCGATGTTCAACGAACACTGAACTGAATTTGCAGATTGTTTCCGATTGGCTTCTGAAATGTGTAACTCCTACGTAACTCTTTGTCGCCTCCTTGTTCTAGGTTTTAGTGGTGGCTACCCTACAGAAGGATGACCATGATGGGAGATGCAAGTGAGATGCTGGCTGCAGCTTTGGAACAGATGGATGGCATTATTGCAGGTAGATCATCCGTCACATTCTTCCTTATCTCTGCATTTCATCCTTGGAGGAGAAACCTTGTAGTTGAGGTCAAAGTTTCTCCAGCCTTGGCAACTTTTAAGACTTTGGGGACTTCATTTCTTAGAATTTTTCAGCCAGCCACCTCATTGCTGTGGGATATTCTGGAGTTGAAGTCCCCAACTCTTTAAAGTTACTAAATTTGGAGGCTCTCCAGGTTGAGGGATTGACTTACAACAGTCCGTTTAGTGACCGTTTGACATTACAATGGAATAAAGTGGCTTAAGTCTCCATGCGGCCCATTTTCGATGCAGGTAAGTGCAGGGTCTGCACAGAGGCTCTGGGAGGGGGGAAAAACAACCCTCCCAGAAGTTCTGGTAGGCCATGCCCACCATGGCCACACCCACCCAGCAATTGGGATAACCAGCTAAATAGGAGCCAGGAGCATGTAGCAGCGTCCCCAAAAGCCAACGCAATCCTAAGTTGCATTAACAGAGGGATACAATCAAGATCAAGTGAAGCACTAATACCCCTCTGTAAAGCCTTAGTAAGTAAGACCACACCTAGAGTACTGCATCCAGTTTTGGTCACCACACTATAAAAGACAGTGGTGGGATTCAAATTTTTTTATTACCAGTGCTGTGGGCATGGCTTGGTGGGTGTGGCAGGGGAAGGATACTGTAAAGTCTCTAGTCAGAGGTGGTATATATGCCGGTTCTCCGAACTACTCAAAATTTCCGCTACTGGTTCTCCAGAACTGGCCCGAACCAGCTCAAGACCACCACTGAATTTCCACTCCTTGCAGAGAGCTGGCCATTTGCATCCTTTTTAGAGAGTCATTGAGGCCACTTGGAGGTTTGTCTGTGTCCTCAGTTGTCCCAGAGGTGCTTTTATTTCAAGAGGCAACTGGACTTTCTAGTTTTTCTTTGAAAATATTTTGCTTCTCATCCCAGAAGCTTCTTCAGTTCTGGCTGGATGGTGGGGAATGGAAGGATTTATACAAGTGGTGGGATTCAATTTTTTTTTACTACCAGTTCTGTGGGCATGGCTTAGTAGGCATGGCAGGGGAAGGATACTGTAAAATCTTCAGTCAGAGGTGGTATTTGCTGGTTCTCTGAACTACTCAAAACTTCCACTATTGGTTCTCCAGAACTAGTCAGAACCTGCTGAAGGCCACCTCTGATAAAAGAGATGTGGAGACTTTAGAAAAAGGACAGAGAAGAGCAACCATGATGATGAGGGGACTGGAGACTAAAACATACAATGAACAGTTGCAGGAACTGGGCATGGCTAGTCCAGGGAAGAGAAGGACCAGGGAGACAGGATAGCAACCTTCCAATATTTGAGGGGCTGCCCCGGAGAAGAGGAAGGGTCAAGCTATTTTCCAAGGACCCCAAAGGCCAGACAAGGAACAGTGGAAGGAAACAGAACAAGGAGAGATTCAACCAAGAAATAAGGAGAATCTTTCTGACAGTGAGAACAATCAAGCAATGGAACAGAAGTTGCCCTCAGAAGTTGTGGGAGCATCATCACTTGAGACTTTCAAGAAGAGTTGGACTCCCATCTGTCAGAAATGGTGTAGTAGGGTCTCCTGCTTGGTTGGGGGTTGGGCTAGATGACCTACAAGGTCCCTTCCAACTCTGATTATCTGATCTGATCGTAACCATGGAGCAAAACTCCCTTAACACATTTCTCACTGAAGTCACATCAATTCTGGGCTCAGTTGTGGCTGTACGTTGAGGACTCCCTGGATAATTTGATGTTCAATCTGCAGGTTTAACCTTCTCATTCTCACCCTCGCCCTCCAGGGTCCAAAGCACTGGAATACTCCAATGGCTTGTTTGATTGCCAGTCCCCGACGTCTCCGTTCATGGGAAGTTTGCGGGTTCTGCACCTGGTAGAAGACCTCCGGGGTTTGTTGGAGATGATGGAAATAGACGAGAAAGAAGGACTGAGGTGCCAGGTCCCCGATTCGACGGCCGAGATTTTGATGGAATGGCTGCAAAACCAAATGGTGAGACCAATGCATGGGTCATTGTAAATTATGGTGAACAATATACAGTGGGGCCCAGCCTTAAAAAAAACAACCCAGGATTTTTAACATAAATATTTGTTGAAGGAAGGAAGGAAGGAAGGAAGGAAGGAAGGAAGGAAGGAAGGAAGGAAGGAAGGAAGGAAAAGGGAGAGAGAGGGGGGAGAGGGAGTGGGAGTGGGAGAAAGAAAGAAAAAGAAAGAAAGAGGAAAGGAAAGAAAGAAAAGGGAAGGAAGGAAGGAAGGAAAAGAGAGAGAAAGAAAAAGAAAGAGGAAAAGAAAGAAAGGAAAGGAAAGGAAGGAAGGAAAAGAAAGAAAGAGGGGAGGAAAAAGAAAAAGGAAGGAATGAATGAAGGAAAAGAAGAAAGGAAAGAAGAAAGAGAAAGGAAAACAGAAAGAGAGAGGGAAGGAAACAAAGAAAAGGGAAGGAAAGAAAAGAGACAGAGAAAGAAAAAAAATCAAAAAGAAAGAAAGAGGAAAGGAAAGAAAGGGAAGGAAGGAGGAAAAAAGAAAGAGGGAAGGAAAGAAAGAAAAGGGAAGGAAGAAAAAGAAGGATGGAAGAAAGAAAAAGAAAAAGAGGGAAGGGGAAAAAGAAAGGGAAGTAAACAAAGAAAAGGGAAGGAAGGAAGGCAAGAAAGAAAGAAAGAAAGAAAGAAAGAAAGAAAGAAAGAAAGAAAGAAAGAAAGAAAGAAAGAAAGAAAGAAAGAAAGAAAGAATGGTGGCTCAAGTGGCTGGAACCCTGGACAGGAGGTTAGCAAGCCCGTGTTCGAGACCCGAGTGCTGGGTGGGTCAGGGTGAACTCCCATCCTTTGCTTCAGCTCCTGCTGGAGACATGAAAGGATTCTCCCCAAATGGGTGTTCCCTAGGCAACGGTGATGTCATCTGCTGATCCTTTCAACCTGGAAGTGCCTCTGTGCTTTGACCCTGAATGCGATGCAATGTGACATGCTTGTCAAAATCTTATGGTGTTGAAGGAAGGAAGGAAGGAAGGAAGGAAAAGAGAAAAGGAAGGAAGGAAAAAAGAAAGGAAGGAAGGAAGGAAGGAAGGAAGGAAGGAAGGAAGGAAAGAGAAGAAAGAAAAAAGGAGTGAAAGAAAGAATTTAGATAGAAGGTTGTTATCTTCTCATATTTCCCACGTAACTGACTTTTGATATTAACCTGACAATGCATGTAGGATTGCATTATATCTTACTATCTTGTAAGCAAATTATGATAATTTCAGCCTTTTAGAATTTAGAATAAATTTAGAATAAATTTTAGAATAAATTCAGTTACTATTGTCTGAACTACTTTTACCCCTTCTGTAATTCGTCATGTAAATTGATGGCCAATTAATAATGGTGAAAAACACTCATGCTTTTAAAAATGATGATGTATGCTATCCAGTTCTTTGGTGAAAGGAAAGTTTAGGAAAAAACCAGACTTGAGCCCAGTTTGCAGTTCTAATTTCGCACTGTCCGTCCATTAACATTGAAAAACAAAAATCAGCTTGCAGAACAATAGAATGGAATGGAATGAATAGAACAGTACAGTACAGTACAGTATAGTACAGTACAGAACAGAATAGAAAAGAATAGAATAGAATGTGAAATAGAATGGAATGGAATAGAATAGAACAGAATATGGAACAGAATAGAATGGAATACAATTAATCCCATTAGAATAGAATAAGAAATGAATAAAATAGAATACAATAAAATAAAAGCACACAATAAGAAAAGAATAAGAAAAGAACAACACAGTTCCAAGGGATCTTAGAGATCTTCTAGTCCAACCCCCTGCTCAGGCAGGAACCCTATACCATTTTAGACAAATGGTATAGGGTAATTAGATGAGAAGCTATAGGCAACCCTGCATAATGTTATTGAAAAAGACGACAAAAATGCTCTTGTCTCTTTTGATTGTGATGTGTAAATTCTTCATAAAAAGCTTGATTTGCAGTTGTCCAAAGTTGCCATCTACTGGAAGAGAAGACTACATGCAATCTGAATTCTTGAATGTAGGTCTTCAGGGAAATCTTCTCTGGTGTTTTCCCTGATCACGGAAACATTTTCTCCTGGAAAATCGTTGTTGAGGCATGGTCCTCCATAGATGTGCCTTTAATAATAAGGATAAAGTTATATCCTTATATAATGGCCCTCTTTGCTCAGCCTGTCTTTCAGTGAGAGATTTATGGCAACAGCACTTAGACTTATATACTACTTCATAGCATTTTACAGCCCCTCTCTAAGCAGCTTTACAGAGTCAGCCTCTTGCCCCCAACAATCGGGGTCCTCATTTTACCAACCTTGGAAGGACGGAAGGCTGAGTCAACCCTGAGCCGGTCAGGATTGAACTCCAGACTGTGGGTACAGTCAGCCTGCAATACAGCCTGCACTACATTCTAACCACTGTGCCATCAGAAAGGAGATTAAGAAAGAGAATAAGAGAGGAAGGAAGGAAGGAAGGAAGGAAGGAAGGAAGGAGGAAGGAAGGAAGGAAGGAAGGAAGGAAGGAAGGAAGGAAGGAAGGAAGGAAGGAAGATAGTATTTTTTATTGGCCAAGTGTGATTGGACACACAAGGAATTTGTTTTGGTGCAAATGCTCTTAGTGCACATAAAAGAAAAGATACATTCCTCAAGAGTCAAGAATCATCAGGTACAACACTTAGTAAAGTTATAGGGTACAATAAGCAATCAAATAATACCAGGAAACAGTCAATATGAATCGTAAGGATACAAGCAACAAAGTTACAGTCATACAGTCACAAGTGGGAGGGGATGGGTAATAAGGAGCAATGAGAAGATGGATGGATGGATAGATGGAAGGAAGGAAGGAATTGCACTAATATACCACCTCATGGTGCTTTACAACCTCTCTAAGAGGGTTACAGAGTCAGCCTATTGCTCCCAACATCCTGGCTCCTCATTTTACCAACCTTGGAAGGATGGAAGACTGAGTCAACCTTGAGCTGATTAGGATCAATCCTATATCATTTCAGACAAATGGCTGCCCAGTCTCTTCTTAAAATCTTCCAGTGTTGGGATATTCACAACTTTTGGAGGGAATTGGTTCACTGATTAATTGTTCTCACTGTCAGTACATTTCTCTTTAGTTCCAGGTTGCTTCTCTCTTTGATGAGTTTCCATCCATTGTTTCATGTTCTTCTGGTGCTTTGGAGAATAGCTTGACTGCCTCTTCTTCTTCGTGGCAACCCCTGAGATATTGGAAGGCTGCTATCATGTCCCCCTCGAGTCCTTCTTTTCATTAAACTAGACCTACCCAATTCCACCAACTGTTCTTTAGATGTTTTAGCCTTAATTATCTTTGGGGTCATCTTGAAGTTGGAGGAGATGGCAAAGAATAAACAGAGAACAAATGCATGGGATACAGGGTGAGAAGACATCCTGGATTCCCATCTTGTAACCTTTGAGATTCCTTTTTACTTTGTCATGGACAAAGTAATTTTGAACCTACCGAGAAAGCAACGTGACCAGCAACCCAGGGTTTTTCTTTTCATTTTCCAGATTAATGGACATTTGTCTGCTAATGGAGATGTCTATCAGGATCGACTGACCCGGCTGGAAAGCGATAAGGAATCTCTTGTTCTGCAAGTGAGTGTGAAGAAAGTACTTTCTTTGGTTGGCATACTCAAAAATTATGGAATGTTGAATTGTTTTTATTATTCCTTCTTTTTTTCTTTTCTTTTCTTTTCTTTTCTTTTCTTTTCTTTTCTTTTCTCTTTCTTTCTTTCTTTCTTTCTTTCTTTCTTTCTTTCTTTCTTTCTTTCTTTCTTTCTTTCTTTCTTTCTTTCTTTCAACACAGGTGAGCGTCCTCACTGACCAAGTGGATGCTCAGGGAGAGAAGATCAGAGATCTGGAGTTGTGCCTGGAGGAAAACAGAGAGAAGCTGAATTCAACGGAAGAAATGCTACAGCAGGTACCACCTATTTCTCTGCCTGTGTGACTAAAGGGTTTTGTTGGGTTGAATCTCCTCTGTTTTTGACACATTGCTTGCCTGCTTATCCACAGAGGGCTCCTCCTCCTCCTCCTCCTCCTCCTCCTCCTCCTCCTCCTCCTCTACATTTGATACAACTTCCAAAGATGCCCCAACTTTCTCTCCCCTTCCTTTAATGCATTCATTCTCTTCTCATTTTTTTTAACCAGGAGCTCCTAAGCAGAACATCTCTAGAAACTCAGAAGTTGGATCTCATAGCCGAGGTCTCCAACCTGAAGCTCAAGCTGACCGCAGTGGAAAAGGACAGGATGGATTACGAAGACAGATTCAGAGATGCAGACGTGAGTCAAAGAAGTTGAAAAAAAATATTTTGGAGGGAAATGCTATGGTCAATTATCTTCACTATTTTGCTAACATGATGTTTCTCCTTCAACGTCCATGTTGAAGGTAAGATAGCAATAGCAGTAACACTTAGACTTATATAGCACTTTCTGAGTGGCTGACACATGTCAGCCTCTTGCCCCCAATAATCTGGATCCTCGTTTTACCAACCTTGGAAGGATGGAAGGCTGAGTCAAACTTGAGTTGGTCAGGATCAAACTCTTGGCAGTGGATAGAATTTGTCTGCAGTGCTACATTCTAACCACTACACCACCAAGGAAGGAAGGGAGGGAGGGAGGGAGGGAGGGAGGGAGGAAGGAAGGAAGGAAGGAAGGAAGGAAGGAAGGAAGGAAGGAAGGAAGGAAGGAAGGAAGGAAGGAAGGAAGGAAGGAAGGAAGGAAGGAAGGAGAGAGAAGGAGTGAGTGAATGAAATGGAAGGAAGGAAGGGGGGGGAAGGAATGAGTGAAGCAAAGGAAGGAAGGGAGGAAGGAAGGAAGGCTGAGTTAACCTTGAGCTGGTCAGGATCGAACTCCTGGCAGTGGGCAGAGTCAGCCTTCAATGCAGCCATTTTGAGACTGCCTCTGTGAAGACAGAAGAAGGTAGGTAGCTCAGGTGTCTCCAGTGAATTTTTCTCCTTGTTTTCTTGACTTTCAAATCTTTTTGTTCACTTCTTTTATTTTGAAACAGGATTTAATGCAGGAAGTTAATGATTTGCGCTTAAAAGTAGGAGAAATGGACAGGGAAAGACTACAATATGAGAAAAAACTTAAGTCTACCAAAGTAAGTCCATGTTACAGATAAAGAAATGCATCTTTGGCCATCTTTATCTCATGACATATGTATCTATCTTCAAGGCTCTCTCTCTTTTTTAACATAAGGTTGATTCATTGATGTGGCAGCCAGAACATGATTGGCTTAAACCTGGATTTCAGGTGGTATGGCCAGATGATGGTTAGAAGCCGTTTCTATGAGACTGGCTTTGGGAATGGCTGACATTTAAATGTTTCCTTCTTCACATCAGAGAAGGAAAATTGAGGAATTGTCGAAAGCAAGCTAGACTTCTAGCCAGAAATGCAGCTTTCTCTTTCTATAGTTATATATGCTAGCCCTTAAGAGTGTAATTCACAGAAGGAAAGTGCAAGATATCACATTTGTTAAGAAATTAGCATGGGGTTTATTTTAAAATGCCTACTTATCTTGCTGATGTAGAAAAAGGAGATGGTGGCTAGATACCTTCTTTGGAAAGAGAAAGTTAGATCTTTGGGTACATAATTTCATGCTAATTGGAAGACCACATTGGAAAATGATATGAAAAGTGAGTTTCTAGAACTAACAGATAACAGATAATCAGAGTTGGAAGGGACCTTGTAGTTCATCTAGTCCAACCCCCTACCCAAGCGGGAGACCCTACACCATTTCTGACAAATGGCAGTCCAATATCTTCTTGAAAGTCTCAACTGTTTAAGAAGACCAACAATGGGGTTGAGAATCACTTTGATTTGACACCAGAGTTGTGCTTTGTGTGTGTAGGAACCCAAATGTAGAATCTTGTCTACAGCAAAGGTGGAGAACAATGGCTCCTTTATGACTTATGGTCTTCAACACGGCTGGCTCAGGAATTCTGGGAGTTGAAGTCCACAAGTCATTCCCCACTTCTGGTCTACAGATTCTGAAAGCAGCCACATCATTTCCCAAGCTTGCGACTTCCCAATCTTTTCTTACAGCCCAAAGCCAAAGCTTGAAGGTATAACCGAAATCAGTGTTAAAATAATTAAAAATAGAGTAATATAAATAATCGTGATAGTTGATATAAATGTGGGAGAACTTTATTAATCAATGGTTACTTTTTACAGCTGGTACTCAATATTGGGCCATAATCTAATCAATTTACAGTTTGCAAAAAGCTACAAGTATCATCAGGTTGCTCTAGGTGTTGATATAAGAGGAGAAAATTATGGGAATTACAAACATCTCTGTAGAAGCTGTAGTAAAGTTCTATGTGTTGGCTGTTTGAACACCTCCAGATTTAATAGGCAAACACATCTCTCAAATGGAATTTTAGAAGTATCTTCCTCATAATAATACCAAAAGCAGAATATTATGACTTACCCCAAAGAATCTCTTCCATAAGTCGGCAGATCTCTGAAGCATGATCATTGGCCATTTTCAAAAAAAGTTCTTTGTCACCAAGTCCTATTTCTGTACGATAGATTATTTACTGAAGGGTCTTGGTGCTCTCTGAGCTTGGTGGTTTTCTTGCAGACGCTTCATTACCCAACTAACATGATCAGTGCTAGAAGGGAGTGGGGTTTGTGGAGAGGAGGAGGAGGAAAAAACAGAAGAAGACTATATGTTCTCTGAGCTTGGTTGTTTTTTGCAGATGTTTCATTACCCAACTAGGTAACATTATCAGTGCTAGTCATTTCAACTCTGAACTACAAACATTCTCCTTTATAGGTTATTGACTTCTGCCTGAAATTCTGTGTCCTTAAATTTTTGGAGAGGTATAAGTTTGTTAAGGTCACAGACCCACAGTTCATAAACACTGTGAACTGAAAATCATCTGTTTTTGTTCTGTGATGTCCTTCCTGGTCGAGTGACAATCATCAATCATTATGAGGGGTCCTTGGTGCTCTCTCGGCTTGTTTTCTTGCAAATATTTCATTACTCTAACTAGGTAACATCATCATTGCTTGACTAGCACTGATGATGTTACTTAGAGTAATGAAACATTTCCAAGAAAACAAACAAGCTGAGAGAGCACCAAGGACCTCTCATTTCAATCCTGAGCTACAAATTTTCTCCTTTATCAACCACTAGCCGATAACCCGGCATTGCCTGGGTATCTATTTATCCTAATCCTGTATTAGACAGGAAAAGCCCTGATTTCAGTGACTTGGAAGAAACGTAATTTCTAATGTTGGATTTCCCCCATTACCAAAGAGAGACCCCTTGTGGAATACTGTGAACCCGATACTATGGCAACTCCACAGCACTGTACAATAGAAGCCATTTTAAGGCAGTACGGTAGAAGCCACTTGAAGGCACAACAGGGTGTATCTTAACAGAACACACACCCTGAGAGGTGTTAGGGGTATCTTACCCCCACAATATTTGTTTCCAGAGAATAAGTAGTAATCTGTGTACCAAGTTTGGTTGAAATTGCCCAAGGTGTTCCAGAGTTATGCTGAAATAATAAATATAGATAGATAAGAGAAGATTATTATTGGGATTGGGTCGTAGAGAAAAAGACACGGCTGCTTTCAGAAGTTGAAGACGAGGAGCAAAATTCACCTTCTCACATGGTTCAAAGCACAAGATTTGAAGATCAAATCCAGAGCACAGCAAACATTTGATCCGCCACATTGTGCAGTTTACGTTAGATCTGTCCTTCATAATGGCTAATATAAAGTCTTCTGCTTCAAAGGTTTGGTGTCCTTTGATAGGCCTATCTTTCACTGAAGGTCACCATCCCTCTCACGTTGAACGTAATAGGGCTGTTTATTATTCTTATTATTTAGCCTTTTCTCTTCCTACATCTTTACTTCTCTTTCCATCCTCTGTCCCTCTTGCCAGTCTTTAATGGCCAAACTTTCTAGCATGAAAATCAAAGTGAGCCAGATGCAGTATGAAAAGCAACGGATGGAGCAAAAATGTCAAATGTTGAAGGTCTGGTAGATTGGTGGATTTCCGTGGCTCTTTACCATCTTGTTCGTCTTCATTTTAAAACCTTTTTTCCTTTTTGGTGTGGTGCATGTATGGATTTTTTTTCTCCTCCTGTTCTTACATAACCCCCACCCCCCCGATGTATGTCTCCAACTAAACCAAAAGTATCTGTGTGCGTTTCTATTTTATTTTATTTTGATTTAGCCTAATACACAAAACCATCAGTTGCCGGTTTCTTTCTTGAAATGCGTTAAGCTGAGCTTTTAAAAAAGAAACACCACCTCAGCTTTCCTTATTGTAAACCAATATTCCATTTGTTGGGGCAGCTGTATTAACCTCTTATATCTTGGCTGACAAGCGTACCTTTATTGCAGAGAATATTCCTTGGTTTTTGGCCTATCCACATTTTTTTAAAAGTTACATTGGATTATTAGATCCTTCTAGTATTTTGATTTTATAGAAAGGGAGGATCCCAATTGACTTCTTCTCCAAAGAACCAAAGAAGCTTCTTGGAGGAGAAGCAAAACATCTTCTATCATAGATTATCCATTTATCCATGTTTGCATTTTTTTTCTTATGCGCAAATGTACAGAGTACACAGTTACATTCCTACACATACACTGTTTTTTAAAAATCATTTTAAGCATCAAAGCCTGCTTGAATCATTTTTTGTTTGTGAAAGATATCATTGTAAGAACTTTCAGTCTGGACTCACTTCCACTGAAAGCAGCGAGGGTAGAATTGTGCTTGTCGATATTGTACATGTAATTGTTGGTGAAAACGTGTCATGCATGAGCAAATGGTAACAAAGATCCTTTAAGGATCACGTTTCAGTTCAACCCAGGATACTGAATGTTTAAATCAGAGATGGATTATGTTTTTGGCTGGAAGACAGGTTATTTTTATATTTGCACGGGTAAGGTTCAACTTACAACTATTTGCTTAATGGCCATTTGAAGTGACTTATAACAGATCATCAAGCTGACAATCATTTCAGCATCCCCGTGACTGCATGATCCAAATTCAGATGCTTGGCAATGGATTCATATTTATGACGGTTGCAAAATGTTCATAAAATCAGTTGTGGCTCACTTAACAACCACTTTATATATCCATAGAAAGTCTGGTGGTCCCAATTATCGTGGTAAGTTGAGGACTGCCCGTGATATAATTGACACCTTTGAAATGCCATTATTTCAAAATAAATGAACGCCATCTCTACTTTAAACAGCCAACGTTGGTTTAAACCTGTCCCTTTTTAGAAGTGAAAAACAAAATAATATATGTATATATTTTCCCCCCTGTCTGCTCAGGAAGAACTATTGTCTTTAAAAGAGAAATTAGAACAGAAGGAATCGGAGATAAAACGATTGCATGAGAAACTGGTCCTTCAAGTCAAAGAAGACATTGACATCAATGACAAAGGTGAGGTGGAAATTGTAAATACCTTTTTTTGTGAGGGATTCTAGGAGTTGAAGTCCATACAGTTCAAGCTGAAAGCCACAGATCTTAAAGTTTCTAAGGTTGAGAAATCCTGGGCTAGATGGTTGCTTATTATTTTTTAACAAGCCAAATGGCAACTCATAAAACATTTCTATGCCTGTTTTAGAGTTGCCATGAACAGAAGGGAGAAGGTGGAGAGAAATTTGAAAGAGCAGTGCAGCAGTTTGGAACTGAAAGTGTGTTCCATTCACATCTTGCAAAAATTATAACTATGCTACCGGAATTTCTGCCCCTCAAATCTCTCATTGGAGAATGTGATTGGTGACTCTTGGCTATGAACATGATTGGAGAACGTGATTGATGACTCTTGGCTATGAACATGTTTCGTTGGAGAATATGAATTATGATACACCCAGAAGGGTGGTGGGGAACCAGGGTCAAGGCTGACAGTGAATTACGTGTCTCAGAATTGGCTTCATACAAGTCATGCCAACATGTTTGCTCCTAATAAATCCTTCGAAGTTTTTGAAACTTGGCTTGATGCTTGTGATTTAATTAGAGCAACTGCAGGAATCCTTTTGAAACTTGGCTTGATGCTTGTGATTTAATTAGAGCAACTGCAGGAATCCTGACACCAGGAACAAGTCAATTGTATTTGCCTCTCCCCCTACACCCTACCTGTAAGTCACTAGGAGTAGAAAATTTACTTTGGACATTCTTAAAATTAGGCTGAACAATTTTCTTTTAAAACACGGACCTCAAAAACTAAGCATTTACCCTTTGAAATTAACATCAGCAAATATGAAACAGTGTTGAAGATTTCAGAACAAGGAACAGCTAAATGTACACCTTTAATAAAAGCTAAACGAACTTTTTAACTAAAGTAAGAAGCCACAAATTTTTGATTTATGGCATTATAAACTGGTTTTACTTTCTGAAGATGTGTGAGCTCCGAGTGTAATAATTAGCTGATTTATTCAGTTTAGAGGCCATTCAAGTCAATTTTTGATTCTGGACAGCTTACCAAATTGCAATCAATGCTGCATTTTATCCATCTGGGAACAAGGAGGGTGTGTTTGGTGCTTTTTCAAACCTTTTAACCAACAAACCATATGAGTTGTATTAGTTTGTTAATTTAAAATGATTCAATTAGCTAAATTTAATAGCTAAATTTTAAAATAACTAAATAACTCTACATAATTAAACCTTTGAAATAATAAATGCATCTATATTATTGCAAAGGTTTTACATTTGATGGGTTACCCCAACGTCATGATGCAGATTGTTATCGGTGGCATCCTGTGAGCCACGAATAAAATTTTTGCATTGTGCTTTAAAAGTGAAGACATTAAGATGCGGATGATTTTAAAAATCAGGTCAATCTCAACTGTGAAAATTTAGGGAGTGATTTTACCAGTTACTCCCTCTTGACCCAATTTCACAAGGTGGTTGGGGGTAGGAGATTTGCAGTAGGCATGCTACGTGAACTGCTTTTGCGGTTCTAGATTTTTACATGAATGTTGTGGCTTGTCGGCCACCACCAGCCGAATCAGAGGAGGAGGAGGTGTGGGGGTCAGGGTCAGCATCAAAGCAACCTGGGAGCTCCGAGGGGGAAGAGGGAATGGAGCTGACAGAGAGAGGGGTGCAGGCAGAGCCTGGGCCATCTATCAGCCCTCAAATGGAGTGTCAACAGCCCCCAGGTCTGGAGGTGGAGAGGAAGAGGAGGAACAGCTGGGTCCAGTGCCTGATGTGCCTGATGCGCAGAAGGCAGAGGAGAGGAGAGCAGCGGAAATCTATGGGCTGGTCCTCAGGATGGAAGAGCCACTGCTGGTAGCAAAGCCCCACCAGAGCTCTGGGGATAAAAGACAGGTGGCAGAGATGAATAGATGTGGCAGACACCTTGTCAGAATTCCGGCAGTTACTCCAATTAAATTGTGAGCCTCGAGCCACGCTCCCAAAACTAAAGAGGGTTTATTTGAAGTTAATATTCTACATCTGGCACTAACCTGCGCATAGTCAACTCTGAGAAATGTAATTCACTGTCACCCTTTATCCTGCTTTTCTCCCCACCCCTCTGGGTGTATCATCCAATGAAAAACATCCATAGCCAAGAGTCATCGATCATGCTCTCCAATTAGATTTTTGCGGGGCAGAAGCTTCAGTCATCTAATCAGTCTTTAAAGAAAATATGAATGGAATGTGCTTTCGATTCCACACTGCTGCCTGCTCTTTGAAACTCCCCCCCCCCCTTCTTTCTGGTGTCAATTCTAAAACGTGTATACAAAATGTTTTATGAGTTAACACAACTATTCCTTTTGTGGCCAGCTGGACTTGTTACCAGAACTGCTGGTGCTCCTAATAAAGGAATCATTGATTTAACTACAGAGGGTTTGTCATATTCAGGGAGCTGGGTCAGAACAATTTGTGAACAAATCTGGTAACAAATGCGCTACAGGAGGTTTGACGTTGATTTGTCTCGTGGGTCTTCCTGCACAGATGACAATTGTAAAAAGAAGCTGAAAGACAAAAGTAAGGGTTTTTTTTTTTAATGTCCTCTCTCCAACATGTTTCACACATTGTTTTCCCAGTAGTGCTTTCTGCATGTATCATGTGAAAACCATATTAACAAAACCCCTCACCTCATCTTCACCCTTCATCTCTAGTTCAGCGAGGGAAACAGTAAAGGGGACCCTTGTGGTTTTTAAATGCTCTACAGGTGGTCCTTGACTTACGACCACAGTTGAGCCCAAAATTTCTGTTGCTAAACGAGATGGTGGTTGTTAAGCCCCATTTTACGACCAGACTTTCCACAGTTGCTAAGTGAATTGCCACAGCTATTAAATTAGTAACATGGTTATTAAGTAAATCTGGCTTTACTTGTCAGAAGTTTTCCAGAGGACAATGCAACTGTCATAAATATGAACCGGTTGCCGAGCGTCTGAATTTTGATCATGTGATCAGGCTGCCGTAGTCGTAGGTGTGAAAAGCAATCATAAGTCACATTTTTTTGGTGCTGCTGGAACTTGGAACGGTCACTAAATGGACTGTTGTAAGTTGAGGACTACCTGTATTTTCCCTTTAAGGGAAGTGATGGATTTCTAATAGCAATAGTTCTTGGTTCACAGTTGGGAACCCGCTTAGCATGTAACGCAAAGGTCTCCATTTTGGTTCGACTGGATTGATTGAATTGATCTGAGAGCAACTAGTACCTTTGATAAATTCCATTCTCACAAGTCTAATTGATTTTATTTATCAGAGATCACAAAATGGTCCTTGCTAGCATCTTCTACTGTTTTTTTTGTGTGTGAAACTAAGGCTGAATAGCAATAGAACTCAGACTTATATACCAGTTCATAGTGCTTTACAGGCCGCTCTAAGTGATTTACAGAGTCAGCATATTTTCCCCAACAATCTGGGTCCTCATTTTACTGACCTCGGAAGGATGGAAGGCTGAGTCAACCTTGAGCCAGTCAGGATCGAACTGCTGGCAGTGGGCAGAGTCAGTCTGCAATTCCCCATTCTAACCACTGCACCACCACATATCAGCATGACATTTTATGGCAGTAGAGACATCCACCTTCTTGTCATAAATCTCTCATTTCAGAATCACTTCGATATAATCCATTACCATGTTTTTTTCGTACTCTTTTTATTTTTCTTCACCTGTTCCATTTCCCATCACTTTGTTTGCGGCTGTTGATGTTATTTCATCAATGTTTTAATCTCTGGAGATTTGTAACGTTAATGACAAATGAATAAGATTGAGCATTCCCATTGTATTTTACAGAGCAACAGTTGCCTAGTTGGTAAGAGTGAGTCGAAAATCAAAAACTCGCCGTTTTTAGAATTCCCATTTTACATTGCTTTTGAGTCCTTCACACATTGCCCCCTGATTTAAAATTTGTCACTTTGGTTAACATTGTGTTGACTTCAATTTACAAGTTGGCTTGCAGTGTCTTTCAATGCTGCCGGTACTGTAATGGACGAGAAGCGTGCAAGGAATGACGATTATTAACCTTCAATGCGCATGATCGTCACATGCCCCTTTCTCCATTAAAAACTAATTTGATTTCTTTCTGTTTAAATTTGGGGTTTAACTGAAAGGAATCTAGCTGTAATTCTCCTGGTTCGTGTTAAACTATAGAGTTGGTCAAGATTGGTTTTCTTTCTAACCTTCCACGGGAATGTAAGCAGTAGTCTTTATCTTTTAGGTGTTGAAGTTCAAAAGATGAAGAAGGCCGTGGAATCTTTACTGGCAGCAAATGAAGAAAAGGTAGGCATGAACGTATTTTCTCATTTTGCTTTTGGTAACTCAAAAGAAGGTATTGAGTTGGGGACCCTGAGGTCCAAGGCCAGTCATAAAAGCTGGAATTTATGAATTCTGCTGGAGTTTTTAAGGTCAATAAAGAGTTGTAATGTTGTTTTCTTGCAGACGTTTCATGACCCAAGTAGGTAACAACATCAGGGCTAGAAGGGAGTGGGTTTTGTGGAGAGGAGGAGAAGAAGGAAGAGGAATACAGAAAGGGCGGGGGGAGAAAGAGAAGGAGAAGGCAGATGGGAGGGAGGAGAAAGAGGAGGAAGAGAAGGAGAAGAATTAGAAGGATATGGAGAAGAAAAAGGAAAAAGAGAAGGAGAGGGATGGGAGGAGGAGGACTGTAGGGCCCTTAGTGAGCTCTGAGCTTGGTTATTTTCTTGCATACATTTCATTAACCAAACTAGGTAACAGTGCTAGTGATGATATTACCTAACACTTACACTGATGATGTTACCTAGTTGGGTAATGAAATGTCTGCAAGAAAACAACCAAGCTCAGGGAGCACTAAGGACCCCACAGTCCTCCCCCTCCCCCTCCCTTTCAGCACTGATGATGTTACTTAGTTGGGTAATGAAATGTCTGCAAGAAAGCAACCAAACTCAAAGAGCACCAAGGACCCCTTGCTCTTAAGATCCCGGAGCTTCCAGGGTTTTAGAGTAAGGCATTTTGCTTCACATGCAATCCTGGGAAAATACCTGGATGCCTTCAGGTATCACGGATAGAAGTTGCGTTTACATTCTTCCATTCAGCGTGTTGTTCAACCATACCACTGAACCATAACTGTGTTAAACAGGTGTTTTATTTCTAAATCAGTTTGATGCTTGGTCAGGATCTCCTGCTTTGGGCAGGGGCCTGGACTAGAAGACCTCTAAGATCCTTTCCAACTCTTGTTATTCGATGCCTTAAGTCATTCAAAGAGAGGCCTTTCTTTGTTTTAGGATCGGAAGATCGAGGACCTTCGCCAGTCCCTCAATCGCTACAAGAAGGTGCAGGATATGGTCATTTTGGCTCAAGGGAAGAAAGGTATAGAATGCCACTCCATTCCATATCTTCCATTCCACTCCGCTCTACCTGCAGAATGGCAAACCCGTGATGGCAAAGAAGACGCTTGATCTATAAATGTCTGATTTTCTATTCTTAGGCAAGGATGATGACAGCGAGGAATCTGGGAGTCCAGCATCGGTCTCCTCAATTTTGTTAGAACCACAGAATCTAAGCGAAGCTGACAAAACTCCTTCTTCCACTCTGCTTTCAAGTTCTCCAAACCACGAAGAGTTGAGGACCACAACTTCCGAAGAGGTATTTCAATTTTTTCCGTCCGTTAGCTTCCCGTCCGACACTTTCTGGGAAACCGAATGGGTATTCAATTTCAGATTTAGAACATTTTTTTTTTAAAAAAAAATTTGTACTATAGACCTTAAATTATATCAGGAGAAAACTTGACGGTTTCAGGTTATGGAGCTTGTGTTACGCTTCCGTATTAGGCTAATAAATAGAATAGAATAGAACAGAGAATAGAATAGAACAGAACAGAACAGAACAGAATAGAATTCTTTTTTTGGCCAAGTGTGATTGGACGCACAAGGAATTTGTCTTGGTGAAAATGCTCTCAGTGTACATAAAAGAAAAGATACATTCATCAAGAGTCCAGAATCATCAGGTACAACACTTAATAATAGTCACAGGGTACAATAAGCAATCAAATCATACTAGGAAACAGTCAATAAAAATAATTAGGCTACAAGTAATAGGGTTACAGTCATACAGTCATAAGTGGGAGGGGATGAATGAAAAGGAGTGGTGAGAAGATTAACAGTAATAGTAGTGTAGACTTTGTAAATAGTTGGACAGTGTTGAGGGAATTATTTGTTTAGCAGAGTGATGGCGTTCAGGAAAAAACTCGTGTCTAGTTCTTCTGGTGTGCAGGGCTCTATAGCGTCATTTAGAGGGAAGGATGTCCAGGATGTGAGGGGTCTGTAGATATTTTCATAGCCCTCTTTTGGACTCGTGCAGTATATAGGTCCTCAATGGAAGGTAGGTTGGTAGCCATTGTTTTTTCTGCAGTCCTAATTACTCTCTGGAGTCTGTGTCTGTCTTGTTGGGTTCCAGAACCAAACCAGACAGTTATAGAGGTGCAGATGACAGACTCAATCATTCCTCTGTAGAACTGGATCAGCAGCTCTTTGGGCAGTTTGAGCTTCCTGAGTTGGCGCAGAAAGAACATTCTTTGTTGTGCTTTTTTGATGACATTTTTGATGTTAAGTGTCCATTTTAGGTCATGTGATATAGTAGAACCTAGAAATTTGAAGGTTTCTACTGTTGGTACTGTGTTGTCTAGTATTGTAAGAGGTGGTAGTATGGGAGGGTTTCTTCTAAAGTCTACCACCATTTCTATGGTTTTGAGTGTGTTCAATTCCAGATTGTTCCAGTTACATCACGAGCTATCTGTTGTCGCTTAGTGCAAAATACGACGTTTCTTTTTAAATTGTAGAATTCCACCCAGCTCCACACTAGCGTCTTGCAAGTTTCCATTCCTTCTTTTTCACAACCATTCAGACATTCAGAAGAACAGAGTGAAATAGGAAATGTCCCATCCAAGATGGAAATTGAAAGTGAAAGCAGGTAAGAACACTTTATGCAATACTCCCTAGGTTTTTCGTGAAGAAATTGAATGTAATAATTTTTTTTAGATCCATATACTTCTGGTCAACTCATAAAATATTTCTAGGGTCTTTTTAGAGTTGCCAACAGATAGGGAGGGGGGAACAGTGCCGCAGCTTGGAAATCAAAAGTGCATTCCATAAATAGAAAGATAGTAACTAGATGACTGAGGTTTCTGCTGCACAAAATTCTAATTGGAGAGCATGATTGATGACTCTTGGCTATGGAGGTGTCCCATTGGAGAATATGAATTACAATACACCCAGGGTGTGGAGGGAAACCAGGGTCAAGAGTGACAGTGAATGATGTTTCTCAGAGTCGGCTTCACCCAGGCAGTGCTGGACATGTTAACTCCCAATAAATCCTTTTGAAGTTTTGGAAGTTTGGCTCGAGACTCATGATTTAAATGGGGGGAACTGCCGGAATCTTAACACTTTTCTCACAAAGTGAGAGGTTTGCCAAGGAAACATAATACAGGCAGTCCTAGAGTAATGCCAAATTTCTGTTGCTAAGTGAGAACAGTGTTGAGTTTTGGGCCATTTTACAAGCTTTCTTGCCTCAATTGTTAAGTGAATCACTTCAGTTGTTAAGTTAGTGAGATGGTTGTTAAGTGAATTTGACTTCCCCATTGACTTCTCTTGTTGGAAGGTCACAAAAAGGGACCATGGGACCCCGGGACCCCGGGACCCCATCATAACTATGAGTCAGTTGCCAAGTGTCCAAATTTGGATCATATGATCACGGGGATACTGTAATGGTCATAAGTGTGAAAAACGTTCACAAGTCACTTTTTTCAATGTTGTTGGAACTCCGAACAGTCACTAAACAAACTGTTGTAAGTCAAGGACTGGCTGTAGAGAGTGGTTGCAGGGATACATAGATACCAACTTTGGTAATGTTTGCCAATTCCAGTAGGAGAGAATGCGAAATAATTTTTGCATAGTCGTGGTTGTTATTATCCTGCTGAGACCTGAACCAAATCCAATGATTTTGATCTTAGGGGGACAATATTTTGCCAGGGTTTTATTTGAGGAAAAGGATCAAGAATTCAAACAGATTTTTTGGGTGTGTGTGTCAGGGGGGTGGGGGAAGAGAAAAAGATCGATAGCTTTTAGACAGAGATGAGAACATTCTTATGCTATTTTGTGAACTTCTCGTAATTTCCCTTAAAAAACTGGAAATTTCGTTCCAATATAACTCACGGATTGCCGTCAAACTTAATTTTAGAAGAATGAGCCTAGACTATATTTTTTTCCTGTCTAGAACAATCTCCAGAACCGTAAAGCCTACGCACTTGAAATTTGGCCCATAGGGGCTCACTAAAAAAGGATTTGGCATCAGAGACTTAGTATTTCCTATATGATGATGATGATGATGATGATGATGATGATGATGATGATACACAAAAATGACAGTATACACAGTAAACAAGATAACCATGCTGCGTTTGGTATCACAAATCACTAGTCGAATACTTCCCAAGCGTTTAGGACTGTGTGATGTATCAGCGGATTATGTGAGCAGATCCCAGTAAGATGGCCTTCTGCAGCTGACCAATGGTGATCTTGTCAGCGATTATTATTATTATTATTATTATTATTATTATTATTATTAGTATTATTATTATGTCTGATGCTAAGGAGTTCTACTTCCCCTCCCCACCTGAAAAGAAATCTCTTCCAAATGCAAAACACAAGCAGAGGAGAGGAGTTTCAGTCTCAGTTTCACAGCACCAAGCAGCTTTAGGACAGAACAGTTGAGCTAAGCCACGCCCAGGCTCCTTGCTGTCTCCTTCTTGCTCACAAAGCAAATACTGTTTCAGTGTCCAAACAGCCCTCAACTCTCTTATACACTGACAGGACGCTAGCTAGATGAATACCGATGGATGCTGGTAGGCAGAGGCAGAATTTCCCCCTCCCTTATTTTCTTCCCCTAAAGCTAAGCCCGACCACATAGTTTCATAGACAAGCATGGATATTGAGCTCGTTTATTTGCATTAGTAACTATTATTTATAATTTTTATTATTTATTAGTAAAATAATTTTATTAGTGATAATACTATTAGATGAGGCAGTATTGTTAAAGCTCTCTTTATTTTCTTTTAATCTTTTTGCAGCGAAAAACACCTGGCAGTGGTTTCCATAGAAACCCAACAAAGTGATACAAAAATGTAAGTATCCTATCAAAACCTAAATCTTGACACATCCGAACCCCAAAACCATTAAACTCTTTGACAGAAATGCCTTTGTGTTGTTGATAGGGGTTTGGTGCCTGCAGGGATGGCGGAGTCAAAAACGTGGCTGCCATTTTGACTTTTCTGCCCCTTCCCGGCATCTACAGCTGGTTCTTCCCCTGCTTTTATTTCTCTGCTGCTCTTCCAGTTACTCTAGCTCAGTTTCCCTTCTCTGTTACAGCGTGAAGCATCTCCAAGCAAGCTGTATAGCACCAGGGATATATCGAATTTTGTAATATATATATATTCCCAAATAATTTCTGGCTAGGTTTTCCTTGCAAGGCAAAAAATTGAGATTGATTTCCGGCGCTCCTAAATTAATCATTAGCACTGGCGCTTCGATTAATCCAAGTTATGAAATGGTTTTTGCTGGACTGAGGTGCATATTTTTGTAACCGTTTCTAACCCAATAATTATTTCATAGCGAATACCTGAGAAAATATTCTCCCTACAGGTTTAATCAAAGAGGAATGGCGGGCTGTGAAGGGGAGATCATACCAAATGTTTAAAACTTCTTGGTTACTACGTGATTAGTAATAGTACAGGTAGTTCTCGACTTACAACAATTCATTTAGTGACCATTCAAAGTTACAATGGCACTGGAAAAAATGTGATGGATGACCATTTCTCACACTTACATGTGATCAAAATTCAGATGATTGGCAACTGACTCATATTTACAATGGTTGCAAAGTTCCAGGGTCTTGTGATCTCTTTTTGTGACAAGGTCAGATTCACTCAACAACTGTGTTACTAATTTAAGAATTGTGGTGATTCACTTAACAGCTATGGCCATAAAATTGGGTACTTAACAAATGTCTCGCTTAGCAACAGAAATTTTGGACTACATTGTGGTAAGTCGAGGACTATCTGTATTTCAGGGGTTTTTAGTGAAAGGGTGTGATGACCCAGGGCGTGGCACAAAAGTGACAAAGTCACAAAAGTAGGTAAAGTCCCTCCAACTTGGCTCCCAATGTCCAGTTATCATTGGTTGGAGAAAAAAACTCTCCCAAGAACAGTTTTTAAAGGGAAGAAATTCAATCTGAACCCAAAGTCCATATAGATTATTAATAAAACCAACACAAACCACGCTGCAGCATTTTTTTTCCCCAAGCCCCCAAAACTTTAACCTTAGGCTGTCTACTATTGACCTCACCCCTTTCCTAAGAGGTCTGTAGTATGTCCATGTATTCATAACTAAGTTTTTATTATCTTGTAAGCAATTGACAAATAAAAATAAATAAAAATAAAAAATAAATTAATGGGACAGGGCAGGGTAAGGAATTGCAGACTTCAAAAGATAACGAAACACACACAGTTGGGAGGATGCCAGAACCCAGATAAGACTTGACAAACAAAGATAATGCATGCTTTGCTTCCAGCAAGGTACTGTGCACAAACACTCTCTTTATCCTGTTTTCCCAGCTGCAGCTAATGAAAGGAATCAGGCCCTTTTTCTCCCCCGTAATCCATGTTGCTCCCTTATCCATTCCTCCCTGCATGCCTTAGGATGCGGAGGAGCTGGGCCTGGGTCTTCCTCTGAATGCCCAGCCAGACTGTGCCCTTCCCCAGTTTCCTCCCCAGCCACTGGAGCCACACTTCCTGTCAGCTGTTCGACCTCCTCCTTGGAATCAGACTCCAACAGGGGCATGACAAAGGGTTTTGGAAATACAAATACAGATAATCAGAGTTGGAAGGGACCTTGTAGGTCATCTAGTTCAACCCCCTGCCCAAATGGGAGACCCTACACCATTTCTGACAAATGGCAGTCCAATCTCTTCTTGAAAGTCTCAACTGATGGCGCTCCCACAACTTCCAAGGGCAACTTCTGTTCCATTGGTTGATTGTTCTTACTGTCAGAAAGTTTCTCCTTATTTCCAGGTTAAATCTCTCCTTGTTCAGTTTCCATCCATTGTTCCTTGTCTGGCCTACAGGAGCTTTAGAAAATAGCTTGACCCTCCCTCCTCCCTGTGGCAGCCCCTCAAATATTGGAAGACCGCTATCATGTCTCCCCTGGTCCTTCCCTTTACTAGACTAGCCAAGCCCAGTTCCTGCAAACGTTTGTTGTATGTTTTAGCCTCCAGTCCCCTCATCATCCTGGTTGCTCTTCTCTGTACTTTTTCTAGAGCCTCAACATCTTTTTTATAATGTGGTGACCAAAACTGGACGCAGTACTCTAGGTGTGGTCTTACTAAGGCTTTATAGAGTGGTATTAGTACTTCCCTTGATCTTGACTGTATCCCTCTGTTAATGCAATTTAGGATTGCATTAGCTTTTTGGGAGTCTGCTGCACACTGCTGGCTCATATTTAGCTGGTTGTCCACTACGACTCCAAGATCCCTCTCACAGTTACTGCTACTGAGCCTGGTTTCACCCAGTCTATATGGGTACTTTGGATTTTTCTTGCTTAAATGTAGGACTTTACTTTTTTCTACATTGAATTTCATTTTGTTAGATATGGCTCAGTGTTCTAGTCTGTCAAGATCCATCTGGATCTTGAGCCTATCTTCTTGGGTGTTGGCTATTCCTACCAGCTTAGTATCATCTACAAATTTGGTAAGTTCCCCTTCTATTCCCTCATCTAAGTTGTTAATGAAGATATTGAAGAGTACTGGGCCTAAGACGGAACCTTGTGGCACCCCACTTCTTAATTCCCTCCATGTAGACTTTGACCCATGAAGGACTACTCGTTGAGTACGGTTTGCCAGCCAGTTGCAAGTCCATCTAGTGGTGGCGCTATCTATTCCAGATTTTTCTAGCTTACTAAGAAGTAGGTTGTGGTCTACTTTATCGAATGCCTTGCTAAAATCTAAATATATTATGTCCACAGTATTTTTCTGGTCTGCTAATTTAGTCACTGTGTTGAAGAATGAACTAAGATTGGTTTGGCATGATCTGTTTTTAACAAACCCGTGCTGACTGCTAGTTATTACTTTACTTGTTTCTAGACATTGGCAGATCTGTTTTTTTATTATCTTTTCCAGTATCTTCCCAACTATTGATGTTAGGCTGATTGGTCTATAGTTTTCTGGGTTTGTTTTTTTTTTCCTTTTTTGAAGATGAGAACCACATCAGCTCTTTTCCAGTCCTCTGGTAGTTCCCCGGTGCTCTAGGATTTTTGAAAGATATGGTGCAGTGGTTCTGAAATGACCTCTACCAGCTTCTTTAAAACTCTGGGATGTACAGGCCCTGGTAATTTGTTTTCATCAAGACCAGACAGATATTCTCTTACTATTTTTTGCTTATTTTAACTTTTATTTCTGGTCTATCTTTTTCAGTTATGTTTTTGGTGGGTTGAGCTATAGTTTCTTTTTGCGTGAAGACAGAGGCAAAGAATGAATTAAGCAGTTCTGCTTTCTCTCTGTTGCCTGTTACTTCCTTGCCATCTTCTCTCTTTAGTAGACTGACTGTTTCCTTGATTTTTTTCTTTATATGTTGGAAGAAACTTTTTTTTATTATCTTTGACTTTTGTTGCAAGTGTTTGTTCGTTCTGAGCCTTTGCTATCCTGACTCCGTCTTTGCAGATTCTGGCTATCTGCTGATATTCTGCCTTAGTTATATGTCCTTCTTTCCATTTTTTGTACTTGTCCTTTTTTTCTTTCAATTTGCCAAAGAGATCTTTGTGTAGCCATGCTGGTTTCTTCTTGGATTTCTTGTTTTTCTTTCTCAATGATATTGTGCTGGTCTGGGCTTCTATGATCATACTTTTTACAATTTCCCAAGATTCTTGAGTTGTTTTCCCCTTTAGGATTTTCATCCATGGAATCTTTCCCAAGTTCTCTCTGAGTTTATTGAAATCAGCTCTTTTAAAATCCAAGATTCTGGTGTCATTATGTTCTGTTGCTTGTGTTTGTGTTATGTTGAATTCTAGTATGACATGGTCACTCTCACCCAAGGTTCCTGCAGTTTCAACTTCCTCTATCACTTCTTCTCTGTTTGTAAGAATTAAGTCCAGTATGGCTGTCCCTCTAGTTTCACCCTCTACCTTTTGGACAACAAAGTTGTCAGCTAGGTTGGTTAGGAACCTATTTGATTTCTCACTTGGTGCAGAATTAGTTTTCCAATTGATATCAGGATAATTGAAGTCTCCCATTACTATTGTTGTGTGTTTCCTGCATATGTTTGTTAGTTGGCTGGCAAAAAGGACATCTATTTTTTCTGCTTGATTGAGTGGCCTATAATATATGCCTCTGGTCATGTCATTCTTTTTTTCTCTTATATTGACCCATATGCATTCTAGGAGGTTTTCATCTTCGGTTTCATGCATTTCTGTAACAATATAGTGGTCCTTTATATACAGTGCAACTCCACCTCCTCTTTTATGGGGTCTGTTTTTTTTTTAATAGTTTGTATCCTTCTACCAGTATATTCCAGTCATGGATTTCATCCCACCAAGTTTCTGTTATTCCAGCTATATCATATTTACCTTCATGCATTCGTAGTTCGGAAGGAGAGATAGAAATTGAAGTCCTATGGACTTGTTTTGGAGAAAGTTTATCAAATTATCGTTAAATATATCATAGAGGGAGGGAGACACACAAAATCAGGACACTCTGAACTTATAAGAAGTCTTCCAGCTTTTCCAAGGGATCTTCTGATATTTCTTTTACAGAAAGAAAGCTCCTTCAATTTTGGACCGCTTGAGAGAAAGTTGATTTTATTTTTGTTGTCCTTGAGACAAACTTGATTCCAAACCAGTCCGTGCAATTTTCCTTGGCAATGCTTTTCCAGAAATAGTTTGTCCTTTCTACCTTCCTAGAGTTGAGAAGGATTAAATAAAGTCACCCAGAGGGTTTTGTGCCTAATGCAAGACCAGAATTTAATCTTCTGGTTTTTAGCCCGATACCTTAACTACTACACCAATCCTGTTCTCATTTAGGGGGGGAAAAAATAAAAAATGTACCTTAGCCAAGGGTTTCATTATTTTAAAGTCTCTTTTGCACAGATATCACATACTAGGAGAATAATTTCTCTTTGCTATTATGGAAACATGGCTTTTCAAGCAACTGGTCTTTTGTGTGACAAATCAGTTTGGAAATTAAATCTGAAAACTAAAACTAAATGAAAAAAGAGACAGCATGTTCATTTTGTGCATGACTTGAGCATTGAAGAGGTTTATTCGTTGCATATTGTCATTTAAAAATCACACATACACAAAAACATGTGGTTTGATCTTTCGTGCATCTGGTTTTGGAAACTTAGTTTGAAAAATTGCAGGAGAATGAATTTTCAGAGCTGATGTGCATTTGCAAAATTTTATATACTGGGACTTTGAGGATAATGGATTCAGTTCAATGAATCTTCATACTCTTGAACACATTTATGACCTTTTTAAATTTTTAGTCCCATAATATCAATTAATTTTAGAGGGAAATTGAATCTTCAGGAACGATTAAATTGGAATTTATCAAGTGATTCCTTTCCCTATTTAATCAGACTCATTGGGTTTCTTGTCTGAGCTAAATTAATATAATGAAAACGTGCCAAGTGAAATATTTCTGTATAGTAGCAACTCATTACCAGTTATACAGGACTGTGAATCCTGACTTATGTTTCATGTAAGCACAATCATTATCTTAGAAAAATTTATTGACCAAGCTACCAATTTTCTCTTTGGGGTCCTTGGAGCTCTCTGAGTTTGGCGGTTTTGTGGTAGTTCACCAGGACCTGATGATGTTCATGAATGAAGACAAATAGATGTGCCCCAGGATAATGTTGCAGGATTCAATTTGCTAGAAAGTTCCTTGAAGATGGGCTCCAACATGAGTCCAAAAATTCAGAAGACAAAACTTCTGGTCCCTGTGACTGACCCAGATTGGGTCCTGCAACTGTTGATGTTCTCTAGTTGGGTCATGAAACATCTACAAGAAGACCACCAAGCTCAGAGCACCAAGGACCCCACTGTTCAAACCTAAGCTTCAAATATTCTCTCCTATCCATACCAGGCCTTGTTTGTAGATGTGCCCATAACTCACATTAGGGACAAAGTTTTTATTCATTTATGTGCAGTTGTGTGCAAAAAGATTTGGAATTTAAGAGACTCCATCCCACGTGCTTGGAATTCAAACACGGCTTGAAACAATGGTTCTAAACTTACCAAAAGTGTTCTAATGGACTCCCAGTTATTCTGGAAGTAATTCAAAGCTTGAAACAACAACCCGACCAGTCTGAAAATTTATTCATCCCTATAGGTTCTTGACCCCATGCATATCAGAACTATCCTTGAATTATTCTAACCAATGTTGTTTTTCCCAACTGGAAAAAAAATCACGAGAGACTATAGACATGGGCTAGATTTTCAAGGAATAAGATGTGGGAAACTATTGCGTTTTCTTGAGATTATCCTAGTTTTCTCCTTTGGTGAGACATCAATTGGAGAACTTCCTCAACTTTGTTTGAATTTTTACCTTGCTGATTGAATGTATGAGACCCACATTTAAATTTTTGTTTGCTTATTTTTCTTATAATTTGTTCCAAAAGTTCAGCTCTAAAGAAATCTAGCAGTCTTGGAAACTTGAAGAAAGATGCCTCAGAGGTAGGTAATCCTACTTTTTTTTTCTTTTTAAATATTCTTATTGATGATTGATCTGCTATTATTAACTCATGCTGTTCTTTTCAGTCCTTTATCTGTATTTCATTGTTTTGAAATTGCCTGTGAATATTAATTACTTAAAAATAATTTATGTGCTGGAAGCTTCATTAAATATTTCCAATCATACATCATTCTAGCTAGGTTTATTTTTTAAAAATATATATAGTATTTATAATTTTATTAGAAAAAGGTTTTCATTTGTCTATTTTTAAACAAATGTCTAAACATAATAAAACAGATTGTTTTATAAGATACAATCAGGATGTTTTATTAAGTTGTGTGTCATGGATGACTTGAATTGAACACATTTTAGTTTACAATTAAATGAAGAGTGATTCAATGAAATAGCAATTTATGTGACATATTTAATATGCCCAATTCTTCTCCACAGGATAAAGAGTCCAGAGACAAGCTAGCAGAGGTAATGGGATAAATAGACAGAGCTGGTTGTTTTTCTATCATATTCCTCTATGTTTGAACAATGTCCTC
The DNA here is from genome assembly GCF_049901715.1 of Pseudonaja textilis. Classification (NCBI taxonomy): domain Eukaryota; kingdom Metazoa; phylum Chordata; class Lepidosauria; order Squamata; family Elapidae; genus Pseudonaja; species Pseudonaja textilis. Next base: position 26,569,946 of record NC_141994.1, on the reverse strand, counting down.
TTTTGTGATTACAGACCAGTTCACAAATTTTGCAAATGTACATGCATTACAAAATTCAGAGAAATGTAAAAACTGAACGAGAATTGTATTTGGGATGGAAAATACAATTGCAATAATAAGAATAACAATAATAATCTATCACTCTTACATGTGTTATCCATGACCTGGTCATTGAAACTACACAATTATGGATGAACCATGTAACAATGATACCCGTTGTCATTGGGGCACTTGGTACCATGTCCAAGAATTTTATAAAATAATCAAGAAATTGCAGGTTCTTTCAATATCACCAGTGGAACTGCAAAAAACTTTGCTACTCGGAACAACATACATTTTAAGAAGATATTTGGTTGATACCTAGGATGCTGGCAGCAACCTATATCAACCATCAGTGCCAGTCGATTATATTTGTGATACATTTTTAAATGTTCCGTTGACTAAGTTTCATGTTTAATGAATAAAAGTTTATAACAACAACAACAATAATAAAATAATAAGAAATTGTGTGTTATCCCAATTGTAATTGGAGCCCTTGGAGCAATACCTAAAGGGCTACCTCGCTATTTGGAAATCCTGAATTTATCAGGCTTGAATACTCTGATTCTACAAAAAAACCACACTACTTGGAACAGCTTATATCCTCCAACGCTACCTGAACATTTCCTAGGTCCTTGGTTAGGACTCAAGCTGTTGAGCTACCAACCAGCCCCAAAGGCTGTGAATATCACTAAAGATTAACTAATAATAACAATAACAATAATAATACTTGGTTGATACCTAGGATGTGGCAGCAACCCATATCAACCATTAGCGCCAGTCGATTATATTTGTGATACATTTTTAAATGTTCAGTTGACTAAGTTTCATGTTTAATAACAAGAACAACTACTACAACAACAACCCAATGAAACCACTAACTATAGTATCAAGTTCTGTGTAAATCTAACTCACCATTTTGGCAGGCAAGTTAAAACCAAATGTATAAGGACACTTATCAATATTTTTTTTAAATATATGTCTTTAAAGTTCTTGAGAACTTCATACCTCTTGTGTAATACAGGTAGTCATAGACTTATGACCACAACTGAACCCGAAATTTCTGTTGTTAAGCGAGTTTTGTGCCATCTTACGATCTTCCTTGCCACCGTTGTTAAGGCAACCACTACAGTTGATAAGTTAGTAACCCAGTTGTTAAGTGAACCTGGCTTCCCCATTGCTTGTCAGAAGGTGGCAAAGGGGGAATCACACAACCCCCCAGGACATGGCAATCGTCATAAATGTGAATCAGTTGCTAAGTATCTGAATGTTGATCACATTATCATGGGGATGGTGGAGAGGTTGTAAGTGTGGAGAATAGTCGTAAGTCCCTTTTTCCAGTACTGTTGTAACTTTGAACAGTCACTAAATGAACTGTTGTAAGCTGAGGTCTACCCGCAATAGCGTTCGCGTGCATTTTGAGGAGGCTATCTTCATTTGACTTTTGATCTTTCCCACTTCAAGACTCTTGTGTCCCGTGATGTCACGGACCGTGATTGCAAAGTTGACTTTTTCTTTTTCTTTCTTTTTTCCCTCCAACCAATCAGAATAAATCACCGGTGGAGAATAGCAAATATGTAACCCTTCCTTGCAAGTCTCCGGGCGAAGAAGAGGCTTTCGGATCACGCAAAGCCAGGTCGTCCTTCGGCCGAGGTTTCTTCAAGATCAAAAGTAACAAACGGACAGCAAGCGCACCTAACTTGGGTAGGTCCAGACGTAGCATTCAACTTTTTAAACTTCATAGGCAGAAGGAGATGAAATACTCCACTCTTATTATAGTACATCAGGGTTGTGATTTAAGAGCTGATCAGCTGCTGCAATGATGTAATAATGGGAATGAGTCAGCAAAGTTTTGGCTGTTATCCCTTTAAGAGCCTGTATAATAAGGAGAGGCCCTGTTAGGACAGCGCTCTCTCTCGCTCTCTCTTGCTTGTGTGTTCTTCCCTGCTGTAATTTGCTGCTTGTTTGACCTCTTGTGATGACCCGGGGCATGGCACAAAGGCAACACAGTCAAATAAGCAAGAAGAGTCCCTTTATTATTTCCAACTTTGCCTTCAATGTCCAGGTTACCTTTAGAAAGTTTAGTCCAAAACAAGGTACACGCAAACTGTAACAAAAAATCCAAACACACCACACTGCAGTAATTAACTTGACAGGGAAGGAGAAGGAATTGCAGACTTGAAAGCACAGAAAAACTCACACAGTTGGGAAGATGCCAGGAATACAAATAAGCCTCGAGGATATCAGATAAATTTGCTTCCAATAGCTTGTTGCACGCAGCTTCCCTTTTTAAACACTGTGTTCCCAGCTGCAGCTAATGAAGGGAATCAGGGCCCTTTCTCCCCCGTAAGCCACGCAACTCACATTGCTACCTTCTCCATTTCTCCCTGCGTGCCCTAGGATGAAGAGGGGATGCTCCTGGGTCTTCCTCTGAACTCCCTCTCCCTTGTTTTTACCTATCCCCTGCTCTGCCCAGCCGGACTTTGCCCTTCCCCAGTTTCTTCCCCAGCCAATGGAGCTACACTCCCTGTCAGCTATTCGGCCTCCCCCTCCAAATCAGATTCTGACAGGGGCATGACACCTCTGCCTATAGTAAGTGTATGTATAACATAGGTTCTTTTGTAGATAAAACCACTATTTATTATAAACCTCTGTTTGCTGCTATTGCTCCTGGGTTGTCTCACCTAGTAAAGCTGTGTGCACACTGACCTAACATTTTTCCATTTGCAAAATGCAGAAAAGAGGCATTGGGCAGCTGAAGGAAAGCAAACCAGTTGTTTCATTCAGTATCTACAAAATTCAAACTTACCCTTGAGTTTCTGTGAAAGTATGCCCAAAATAATATCACGCACAGGCAGTCCTCGACTTATGACCACAATCGAGCCCCCAAATTTATGTTCTTAAGTGAGATGTTTGTGAAGTGAATGTAGCCCCATGTTACGGCATTTCTCCCTGCCGTTGTTAAGGGAAGCAACTGCAGTTGATAAGTTTGTAGACCGGTTGGTAAGTGAATCTGGCTTCCCCGTTGATTTGGCTTCTCAGAACATCACCAAAAAGGGGGCCCGCGAAAAGTGGGAAGCTGCAACGGTCATAAGTATGAACCAGTTGCCAAGTGTCTGAATTTGGATCATTGGGGTGGGGGGTACAGCAAAGGTCGTAACTCTGAAAAATGGCTGGAAGTCACATTTTTTCAGTGCCGTTATAACTTTGAATGATCGCTCAACGAACTGTGAGTCGAAGACTGCCTGTTGTGCACACTGTGTTTGGTGATTAATTTCAAATGTGGTTTTATGTACTTAAACGCAACTCCATTGTGTAGTGATAATCTACATGCCTTTGCTCTTATGCCAATAGCTGTGGATCATGCCATCTTGCCATCTTTCCACTAGAGAAAAAAAGAAGACATAGTTTGGACAGTAATGTGTACACACACACACACACACACACACACAGGACTCTAGAATCATGTGACATTTTTAGGCTAAGTATACTAGGAAGTGCAGCTGTAGGGGAAGGAGTGGCAGAACCTGGTGGTGGTGTTAAAAGAGGAATCGGCCTAGAATCCCTACGTAGTCACAAGCAGAGTCCGGCCAATTCCTCTGTAGCTACAGGGTTGAACTTCCACTGCTCAGCAACCCAATCACGTTTACATCTGTTTGAGGCATCCTTTGATCACACAACTGCTGTTTACGATGGGTTGCCCCCACAAAGCTGGCTCTTATTTCGAGGTTTTGGCAAAACCACATCCGGAGCAAACCATTGGGTTTGTTTAACGACAGCTGTGTGCTCTTAACAGCCATGGCATTGGCTTCATGACCTCATCAGCTTCTAAACGATGATCCAAAAAAGCCATAAAATTGGACAGGTGCCATTATAGGTACAGGTAGTCCTGTATGTGGAGCAGTATCTCATTTAGGAGACCTTACTCCCTCTAAACCATGTAGATGTCTTAAGGTGTAATCACAATTGTCTTGCTTGGTGAATGTTGGAATGTTCTAATATAATCCACTAGGTCTCTGTGTTGAGCATGCTTTGGGTTTGGGGGGTATTCCTGTCTGACTTGAAGATGTTAAGTTTTTATATGTCTTATCTTGTTGCCCTTGGTATATTCTTGTGCATCTGGTTTTTGCATTGTTTGGATGCCTGAAGACCGCAGTCGAAGTGCCAGTGCGCCCATCTTAGGTATAGTAGAACACGCATGCCTTACCTGTGCCATGTTTTAAGAGCTGCTAATGCCCAGCCATCAGTCAGTCATGCATGGCCCTTGACCATGTCTTCTCCTGGCCTACAACTTCATTCCCTCCCTCTTGTCATTCAACCCTCCCGCTCAGTTTACTAAGAGCTTATGTCTTTGGAGACTCTTTATGCAGAATATGCGCAAAGAAATACGTGCAGAATATTTTGACGTCGGAATATCCTGACTTCTGAAATGTTCTCCTCACTTCCTTGGAAAGACTCGGAATTTGAAAGAGTCATCAGAAAGGCATTTATGGAGATGTTCGATTATCCAGGTCATCGTTTTCCCAAAGGTGCTTTTTTCCCCAAAAGTCCATTGGAATTTCTTGCTTTTTTTTTTCTTTGAATACATTTTACTTCTCATCCAAGAAGCAGTTTTGGATGAGAAGTGACATGTTTTCAAAGAAAAAAACCAAGAAAGTCCAGTTGCCTTTTGGTGGTGGTGGTGGTGGTGGGAAAACAACCCTTTGGGGTTTATTAACAGCTTGCATTATTGTTAGTCTTGGTCAACTTAGACAGGTTGGAAATAAATTAATGGAATTGCAGGTATCAACACTAAGAGATCTCCTCTGAATCAAAGTTGATTCCTGATGATTGAAGAATACAGATTGCTTGCTTTCTATGAGATATGTTGACAGTTTCCCAGTCTAAGAGTGCAGAGAAAAGATGATTAGGGGATTGGAGACTAAAACATATGAAGAACCGTTACAGGAATTGGGTATGCGTAGTCCAGTGAAGAGAAGGACCAGGAGAGACAAATATAGCAGTCTTCCAATATTTTAAGGGCTGCCCCAGAGAGGAGGAGGAGGCCAAACTATTTTCTAAGGCACCTGAGGGCCAGACTAGGAATAATGGATGGAAAATGATCAAGGAGAGATTCAACCTAGAACTAAGGAGGAATTTCCTAACAGTGGGAACAATCCACCCATGGAACAGAAGTTGCCTTCAGAAGTTGTGGGAGCTTCATCACTGGAGGCTTTCAAGAAGAGACTGGACTGCCATCTGTCAGAGATGGTGTAGGGTCTCCTGCTTGGGCAGGGTGTATGTGTTGGACTAGATGATCTAAAAGGTCCCTTCCAACTCTGTTAATCTGGTAAACTATAGTCTTGGTATTCTTTATGGTCTTGATTCTAGGTCCTAAGCATGACCTTGCTTAGTTTCAAAGCTTGGGGAAGTTCAATTAGATGTTATCACTCCGACCAACATTAATATACTGCTGAAGTCAACTCACAAGGTTCATCTTCTCCAAAACGGGCCATTCTGATCTTGATGTGGAGGTGCTTTTCCAAAAGACAACTGTACTTCAGAACTGATGAAGCTCCTTGGATGAGAAGCAAAACCTCTTCAAAGAAAAAAAAATCCAAGAAACTCTAGTTGCCTTTTGGGAGAAACCCCCCGCCCCCACATTTGGAACAACTATCACCTGGATGACTGAGAATCTCTGTAGACACTGGTCTGACGACTCTTTCAAATTCAGAATATTTACAAGGAGTGGAGTAGAGCATTTTAGAAGTCAGGATAGTCTGACTTCAAAATATCCTGCACGAGTCCGTAAAGCCAAAGGGTAGGTGTGTTTTTAGATGTCAATTCATATAGCAAGAACAAAATACATTTCTGGAAAAGGCCATTCTTGGCATAACCAGTTGTTTCATGAGCCAATCTTCTATTATGCTCCTAAAAATCATTTCCATTTAAGGTAGTTCTAAGTGGGAAGAAAAAAAAAAAAGAATTGGATTGACCTTTCAAATAATTAGCTTAAACAATGAGTTTAAGAATCTCTCTCTCTCTCTCTGTTTCTCTCTCTGTATCTATCTAATCCAAGATAGAACACAATAATATGTTTGTGTTGAATGTTTATACTTTTCTGTTGCTGATACAGGTAATCCTTGACTTACAACAGTTCATTTAGTGACTGAAGTTACAACGCACTGAAAAAAAGAGACCTATGATCATTTTTCACACTTAACGACTGTTGCAGTGTTCTCAGTCAGGTGATTAAAAAAAATCAGACTCTTGGCAATGATGGTTGAAATTTCCCAGGGACATGAAATCCCATTTTGTGACGTTCTGACAAGGGGAAACCAGATTCACTTAACAACCATGTTACAGTCCCAACTGCAGTGACTCATTTAAGAACTGTGGCAAGGAAGGTCTTAAAACGAGGCAAAACTCACCGAATAACTGTCTCACTCAGCAACAAAAAGGTTGGGCGTAAGTCAAGGACTACCTGTAGAGAATTCAGCCTCGCTTGCTTTCCTTCCGTTGTCTTTCATACTTGGTCTCTTAGAGACCATTTGATCACAGGTAGATTCAACTGAATGAAGATTCTGAGATCATTCCAGGATCATCGTTTGAATTTCATCTTCTCCGTCATTCTCTGCAAAGAATGGAGTGTTTGCTTTGCTTCCTTTCCAAGCTAACCATTGTTGCATTGGGCTGTTTGTGAAATCCCCGAATACGTGTGACTGCTTAGACGCTTGCATGGTAGTTTGTTGAAAAATTTGCTTGGCATGCTGGAGAATTTTGTCTTATGTCAAAGGTCCTTTCCGTATTGTGGGGCAGGCAAACGCCTTATGAAGTCATCACAAAAATAATGGTCCGAGCTGTATTTTCTTTACTTAGCAATGGTACCTATTGGAGGTGTGCAAAGTATTTCCAACATTTTGTATGTATTGCTTTTGTAGGTAGGATGGTAGGTAGGTAGGTAGGTAGGAAGGAAGGACACTGATAAGGGAGGGAAAGAAGAAGGAAGGAAGGAAGGAAGGAAGGAAGGAAGGAAGGAAGGAAGGAAGGGGAAAGCAAAAACACTGATAAGGGAGGGAAGAGAAGAACAGAGGGAAGGAGGAGAAAGGACACTGATGAGGGAGGAGAAGGAAGGAGGGAGAGAGAGAAGGAAGAAAGGAAAACATTGATGAGGGAGGAGAAGGAAGGGGGAGGAAAAACACTGATAAGGGAGGGAAAGAAGGAAGGAAGGGGGAGGAAAAACACTGATAAGGGAGGGAAGGGAAGGAGGGAGGAAGGAAGGAAGGGTAAATAATGTAACTGATCATTGTTCTTCAACCAATTATCCAAAATTGCACTTTGTAGTTTTCACAGTCTTCGTTTGTTTATACCATAGTGATTGTTCAAAATACGCAGAGGATAGATGGTTGCAAAAAAGGACACCCTTTTTTTGACACAATGTAGGGTTAAGCAATTGATTTGGCAGAGACCATTCAGGGCCTATGTATGTTAACCATAATTTCTTGATATTCTGGACATTCGTCAAAGATACGATCACTAAGCAACACTAAGTTCTTCCCGTTCTTGCCCTGAGTTTCCGCCACGCTCCATTTATTCCATACATTGATGATACAAGAGAATTGGGGGAGGAAAAAAAAGTGAGAGAATCTGTTGTAAGGCTTTGAAAATTGATTGGTTAATTAATTGCTTAAAAGGAAGATAACAGTAAACTTCTTTCTCGATTATGGTTCCCTTGGCACGACAAGCAAAGGTTATCTCTCCAATTCAAGAAAGACGCTTGATGAAAAGGTGATGAACTGAAGAACTTAATTGAGATTTGCTTTTATTTAATAGCGGAGACTGAGAAAGAATCCCCTGATCACTTAGATCTGGCTGGCTTCCCTCGTCCATCCAAAGGTGCAGAAGGTGGACCTCTTACTCCACCTTCTCCTGACTCCAAGAAGAAAGCGAGAGGAATCAAGAAGTTGTTTGGCAGGTAATGAGGATGTAATTCTACAAAATGCAATCCTGGATGGAGCCCAGCAGGCTTACCTTACTGTGAGTTTTATATTCCTTGCAGACAGCTGGTCATTTGCATCTTTTTAGAGAGCTGTTGAGGCCACTTGGAGTGGTGCAAATGGATGCGGAGCCTTCTTGGGACTGCTGAAAGGATTGTGTTGATGTATGTAGAAATGTTGATGATGATGTAGAAATTAAACAGAGAGCTGTTCAGTTTTGGCATAGCTGGCCTCTTTGACCTCTCTTTCAAACTGGTGGTCTTCTCTTTCCCATCTTCAAAAGGGCGGCCTTTGTCTTTGAAATGCAGGTGGACTGCTGAATCTTGTCCTGATGGGCATATTCTCTTATGTTGAACAGCCCTCCCTCAACAGAGGGGGAGGGATTTGAGATCATCTATCTCCAATCTGCAATACAGCTCCTTTCAACAGTTCCAAGAAGGCACCACACCCATTTGCACCACTCTGGTGACCTTAGGGACACAGATAAATCTCCAAGTGGCCTCAACAACTCTCTAAAAGGATGCAAATGACCAGCTGTCTGCAAGGAGTATCAATCCTTCCCTTCCCCACCATCCAAGTCAGAGCTGAAGAAGCTTCTGGGATGAGAAGCGAAACGTCCTCAAAGAAAAACCAGAAAGTCCAGTTGCTTCTTGGAAAAAAAGCATCTTTATGAGGTTAATCATAATTGGCTAGGTATTGCTATCTTTTATGTTCCCCTTAATTCCTCCCGTTCTTTAAATTTGTATTTTTCCTTAGACTAAGAAGAAGCCAGTCCACCACATTTAATCCTGACGACATGTCGGAAACTGAGTTCAAAAGAGGAGGAACTAGAGCGACGGCTGGTCCAAGGCTTGGCTGGTCAAGGGATCTTGGGCAATCTAATAAGTAAGACAGAAGGATTGAAGTAACACAGAAATCATTTCTTTTCTCTTTCTTCCCCTCCTGCCTTATTATGCTTGAATGCAGCTGGGTGAGTTGGACTGTGGAAATAAAATGAGGTGATTTTTATGGGTTACTGGTTAAAAAAAGTTGGGGGCTTTAGAGTTGGGCCATTATTAGGACAAAGGATAGAATAAGAGGGGTCCTTGGTGCAAAATGAGGGGGTCCCTGGTGCTCGCTGAGCTCGGTTTCCTTGCAGACGTTTCATTACCAAACTAGGTAACATCATTGGTACTGATGTAACCCCACTCCCAGGGGTGGGATTCAAAAATCCCAGCAACCGGTTCTCTGCCCAGTTCCTGGCTGGGCATGGCCTACCAGAACTTCTGGGAGGTCCATTTTTCACCTTCCCCAGAGTCCGGAGGCTTCCCTCAGGCCTCTGGGAGGATGAAAATGGCCTCCCCTGGGCTCTGGAGGATCTCCAGAAGGTGGAAACAGGCTCCCTTCTGGACTTCCAGAAGTTTCAAGAGGCCCGTTTTTCACTCTCCCAAGGTCTTGACATTGACCCTCTACTTACCTGCATCCAAAATGGGCCATGTGAAGACTCCTGGGAGGGGCGGAGTGGGGTGGCCAGGGCCAGCCAGTTGGTTTAACTACTGATTCGGTGAACCAGATGTAAATTTAACATCTGGTTCGCCTGAACCAACTGAATCCCACTCCTGCCCTCTCCCTTCTAGGACTGATGATGTTGCCTAGCTTGGTAATGAAATACCTGCAAGAAAACAACCAAGCTCAGAGAGCACCAAGCCGCCAACCAATCCTCCTCCTCTCCACTGCAAACCCTACTCCCTACTAGCACTGATGATGTTACCTAGTTTGGTAATGAAACCTCTGAGCAAGCAACTGATGAAGCAAATAGAGAGCACCGAACCCTCATTTAAACTCTGAGCTACAAATATTCCCCTCTATAGGAAACTGATAATTTCTACCAATATTCCCCTCTATAGGAAACTGATAATTCTAACGATTAAGTGAAAAGTATAACTAAACTAACTTAGTCTGAAATTGTGTGCAGAGCATAATGCTTCATGTTGAGGTAATTCCCCGTTAGGAGAATGAGCGCATACAGGGAGACGTATAGAGAATAGTGTTTGAATAATACACACACAGCATACAGATACACTGTACAGTAAATGTAGGGTTTTACTTTCAATAAAGGTTTAAGCAAAGTTCAAAATAAGAAATCCAAAGTCATTCACAAGTAAATGAGTCAGTTTTCAATCCAGGGATAATCCAAATATCAAAGTCCAGTGTCAAAAAACAGTTCAGTAACAGACTTAAATTAAATCCAGAAATATCAGTCAATTAGGAAAAATGGAGCAACAGCAATACTTTCCAACAGAAGGAAACAGAGAAACACTCACACTCTCTTCTGAGACTAAGGCCAAGACAAACCAGGTTTCTGGCTCCATCTTATGGCTGTTTGAGAAACCACACCTAATTACAATTTTGCATTTTCTTAAAGATACAGTTTTACAATGTTTATCCTGGTTTATATATTTCTAACCCAAATAGCTGTTAGGTGACTTGTATTCCTAACACTTCAAACCCTGATATTCCCCCACCCCTTCTTCCCATGTGCCACTCTGCATTTCTAAGGATGGATTGAAAGATTATGAACTATTTTCTCTTCCAGAAGATTTAATTCTAGCCAGTCAGGGATTTACTGTGCTTATCTGCTGACTTATCTCCCAAGCATTTTTCAAGAGCTTTTTAATACCTGGACAGACTTGATAAATGAATAGAATAGAATTAGAATTAGAATATAATAGATATTGGAATGAAGAATAGAATAGAATATAGAATAGAAAATAAGAACAGAAAGAATAAAAAATAGAATAAGGAATAGAATAGAATAGATATTGGAATGAAGAATAGAATGGAATAGAAAATAGAATAGAAAATAGAATACTGCAAGGAATAGAAGAGAAGAGAATTGAAAAGAAGAGGGAATGGAATGAAAAGAGAAGAGAATTCTTTATTGGCCAAGTGTGATTAGACACACAAGGAATTTGTCTTGGTGCAAATGCTCTCAGTGCACATAAAAGAAAAGATACATTCATCAAGAGTCAAGAATCATCAGGTACAACACTTAATGATAGTCATAGGGAACAATAAACAAATCATGCTAGGAAACAGTCAATAAAAATTGTTAGGATACAAGCAACAAGGTTACAGTCATACAGTCATAAGTGAGAAGAGATGGGTGATAGGAAGGATGAGAAGATTAATAGTAATAGTAATTCAGACTTAGTAAATAGTTGGACAGTGTTGAGGGAATTATTTGTTTAGCAGAGTGATGGCATTTTCTTAAGTGGGACTGGTGGAATGGACCTTAGGACAACCTCTGGAAGACCCATCAAGGACCTAAATATCCAACCTTGAAACATGGTCTGATTGTCATTATTCCTTTAGCGACCTGGACATGCCGTTTGCTAAATGGAGGAAAGAGCAAGTTTGCAGCTGGCTTCAGGAGCAAGGCCTGGGTTTTTACATCGGCAATGGAAAACACTGGATTCTATCTGGCCAGACTCTCTTGCAAGCATCCCAGAGTGATTTAGAGAAGGTAACACACTTATATTCTTCTCCCTCATGTGCCGTTGGAGTCCTTGGTGCTCCCTGAGGTGGGCAGGCATTTTATGACTCACCTAGGAAACATCATCAGTGCTCTTCTATGGATGAGGTTACCTCATCAGGTCATGAAATGTCTGTAAGAAAATAACCCACCTCAGAGACCACCAAGGACCCCACAATTCAATCCTGAGCTATAAATATATTTTCTTTTGTTGGTGACTTGTGAGTTGCAATGAGGTTTGGCTAAGTAGCAATTCATCTACTGTCTGGACTCATGTTTGATAACTAAGGCTGCCATCTTGTGTCTGTAAGATAGATGGATGGATGGATGGATGGATGGATGGATGTATTTTTTTTCTGAGTTCAGAAGATCTTACATCAAAAAGAGAAAATTGATATTTCAAATTAGTATACTAGTTTAAATAAATGTCAATAACTATATAGCAAACTCAAAAAATTAAACCACAGAAGGCATGTAATTATATATGTAAATGTATGCATGTGTTTGTGTGTGTGTGTATTTATTTATTTATTTACAACCACAGTTGAGATTTATTTTTATTTTTTTTGATTTGTCAATCGCTTACAAGATAATAGGTATAAGTATATACATAATATGAATACATGAAATGGGTACATATAAGAAAAAGAAACAATAGGACAGGGATGGTAGGCACGTTGGTGCGCTTATGCATGTCCCATATCAGCTATTTAAAATTAGTATGCTCGTTTAAATAAATTTCAATAACTATATAGCAAATACAAAAGGACACAGAAGGAATTTAATTATATATGTAAATGTATGTGTTTGTGTGTGTGTATATTTAATTATATATGTAAATGTATGTGTTTGTGTGTGTATATGTGTATGCAAATATGTATATGTGTGTGTGTATAAACTTACAACCACAGTTGAGATCAGCTATTTAAAATTAGTATACTAGTTTAAATAAATTTCAATAACTATATAACAAATACAAAAAATTGAAACACAGAAGGAATTTAATTGTATATGTATATGTATGTATGTAGGGGTGTGTGTGCATGTGTATCTGTGTGTGTGTGTGTGTGTGTATATATATATATATATATACACACACACACAAACACACACATATGTGTGTGTGTATTTATACACACACACACACAAACTTACAATCACAATTGAGCTCAGCTATTTAAAATTAGTATACTAGTTTCGATAAAGTAAATTTCAATAACTCTACAGAAAATACAAAAAAAACAACAACAACAACCCAAAACCAAAACACAGAAGGTATTATATATCAAAGCAAAAAACCAACAACATCTGCTAATAAACACTTTTTTATAATGGGGAAACAATAAAATAAAGCATAGCCTTGGTTCTCCGAATCAAGCATTTGGCCATTAGAAAGGTCCTTTTTATGCTCTGTTTCACAAAGTTGCCCTCACCTGCATTTATAGGATGCCTTGAACAGAAAGGTTAATGTTTATCAAAAGACGTTATTTTGTGTCCCACGTGTAGGAACTTGGAATAAAACATCCGCTACATCGAAAAAAACTACAATTGGCACTTCAAGCTTTGGGGTCGGAAGAAGAAAACAATTACGGGAAACTGGATTACAATTGGGTTACAAGTAGGTTTCTTTCCCTTTTTTAAAATAAAATTTTAAAATAAAATTTTCCCCTTTTGCTTTGTACAGGGCAAGAGGAACTTGCCCTGTACAATCACAAGAATATTTGCATATCTTGAGCATCATCATGTTGGTTGCACAAGCAGCTAGATGTTTAGTCTGGGTTTGGCATTTTTATTCAACTCTGGAATGCTTCCCAAGGTTGTTATGACTGCATCTTCTTATCCTAGCTTCTGAGTAACTTGGTAACTAGGTTGACCCAAAGGTGCTTTTTTTTTTTTTTTCAAGAGGTAACTGGACTTTCTGGTTGTTGTTTTTTTTGAAGATGTTTCGCTTCTCATCCAAGAAGCTTCTTCAGCTCTGACTGGATGGTGGGGAATGGAAGGATTTATACTCCTTGCAGACAGCTACTCATTTGCATCCTTTCAGAGAGACGTTGAGGCCACGTGGAAGTTTATTTGTGACTGGATGGTGGGGAATGCAAAGATTTATATTCCTTGCAGACAGCTGGTCATTTGCATCCTTTTAGAGGGTTGTTGAGGCCACTTGGAGGTTTAATCTGTGTCCTCAGGGCCACCTGAGTGGTGCAAATGGTTCCTGTAGCCTGCAATCCCTCCAGTTGCCAGGTGCCTCCTGAAAAGTCCAGTTGCCTTCTGAAAAAGAAACTTTGGGACAACCAGGACCTGGATGACGGAGAGTCTCTACGGACTTTTAGCTATGCAGTTTGGGCTGAACACCCTTCGAAGGGTGTGGGAATGTGAACAGATTTCCGGAGGGATTGCAGTCTCCAGGAGTGAAATAAACAGATAAGCCCCCAAGTAACCTCAATAGCTCTCTAAAAGGGATGCAAATGACCAGCTGTCTGCAAGGAGTATCAATCCTTCCCTTCCCCACCATTCTGTCAGAGTTGAAGAAGCTTCTTGGATGAGAAGTGAAATGTCTTCAAAGAAAAAAAAAACAGAAAGTCCAGTTGCCTCTGGGAAAAAAAAAGGCACTTTGGGGACCCCAGTTAAGGAACTTCCAAACAAGCTTAGAGTAAACAGCCCAACCAAAGAATCTCCTCTTCCAACAAGATGGACAGGGCATGACAATAGAATATAAATGGAGAGCAAACATCTCTCCTTATTAGCACTGATGGTGTTATCTAGTTTGGTAATGAAACGTCTGCAAGAAAAACAACCATGCTCAGTGAGCACCAGGGACACCCCATACAGAAGATGTTTTATCACCCATGATGTTTCATTGATTTGTCCACATTTGTAGGAAGCTATTCACATGTTTCTTCTGTTTCTAGGGTGGCTGGATGACATTGGGCTGCCCCAGTATAAGACACAATTTGATGATGGGAAGGTGGACGGCCGAATGCTTCACTACATGATCATCGTAAGCAAGCTTACTTGTTGTGTCATTGGCCGATGGTCCTCCACTTACAACCCTCAGGGAGCCCATAATTTCTGTCGCTAAGTGAGATGGTGGCCTGATGACTTTTGTCCCATCTTATGACCTTTCTTGCCACATTCATTAAGTGAATCAGTTAGTCACGCGGTTCTTAAGTGAGTGGATTTCCCCCTTGACTTTTGCTTGTCACATGACTGCGGATGTCATACACAGTGGTGGGATTCAATTATTTTACTACTGGTTCTGTGGGCATGGCTTGGTGGGGCGTGGTTTGGTGGGCGTGCAGGGGAAGGTTACTGCCAAATCCCCATTCCCTCCCCACTCACTAACCTGCTTTCCAGCTCCGTTCTCCTGTGCAGGGCAACCAAAGGAGACACAGCCGATCAGCTGGGACTTAATGGGTGGCAGAGAAGAGATGGGGGCAGGGCTAGTCAGAGGTGGGATTTGCCGGTTCTCCAAACTACTCAAAATTTCTGCTATCGGTTTTCCAGAACTGGTCAGAACCGGCTGAATACCACCTCTGGAGAGGAGGGAAGGAAGCAGGAAAGGATTGTAGAGGGAGGGAGGAGAGAAGGAAGGAAGGAAGGAAGGAAGGAAGGAAGGAAGGAAGGAAGGCTTGGTGGGCATGACTTGGTGGCCATGGCAAGGGAAGGATACTGTAAAATCTCCATTCCCTCTCCACCCCACTATTAACCTGCTTTCCAGCTCCGTTCTCCTATGCAAGGCAACCAAAGAAGAACCAGCCAATCAGCTGGGACTCAGGTGGCAGAGAATAGATGGGGGCAGGGCCAGTCAGAGGTGGGATTTGCCGGTTCTCCAAACTACTCAAAATTTCTGCTACCGGTTCTCTAGAACCTGCTGAATACCACCTCTGGTCATAAATACAAAGCTGTTGTCAAGCGTCTGAATGTAAATCACATGACCGTGCAATGGTCACATAAGTGTGAAAAACGGTCATAAGTCAACTTCTTTCCAGGGCCATTGTAACCTTGAATGAACTGTTGTAAGTCCAGGACTACCTGTAGTAGATTCAGGCAATGTTTCCCTTTGATACCTGATTGTGGCTTTGTTTTGTTGTCGGTTCGTCCTTGGCGCCTCCATCTACAGGATGACTTGTTGTCTTTGAAAGTTTTGAGTGTCCTCCACCATCTGAGCATCAAACGAGCCATCCAGGTCCTTCGAATGAACAACTTTGAGCCCAACTGCCTGCGTAGGAGGCCTTCTGATGAGGTAGACACCACTAATATTCAAATGTAAAATTGATTCGTGGTTACCCTTCATTATAATTAATTTGGGGGGGGGGGGACAGACAATTAATTTTATGGTCAGTTCTTCCCTAGAATTAGAATAGAATTCTTCATTGGCCATGTGTGATTGGACACTCAAGGGATTTGTCTTTGGTGCATAAGCACTCAGTGTCAGCATTCCAGAAAACCTCCACTCCAACAAATAACTCCGAGACAGACATTCTCTCCAAGGTTCTTTTTATTTAGAGTAGTAAACTGGCACATCTGGGAAATCCAGAATCTGAAAGTTCCTGGTTTCCCTCCAATAAGTAAAAAATTACAAATCCACCCCCTGCACCCACCATCACATCACATGCCCCAATCATCATCCATCCCAACTTGAGATGTCCTCTCACCCAGGTGCAGAAACAACATGACCTTGACTTGGAAGGCTATTGCCCCCAACAATCTGAGCACATACACTCCAAGAAATCCCCTCTCCCATTTTCCCAGGGTCAAGAATGTGGCAGTGTGGAAGCGTCTGGTGCCAATATGGCTTCCAAAGCTGACATTCAGTGGACATAAAAAATACATTCATCAAGAATCATAAGATACAACACTTAGTGATAGTCCTAGGATACAAAGTAAGTAATCGAAATCATACTAGGAAATGAAATAAAACAATATAAATCATAAGGATACAAGCAACAAGGGTAGAGTAGAATAGAATAGCAGAGTTGGAAGGGACCTTGGAGGTCTTCTAGTCCAACCCCCTGCTTAGGCAGGAAACTCTACACCATTTCAGACAAAGGGTTATCCAATCTCTTCTTAAAAACTTCCAGTGTTGGAACATTTACAACTTCTGGAGGCAAGTTGTTCCACTGGTTAATTGTTATAGTCATAAGTGGGAGGAGATAGGTAATAGGAGGATGAGAAGAATAATAGTAATACAGTCTTAGTAAATAGTTTGACGATATTGTGGGAATTAGTTGTTCATACTAATACATCTCTGTCTAAAATTGCTATCTTCCAGGAATCTTACAGCATTCGTCATAATATAAGCAGAATGTATAAATGAATGAATGAATGAATTAATTAATTAACAAACAGCTGACTGAAAGAGTGAGTGAATGAATGAATGAATTAACGAACAAGTGAATGAATGAAAGTGAATGAATGAAAGTGAATGAATGAATGAACAGACAGATGGATGGACAAATAAATGAATGAACAAATGAATAAATGAGCAAACAAACAAACGAATGAATGAATGTTTTAATTTATTGTATTTTTGATTTGTCAGAATAACATCACCCCATCAGAAGTTTCTCAATGGACGAATCATCGAGTAATGGAATGGTTGCGTTCTGTTGATCTGGCCGAATATGCTCCTAATTTAAGAGGAAGTGGTGTTCACGGTGGTTTAATGGTAATTATTCCATTTTTATATCTTTGATGGCTTGGATTGTGTTTAGGTCAGTGCATGGCATCTCCCAGAAGTTCTAGGATTTCCATCTGGAGAGTTTTGCAAACTGACTGGCATTTGTTGAGGAGAAGGTACCGGATGCACAAGGTTTGAAAATCTCGTTTTCGTGATGTAGGTTCTGGAACCTCGTTTTAATGTTGAGACCTTGGCGCAGCTGCTGAACATCCCACCAAACAAGACGCTGCTGAGACGACACCTGGCCACCCATTTCAATTTGCTGGTTGGAAGCAAAGCTCAACAGGAAAAGCGTGAAGCCATGGAAAGTCCTGATTACGTCCTCCTCACAGCTACTGCCAAAGTGAAGGTATTGGAAGAAGAACTTTTTGGTTTCTAGCTTATCTCAGTTTGGGGAATCGATGCAGGAGGAGATCAAGCCGAGACTGAGGGCAGGGTCAAATGTGTCATCAGTTTGGAATCGCTGCACTCCAAAAAAGTCCCTGTGAATTGTTGATTCTTACCGAACACCAATTGGCATTGATTGTTAGTCAATCAGATTCTTGTCTGTAGTTAGTATGAAATAAACTCATAATAGTTTTGAACTCTACCCTGGGTCCTGGTTTCTTGTGGCTGATGATGAGACCAGCTGGTGCAGTGGTTAGAATGCATATTGAAGTGTAACTCACTGCTGTCTGCCAGCAGTTCGATCCTGACTGGCTCAAGGTTGATTCAGCCTTCTGTCCTTCCGAGGTCAGTAAAATGAGGAGCCAAGTTGTTGGGGGCAATAGGCTGACTCTGTAAACTCTGTAAACTGCTCAAAGCTGTAAAGCACTGTGAAGTGGTATATAAGTCCTGAGAGTCGGGAACCTTTACCTCTAAGCTGCTTACAGTGGGTCACGTAGTGAAACATTTGGTGGTCCACCCTTCCCTTCATCAAATGTATCTTGTACTGGGGCAGTCTACTTGTGTCTTCGCTTAGCAAGATCAATTCTGGGATCGATCTGCGGTCCTAACCTGATGATTACCTGCACTGAAGACTGCTGGACTTTTTTCCTTTCAGCCAAAGAAACTCACCTTCAGCAACTTTGGGAATTTGAGAAAGAAGAAGCAAGATGACGGAGGAGAAGAATATGTGTGCCCCATGGATTTGGGTCAGGTGGCAGGAACTGGATACAAGAAAGGGTTTAAACCAGGTTTAGATAACAGAGTTTATGATGACGATGATCTGGACAGATTGGAACAGGTATTTCGGGTTAAAGCAGAATGATTTGTGGTCTCTCTGTCACTTTCTGTCTGTCTTATCTATTTCTTTTTCTTTTATTTATACATTTTCCTTTCACATATATAAGTACTAGCTCAATACCCGTGCTTTGCTATGAAACTATGTGGTTGGGCTTGGTGTTTGGGGAGGAAAATAAGGGGAAAAATTCTGCCTCTGCCTACCAGCATCCACCAGTATTCACCTGGCTAGCGTCCTGTCAGTGTGTGAGAGAGTTGAGGGCTGTTTGGAAACTGAAAGAGTATTTGCTGTGTGAGCAAGGACGAGACAGCAAGGAGCCTGGGCATAGCTTAGCTCAACTGTTCTGTACTAAAGCTGCTTGGTGCTGTGAAACTAAAAGTGAAACTGAAACTCCTCTGCTTGTGTTTTGCATTTGGAACAGATTTCTTTCCAGGTGGGGAGGGGGAGTAGTAGAACTCCTTAGCATCAGAGCGTGTTAATAATATAGGAAATACTCTAAATGCTCTGATGGTCATTTGGAAAAATCCTTTCTTAGTGGGTACCTAGAAGCCAAGAGGAACATACATGCCAAATTTCAAGTTTGTAGGCTTTACGGTTCTGGAGATTTTGTGATGATGCGTGAGTGGTATTTTGGGTTTATATATATAGATTTAGTAAACAGTGTATTGTCTGGGTCATTTTACATATACATAATTCTAGTAGTACTAATATTCTTTACTTGTGTATAATGTTCTTCCAACTTCCAATTTCTATCCTTATTATCTAACCATTGATAAAAGAAATCCCAAGTTAAAAAAAACATTCTGTGTCTTCTTTGTCCTTTATCTTCAATGTTAAACTATTTCCGCACAGTCTTAATATTATTTTTAAAATTATCTTTTCATCTGTAGGAGCTTCCTCATTTTTCCAATGTTGTGCAAATATAATTCACACTGTGGTCAAAACATGTAATATTAATTATGCATTCCCTTTAAATCATCTTGTTTATTTCCAATCTTGTTTTTCAATTTCTGTTTATTGGCCCCGTCTCAGTCCTATCAAATCTAACCAATTTCTGTAGTCACAATTCCAGATAATGGTGGCTCCAAAAGTGCTTTCCCAAAGGGCAACTGGGCTTTCTTGGGTTATTTTAACTTGAAAACACTTAGCTTCTCATCCAAGAAGCTTCCGTGTATTTATAGATGCACAAAAAGCTCCTTGGAAGTGTGAAAAGTTTGAGTTCAAAGTTTGATATTTCTCCCCAATCTTACTCCAGCACTGCTTAAAGCTTCAAGAATATGTGTCCAAGTTAGTGTTTACGTTAGTGAATACAGTTTTTTTATAAAACGGGGTTCATATGAATATCACAATATTATTTTTCCTTCCTTGTAAGATGGAAGATTCTGAAGGGACCGTGAGGCAGATTGGGGCATTTTCTGAAGGCATCAACAACTTGACCGTAAGTCATTGTGTAATTGATACATTCCACTAGTCCTTCTGTCTGAGAACTATGCAGAATATTTTAATTAATTATTAATTAATTCTTTCTCTCTTTCCCTCCCTCCCTCCTTTCTCTCTCTCTTCTTTCTTCTCCTTCCTCCCTTTTTCTTTTTCTTTGTCTCTTTCCCTCCCTCCCTCCCTTCACCTCCCTCCCTCCTTCTTTTCTCTTTCTTTCTTTTCCTTCATTTCTTTCTTTTTCTTTTTTCCTTCCTTTTTCTTTCTTGCTTTGTCTCTTCCCCTCCCTCCCTTCCCCTCCCTCTCTCCCTTCTTTTTATTTCTTTCCTTCCTTCTCTTTCTTCATTTTCCTTCTTCCTTCCTTCCTTCTTTCCTTTCTGTCTCTTTTCCTTCTTTCCTTCCCCTCCCTCCCTCCCTCCCTCCCCTTCCTTCCTTCCTTCCTTCCTTCCTTCCTTCCTTCCTTCCTTCCTTCCTTCCTTTCTTTCTTTCTTTCTTTCTTTCTTTCTTTCTTTCTTTCTTTCTTTCTTTCTTTCTTTCTTTCTTTCTTTCTTTTCCTTTCTCTTCATTTCCATGTGTCTCTTTTCCTTCCTTCCCCTCCCTCCTCACTCTCTTTCTTTTCCTTCCTTTCTTTCTCTCTTTCTTTCTTTCTTTCTTTCTTTCTTTCTTTCTTTCTTTCTTTCTTTCTTTCTTTCTTTCTTTCTCTCTCTTTCTTTCTTTCTTTCTTTCTTTCTTTCTTTCTTTCTTTCTTTCTTTCTTTCTTTCTTTCTTTCTTTCTTTCTTTCTTTCTTCCCCCCCTCTCTCTCTTTCATTTTCTCTCTCTTTCCCTCCCTCCCTCCCAGTCCTTCCTTCCTTCCCTCCTTCCTTGCTATGGCGTTTTGTCTGATCTCCAGCCAATTAATTCTTCCACTCTTTTTCTGTCCAGCACATGTTGAAGGAGGACGACATGTTCAGAGATTTGGCCACTGGTTCTCCCAGTGTCAGTATCACAGACGAGGACTCGAATGTGTGACAGGGCCAGCTGGGGGACCTATTTGGAGCCCTGCTGCTGTGAGATGGACACTGCACCTCGTGTGAAGTCATTTGTTTTTGTTTTTTGCTTCTGCTTGCAAGATTTGATGGTGGAGAGCGGAGTTGACCGTAAGAAGTCTTATCATCCAAGTTCTGATAAATTGATGAGATGGGGAGAAAGGATTCCCTAACCCTGTTCCTCCCCCCTGGTGTAGCAATTTGTGCCATAAGACTCTGCAGCGTAATGTTTTGGTGTGTACAATGTGCCATAATGTACCCTTGTAATTTTCTTTTTACTCCAGTAATGCAAAAAAGGGGAAATAACCCTCTGCAAACCTCTGAAATTAGCATCCATTGCCAAGATGAAAAATGTTTCCTTTTCAAATCAGCCACGTGTTGAAAATCTTGTACGGTTTTTTTTTAAATGCAGTTTTTATGTAAAAGAAAAAAAAATGTATTGAGTACATGATGGGCCAGACATTTTTATACTGTGATGTGTTTTAAAGCCTAAAAACCCAGCTGGATTCTGGAGAAGCCAGTTCATCTTGCAAAATTGCCCTCTGACCTAGAGAGCGAAACCACTAAAAATTTATCTGGACCTGCAGTGTGAAAATTGTCCTGTTCCCTTTTATAAAATAAGAGTTTTTTAAATAACATTTTAAATGGTTAGTGGTTGCAACTGAAAATCTAGAGACCAAGACATGCCAATCCCCCTGGATTGCAATTTTTAAAATCTTTTAATGACGAGGAATTGTAGCCAATCCACGCTATTTTACAGTATTAAATTCAAATATGAAATCTTGCCTTTGAATGACCGTTTACGATATAACCTATTGAATGTTTATACTTTTTTAAAAAGAAGATAAAGCATGTCTTTTTTATGGTGGTTTTTTTTTTTAATGTTCAGTCTTGTCCAATTTGGATTGAAAATCTTGGCCAGCACCCCCTTCTCTCCCTCTCTTTTCTTGTTCCAATATCACTTTCAAATGTTTTCATTTTTAATTTCTTTTTTTCTCTCTGCCTGGAGGTGCAAAGGTTTGGAATTTACTGTCTGGATTATGGGCTGGTGCTGTAGAGATAGTGTAAACCTCAACATTGGAATTGCTGATCCAAAGGTTTTTTTTTTTTTGCTTGTTAGGTTTTTGGCATGCAGTCAGAAAAACAGCACCGATATTAGCTGTTATCAGTGGATCTGTTCAGCTGAACCTCATCCATTCAGTTCTTGGGAATGTAGTATTTTCTGTTGGATAAAGACTTCCAACATTTTATCTCATCAAGTCTTGTGTTTCCTGAGATGTTAATTTTTCAATGGTAGCTGCCTTTCCTTTTCTGGTTGCGATGAGCTTTGGTTTTGTTTTGAGATAGGCTGGAAATTGAATTCTTTGCCAATTGGTGCTAATCTAAGAATTTCTGCCACATGCACATTTATTCACAGTTGGAACCATGATTAAAACTTTATGGTGCTGTTGCTCTATAAAATAATCGGTTTTTGCCTTTTTAAAGTCTCGAAAAGCTTCCTCCATACGCAGCAAGGACTCCCTTAATAATTTTCTAAATTGAGTCACAACTGTTTGGTTTCACTGGGTTCATGAGCTTGTTCAAAGGAAGAGAAGGCAACATTTGTAAATAAAGGTAACTTATGAATTGAGGAGGATCACTTCTTTAGTTAAAAGCAAAACACTGCCCCTATCAGCTTGGTAACTTGGTAAAATTAATCTAATACAAAATTTTATCTTCTGCTCTCTAAAAACAAATTTTTGCACTATTTGGATAAAAAAAGGCCCAGAAAATTAAGAATTAAGCTCAGATGCAAAAATCACATTAATCCAAAGAATCAAATCGCAATGAAACCAGTTTTTTTTTTAAAAAATTGAAAAGCTGTTGTGCATTATGAAGAGAATCAGATATATTAATTTTTACTTATGATGAATATGGCTGTCTTTTTTTTTCTGGTTAGGAAAATAGTTCTTTTTATTACTACGGGTCTGGGGAGAGTAATATAAGGCTCTTAATTAAGCCAAGGGGTTTATATAAATGCACACAAAATGAAATATCATTATGGTATTTTGTTGGGGTGTTTTGTGTAAAACGAGGTCAGTGGAAGTATATGTATTGCTGTGTTAAAGAAATAAAAACCTACTGAAAAATAAAATGAATTATGCTTTTTTACTTATTAGATTGTTAAAGATAACTCAATGTACCTAATTTCACCCAGCTTTCATGTCTAAGGCAGTAGTAGAACTCACAAGACATATATATGTGTATATGTATCTATATGTCACACCCCAGGGGGAGGAACTTTCTGGCTGACGCCCTCTCCCGCATGCCCCAGTACAAATGCGAACGGGAGGAGGTCGTAAATGCCATCTTCGCCCCTACCCAAATAGCTGCCCAAGTAATCACCAGACGACAACACTGTGATCGGCAAGATCAACCCACAGACGACCTAACTATGAAACCAAAACCCAAAATGTACATGCCATGATGCCCCAGGAAATTCAAGAAATGCGGCAATACATAGACAAAAACTTAGCAAGAGGGTTCATCGAGCCAGCCAAACCATGGGTTGCAGCCCCAGTCCTGTTCAAAGGAAAAAAAAAAGATGGAACTATGAGATGATGCGTGGACTTTAGAGCGATCCCTGACAGCAAGAATAAGGTCATAACATGGGCCAAAACTCACTTAAATGAAATTTTGGACTCACTTGTGGCCGTAAGTCGAGGACAATCTGCATTTGTCAGAATTGAGTTTTCAGGCATTAAGAGAGGTTCCAGGTTTCAGTTCTGCGAGCCCCAACATTCCAAACTACAATTTATCCCATGGACGCGATGGAGCGTATTCTTACAACATAATACCTGATGGGCTTGTGTAAAACCTGTCCTTGACCCCAACGGAGCCCCAAATTTCTGTTGCTAAGCAAGACATTTCTTAAGTGAGTTTTGCTCCATTTTATGCCCTTTCTTCCCACATTTGTTAAGTGAATCCCTGCTGCTGTTGAGCTAGTAACACGGTCATTAAGTGAATCTGGCTTCCCTAATGACTTTGCTCTTCAAAAGGTCACAAAAGGGGATTGTGTGAGCCCCGGCGCCGCTGCCACCGTCATAAATAGGAACCAGTGGCCAAGCATCTGGATTTGGATCACGTGACCATTGAGTGGCATTCCTAAATGCCTGGATTATTTATTTGCACATCCTTGATTATTAAAAACTCTTGTCTGCAGCGATCTGCGTCTCAGAATAAAAAAAATTGCAGCAATGGTCATAAGTGTGAAGAACAGTTGTGTGAATCACTTCTTTCAGTGCCTGTTGTAATTTCAGTCACTAAACGAATGGTTGTAAGTCGAGGCATTCCCAAGTCATAGAGCCATAGTAGGGTACACAGTTTATTCTGAAATGCAGATAGCCGCAGACAGAGAAAAGGTCCTTTGGAAATACCCTCTCGTCTCCATTTAATAAATTGAGGACATGTAAATAATCGTGGCACTTACTGTTTCCCCGAAAAGACATTGTCTTATCATTTTTTTTGCCACCAAAAAAGGCACCAGGTCTTATTTTCGGGGGAAGTCCTCCACTGACTAACCTCACTTGCACATATCGCCCCGGCCTCCTTTTCGCTGTCAGAGGCCTTCAGGAACTTCTTCTGTGGCTAGCAAGGTTTTCTTGAAGGCCTCTGCAGCTGATAAAAGAGCTCTGGATTGAACCAGAGCTTTGTTCTCAGCTCCAGAGGCCTTCAGGAAAGCCTTGGCAGCCTTACCGGCTGCAGAAGGGCCAGCAAGGCAGGTGTCTCGGTGTGCAAGGCCTGGCCAAAACTGTCCAAAGTTAAGTAGTAGGGCAGCTCCACCACTCTCCATCCCCACCTGGCTTTTTACCCATCCACTCTGGAGTGGGTGGGATCTTAACTAGGGCTTATTTTTTTTGGAGGGGGGGGTAGGGATTATATTGGGTGCACATGTAAAAATCAAGCTAGGACTTACTTTCAGGGTAGGTAGCATTTTTGGGAAAACAGGGTAGCAACACCATTTTGGTGAGAAAGTAAGAACTTTATTTTCTAAACATCCATGGAAACTTTTTTGCCACAAGTTCTTTGCACTAAGAGCTATCAAATCCTGTACGGAGTGTCGGCCTATGATTGGCTCTCTCTTCTATAACCTGGTTTTGCAACAAAAGGGATTAATTGCAGAGACCCTGATCCACATTCTGTATTTGTGTGTTGTGCATGGCTACCAAAATAACCACACCGCAGCTGTGATTCATACATTCCCTAGGAATGTTATAAGAGTTGAGTTGCTCTCTCCGAACAACTCATCGGATTGAAATGGGGAGGAAGGGGAAAGTCATTCCAGGTTATTATTATTTTTAACTTGGAAGAGAAGGCAGATCTGGCTTTGAATCAGATTAGTTGGAATGCTGGAGTCATTTTTTCCCTCTGTTGGAAAATGTGATTGCAGAAAAAAGGATGGTGAAATATTCCACAGCAGTATGCCAGAATTGTAATAGTCGAATCCTTATGTGTGTGTGCGGGATATAATTTTTCATCAAGACCCTTAAAAAACAAGCCAAAGTATCAATGGGACCTTTTTTCAGAAAAATTTAAAAACAAAACTTAAGCAATTTAATTTAAAAGAAAATACTTTTTTCTTCTTCTCTTTTTTCCTTTCTTAAGCCTATATGCCAACCATCTTCCTGGTTTGTTTCCAAACTCAAAATGTCTTTGCTTCACATAATTCAGTGTTACTTCTATTTCTTGAACTGTTTGCATGGACGGTTGTTGGTGTAATAAATTGATTTGATGAAAAAATTTAAGTCTTATACAATTCGATTTCTGTCTAATGGTGTCCTATATATCTTTTGCATCTTTTCCAGAGATTTTCCCTCTCTCGATTATATTGTATAAAGTAACCCCTCATAACGACTTTACTAGCCTCCCAGACAATTGCTAAATCTGTCCCTTTACCTAAGTTATTGTCAAAATATTCATGTAGGTTCTTTTTAGTGTCCTTTTACTATTGTCTTCTTTTGCAAAATAGATTCTTGTAATCTCCATCTATAACTCACACTCATCATTCTCTTTTAGCAGCCCCATAATCCCTTGCAGGGTGGAATCTGGGCAACTGAATGGAGCTAGCGGAATATTTACTAGCTGGATGCCCTTCCTGTTGCCAATACGGAGTTTTGTTCAGCAGATATATTCTCAGTGTGCTCAGAGAGAAATATCTGCCTCTACCTAGGATTGTACTCACTGTTGTGGTTCGCTGGCAGCAGGCAGAGGTATCGTACAGTGAGGACGAAAGGGAACCAGTCAGGGACTCTGGAGAGGACTCGGACGAGGGTCCTCCATCCAATGCAGGGATGGGGCCAGGACCATGTGGGAGTGGGGTGCTGCCTTCGGTCTTTTGGAGTCTGGCAGCAGTGAGGAAGAGGACCCAGGGAAGCCTGTTCCCAAGTGCGCATGTGTGCAGAGCTGCTAAAAAGCAAGAGCAGCTGAAGCAACTCGGGAGTAAGGCTGGGAGGTGATGGCCCCTTCCATCAGGGATAACAGCCCTCAGTGACGAAGAGCTTTGCAGGAAGCAAAGAAGTTCGTTAGATTCCGATTCCTCATTGAAAACCTGCGAACTCTGGTTTGTCTTTGCTGGAACTTCTGCTGATTTATATTCTCGTAATTGGACTTCTGTTTCTTGGCAGCCTTCCACAACCCTGAAAGGCGTGAGCTTATCTCAGGGAATTGTGTCTAATAAGTTTTGGCTGGGAATGCAACCAATTACCAGCGTCGCATTAAAATAAGTTTGATTTTACACTCAGTTTGTTTCCTTAATTTGGAGGAAGCCTGGGTCAGAACACTCGCATCATCCTGATTGTGAGGAGAATGTTCTGCCTTTAGGCCACTGCACCACCCATCTATAACTCACATTCTTGTTTTCTAAATACTCGCCACTCACAGGGTGCTTGGAGGTTACAGGATTTTTTTTAAAAAAAATTGCTCCTTTTCCCTTTGATGGAAACAACTACAGGTAAGTCTTTGACTTACAACAGTTCGCTTAGTGATCGTTTGAAGTTATGATAGCACTTTTCATTTTGCAAGCGGTTGTGTAAAAGCGCCGGACACCGAAACAGGAGAGCAAAAAGAGCCTTCCAACTGATTTTAACGCAACATTAATCAAATCAAAAGAATTCACAAGACATCTTAAGGGAGGGGGAGGAAAGAGTTTTATTTCTACCACAAAAAGTTGAAAAAAGTCAAAGAGCTGAGTAGGCAGATAATACAAAAACCAGTTTGTTATGAAGAAATCTGGTGTTATTCAGCCTCCACACGGTTAGTAAAAGGTAAAAGGCTGTTTTATTCGCATTAAGCAAAAAGGAGCACAATATAAACTTTTTATTTTCTGCGGCAGGAGGACAGTTGAGCGAAGAATCTAGTGTGGTGTTTTCTCAACCTTGGCCTGCTTAAGTTAGGTGGACTCCAAATCAACTTTTTGGCCTGCTTAAGTTAGGTGGACTTCAACACCCAGAATTGGTCTGTTTAAACTAGGTGGACTTCAACCTCCCAGAATTCCCCAGACAGCATGAGTGGCTACTGAAACAATACACGGATATATTTTGTAACTGAGCTACCTCTACATATATATATATAAATATGGGTATGTGTTTAGCTAATTAAAGAAGGACCACTGATGGCTAGTGCGGTAGAATAATAGAATGACGCAACAGAAAGTTGGGATAAGAGACAAAGAAATTCCTTTAGATTGATACACCCTTTACTGTACTTAAAATATAAGCAGGCCTATAGACTCTTCTCATTCACTAACAGGCTATCCCATCGTCCACCTTTCAACCCCTCCAAACCAAATTGACATTCTTTTTATTTTTCCCAGTGGAAGTTTCTGGGAGACGTCTCTGTATTTAGGCCCATCCTTTGGACAACGGTAGGTTTAGGGAATCTCCCGTATACGCACCCTTATTCCATCCTATGCAAAGCCCAGCTGCGAATTCTGTCCCCAGACAAAGGCCCAAAAGAAGAGTAGAGGCCGACTCCTCATTTCTGTCCTATGGGTTTAAGAATTTCAAGATTGGGACCTCATTCTTTTATGTCCGTACTTTGGGAAGGACAGAACCAATCTATCCCCTGCCTTTTAGACGATTATGTTTCTGTAGGTTGGCCGGTGGAGCAATTTCTCCCCCTGCCCCCAACCACTTGCAAATGAAGGAGGACACCAAACATATATGGTGGTGCAAGACAGGTGCGCATTTAAAACTTTGGTGCAGAAAAAGCAGGAAGGGTGAAGTTGCTTCCTTCACCTCTTCACTTGGAGCTTCCAACTCACTCTTTGGCGAAAAGGGTGCCTAGCTACATTTGCCCATCCGGGGGTGAAAAAAGCCAAACTTCATTTCATTGCCTTAGGGACAGATTTGATACACACAGCAAAGCAAAGAGTAAGATCTACAACACGGTTAATCAGTCTAGCTGAGGCTTCTGCTTGCCAGGTTAGAAAGACACAAGGTGACGCAAGTTGGAATTCCTCTGAAGATTGGTTCCGCCTCTGTTTACTCAGTTAGTTTCCGTTACCGGTTATTCCCCAAAGTTCTGTTCCTTCTTTCCCCCTACTTCCCCCTTTCTACTTTATCCTGACCCCCAGTTAGTAAGTAAACCACATCTCCTTGGTGTAACCCAATTTCTCCAGGTTGGGAATGCAGGCGTACTGGATCATCGGCGGTGGGCCACACATCAGGATGAGAACGTCATCTTCTTGGGGTGGAGGCATGTGTTCCTTGATCATGTCTTGGTTCACGAAGCCTTGGCTGTAATCCCACTCTGTGTTGGGAAAGATCACGTTTCTCTTATTATCTCTTTCAAACAAACCAAAAAGCAATGAGATGCACTAAACCAGTGGTCACCAACTGGTGGGCCGTGGACCACTGGTGGTCCATGAGAAAGTTTTTATGGTCCACAGAGAAATGACCCCCCCAAAGCAATTAATCCTGGCTGTGCGGGAACACAAGGCTGCACCGTCCACCTGCTGGCCCCCAGCTTTCGGCTGAGCGCAAACCTTACCTTCAGTAGAGCCATGCGAGCTGGAGCTGGAAGGTAAGACCAATGGCAGGGGAAGGAAATCCACCCTGGGGTGGCTTGTTGATGTTGGTGGGAAAGTCGGTCCCATATTCCGGAGCTGCAGGAGTCACAGGACTGGCCCTTTGGTCACCCCAGAGCAGCTCCTCCAGTCCATGGCAGGCCAGTGCACCCAGGTGGAGGAGCAGCTGCTCCAGGATGACCAAAGGGCCAGTCCTGTGACTCCTGCAGCTCTGGAATATAGGATCAACTTTCCCACCAACATCAGCAAGCCACCTTCAGTTAAAATTCGTATTAGTGGTCCGCGGGATTTAAAGTTATGAGTTTGGTGGTCCCTGAGGTCCAAAAGGTTGGCGACCCTTGCACTAAGGATCTTCAAAGGGGGCTTTGAAATAGATGGGCGGAAAAATGTTTCTTCATCTACAGTACCTTCCATTAGTTTCATCTCTTTCTCATGATTGAACAGTACGGTGGGCATGTTTATGACTCTTAAAACTAGAACAGCTAATTTGCACTTGCAAACTTTCTGCCATGAACAGACCAGAGGTGGTATTCAGTTGGTTCAGACCAGTTCTGGTGTACCGGTAGCAGAAATTTTGACTAGTTCGGAGAACTGGCAAATACCACCTCTGGCTGGCCCCACCCACCGCCCTCTTATTTTCCTGCCCTTTATTCCACTGATTTTTAGCTCAGCTGATTTGTGCAGCAGAGCAGATTTCCGCGCCTCAGCTGAGCTAAAGAACAGCTCACCTCACCAAGTGCAAACTTTTGAGTGCTGCATGCACAAAGTGCACAGAACCGGTGGCACGCAATTTGGAATCCTACCACTAGAACGGACCTGCCTGAATAAGTATGAAATGGTTTGAGGTTGCTGTGGGCAAATTTTGGATCACTCTGTACCCAGAACGCTTTTAATGAGACACCTGTGGCTCTCTACTGCTCTTTGGGGTTGAGACACCCAGTGCTACATTTAGCTGTAATTTCTCTCAATGGTACTCTTCAATGTTTAATCAAAGGGGCCAGTCATTAAACAAATTGCCCATCTGAAAAGGGTTCCCTAGTTGGTTTAAGTCAAACTGGGTTTTATAGAAGAAAGTATCTGTAGTTCAGGGCCCTTGGTCCTCTCTATGTGGTAGGTTTTTTTCTAGTTTTTTTTCATGACCCAACTAGGTAACATTATCAGGGCTAGAAAGAAGTGAAGTTTGTGGATTGGAGGAGAAAGAAAAGGAGAGAAGGACTGTGGGGTCCTTGGTGCTCTCAGAGCTTGGTTGTTTTCTAGCAGATGTTTCAGTTCCAGAAGAATCTACTGTCAATCATCTCTTGAAGACTTGCCAAGAAAACAATATGGAGGCTTCTAATAGATCCCCAGAAGTTAAGTTTATACTGAAGAAGTCAAGCTCTGAGACTATGGTAGGTAACCATCCCAAACAGATGAGAGTTTGATTTAAAAACTTAACTGATGTCAATCATGGGTTAATATCTGGATGGGAAATTCCTAGAATTGCAAACTAGGGTAGTGAGCTGGAAAAACATTGGATACAGCGGGAAACCACACGGCCATCAGAAATTAGATGTGACTCCAAGAAAATTTTACAGGGCTATGTTATTCAGCCACTAAGCAGAACATTGTAAAAGGTAAAGGTTCCCCTTGCACATCTGTGCTAGTCATTTCCGGCTCTAGGGGGCGGTGCTCATCTCCGTTACAAAGCCGAAGAGCCAGCACTGTCCGAAGACATCTCTGTGGTTATGTGGCCAGCATGGCTAAATGCCGAAGGCGCACAGAATGCTGCTATCTTCCCACCAAGCGGGTCCCTATTTTTCTACTTGCATTTTTTACGTGCTTTCAAACTGTTAGGTTGGCAGAAGCTGGGACAAGGAACGGGAGCTCACTCCGTTACACGGCATTGGGGATTCGAACCGCCGAACTGCCGATCTTTCTGATCAACCAAGCTCAGCGTCTTAGCCACTGAGCCACCGCGTCCCTAAGAATATTGTAGCATCTTCCAATTTATAACTCCACCTTGGATTACTTACTCTCAGGAGCTCTATCCAACGTGTACCACAGCTTAAACTTGGCTGAATGTTGAGCTTGTACTTCCTCAAGTTCTGAGCGTAGCAAGATGTCACTTTCAGTCTGTCCCGGAAACACAACATTGTCGTTTTTATCTCACACATTTCATTGTTGAACAACTCAAAAATATCGATCCCCTCTTAAAAATCCCACGAAAATAAATTGTGAAACCAGACCTAAAGCAAACCACCCTGGAAGCAAAATTTAAACCATCAAAAAAATAAAAAAGTTAACTACTAGCGGTAATCTTTGAGTCTACTCAAAAAATAATTCCCGTGTAATGTGAATAAATGGTTAAGGTGTTGATGCTGTACCATTATCAAAGTTCAGGCTGATTACATTTGATTGAAAAGCACTTGTTCTGAGCTGTTAATCAACATGCCAAAGTGTTCCATTCAGTTCTAAAATGAATCTATTTCATTTTGGGCATTCTGTCTAGAACATTTTAACCACTTCTGGTTGAGAGGATTTGCAACTATCAAACCACTCTGGTGAGAACAACTTAATTGGAGAAGATTTTTGGTTTCGTGTAGAAGGAAACTGATTTGCTCTGACTGGAGGGGAATGGATTTATACACCTTGCAGACAGCTGGTCATTTGCATCTTTTTAGAATTGTTGAGGCCATATGGAGATTTATCTGCGTCCTCAGACTCACTCTAAAGGGTTCTACAGTTCCTTTCAGCAGTTCCAAGAAGGCTCCACACCCATTTGCACCACTCGGGTGGCCCTGAGGACACAGACCTCCAAGTGGCCTCAACGACTCTCTAAAAGGATGCAAATGACCAGCTGTCTGCAAGGAGCATTAATCCTTCCCCTTCCCATCATCCAGTCAGAGCTGAAGAAGCTTCTGGTATGAGAAGCGAAACATATTCAAAAACAAAAACCAAGAAAGTCCAGTTGCCTCTTGAAAAAACACCTTTGGGACAGTTAACTTAAGCTTTTTCTCATTATTTCCTAAAAAAAAAAGGATCCAGAGTGAAGATGGAATATTACAAAAACCAAACCAAACTAGCTCAAAACCAAACTAGCTCATACATTTTGTAGGATATTCTCTTTCTTGTAGCAATTGGAAAGAAATAAGCAAGGCTTACAATTTCATGCAAGCTTCTTTGGAAAAAGGGTCCAATGAAAATAGTGGAATCAATACCTTGAGTAAATCTACATATGGCTTGAATATTGCTAGCATGAAATATCAGCACCTATCTTATTTATTCTCCACAACATACTTCCGTTGGTTCAATATGCTATTTGTGGGACTTCCGGTTTGAGCTTCTTCGGCAACAGACCGAAGCCTCGTCTCTGTGAGGTTTCGAATCGTGCTTGCCGCTGGAGCTCCCCGAGCCACCCCGTAGAGGTGGTGAAGAAGGGGAGACTGCCTGCAGGGTTGAGGAGAGCCACATCTCTCCTCCCCAGCTGGCCATTACTCCCTTTCCTGAAGGCGGTTGTAGTGGTGGTCAGAAATGGCCACCACAAAGAAGAACTCGACCGGAAAAGAATGTGCAGGAGGAAGGTAAGAAGAGAAAGTTTTGGTTGACCAGGTCAAACAGCAAAAGCAACAAATAAGGTACCCTGGAATTGAAACTATTTAAAAAAAAAACAATAACATTGTTCCCTAAGAAGATTTTTAAGCTGCGAAGGAGAGAGAAAAGGGAAAAGATTTGGTTTTTTTTTCTCCTTTTCCTATACTGACAGCTAAGAGACTTAAGCAAGAAATTGGAAAAAAATCCACTTTGACATTAATAGCCATTTAATGCTGAAAATAAAAAGTCAAAGGGATAATAAAGATTTCTGGATAATCAAAAGCTTTTGAAAACAGGAAAGGAGAGAAAAAGAATAAAAGGGCAGGATCTGGAAGGGAGGAGACTGCCTGGAATTAAAAAGAACTTACAGCAAAATCTCAAAAAGACTTCCAAAAGATACATTTTAGCTGAAACATCGCAACAAAAACCCCAGGAAGAGAAAGTGGAAAAAGAAATAAGAAGAAACAGCTTGGGACTATTTGGATTACTTGATGATCTCTGGATTTTTGGTTATTGTATTTGAATGACTAAAATCAATTGGGTGGTTGTTTAAAAGTGTTTAAAATGGCTCCACTTTTAGAAGAACTGAAAATGGAACTTAAAAAGTACAAAGAAGATGCACAAGAAGGGAGAGGTTCTTTTGGCTTCATATTTCAGTTTTTAGAAATGGAGATTTGGAACTATGAGAAACAACAAGAAATGCCTGCAGAACAAGAAGATTGCGACAAAGAAGAAGCCATCTTTAATGAACAAGTAATTTTAGGTGGGGAAAAGGGGGGAAAGAGAATGGAATGTTTAAGATTGGGAAAAACAACCCCCCCCCCCAAAAAAACAGAGTGAAAAATAAGTATAAAATTAGAAAGCAACAGAAGAGGGAAATGCAGAAGAGAGAATTAGAAGTAGAGAGACAAGGGGGTAAAAAGGGGAGGGAGAAGATGAGAGGGAAGAAAGAAAGGAAAAGAAGTTATAAAGGACAGAAACAAAATATAGAGAAACAGGGCCTATTTGGAGATAATGGGTGAAAATTTAATGGAAAAAGGGATTCTGCAAAAGTACATAAGATAGTATTGTTATATTAGAAATAATTTTAGAAAATATGCAACAATGTATGATTAAAATGTTTGATAAAATAGCTATTGTAATTCAGTGGAATGCTTGTCAATAAATAAATGTAACAAAATGAATATTTAATGATTTACAAAACATATGTGAAGAAAAATAAGGGAAAAATTAATTATGGAGATTATACGTGACTTTAAGGAAGCATGATATTTAATTGAAAAGAAATGTTAAAGATGTTAAGATTTTAATGATTATTAATGATAGAACTGAATTGGAATGGAATGAGGGTTTATAATTACATATAATCCTTTTTTAAAAAGAATATAGCGTGTACTATAAGAATGTACCAAGCAGAATTCGATTGGAAGTTATGTATTATGTATTATATTGAAGGTCATAACCTGAAGGTATATATTGAAGTTTTAATAAGAGTTGAATGGATGTAATTAAAAGATATAAAGGTGTCATACTCCAATTAACTACAGGAGAAAACTTGTTTAATGAGAAAAGATAATATGAAATTGAAACAGAACAGACAAAACTATAAATATAATAATTTGAATTGAGATGAGATAATCAAAATAAAATTGAGAAAATTAAAAGAGGGGAAAAACTATATAGAAAATGTAGAAGAGTATAAGATATGGAATAGAACACAAAAAGGAGCATGAAATTGAGTTTTGTGTCTGTATAAAGAAGTTCAACTTGGGACCATGCTATTTTCAAAAATATTTTGTATGTGTGAAAATCCAAATAAAACTTTATTAAAAAATATATATATGCTATTTGCTTAGTGAGAGAGTGAAGGAAATTGTCCTACCTGGTTAGCAAAGAGTAAATAGCAAACGGTGGGATCTTCCTTGTCCTTTACAATCGCTCGAATGAGTTGCAACATGGGAGTAATTCCTTCAGGGAAGAGGGAGAGAGAGAGACAGAAAGATAAAGAGAGAGAGAGAGAGAGAAAGAGAGAGAGGAGAAAAGACACACACACACACACACAGAGGAGAGAGAAAAGAGAGACACAGAGAGAGACAAAGACACAGAGAGAGAGAGAGAGAGAGAGACAGAGACAGAGAAGGACAGAGAGAAAGAGAGAGAGACACACACACGCAGATAGAAAGAGAGAGAGAGAGAAAAGAGAGACAGACACACACACAGGGGGGGGGAGAGAAATGGTTAAATGAATCTTGTCAACATCTGCAGAAGAGCAGGCAGAATTGGAGGTGGAGTTAAGTGAGACATCAGCCTGGAGTCCTTGTGCTACCATAAACACTTTAACTCCAACCCCTCTTGAATTCCATCGACTCTTTATCTAGCGCCAGTTTAGGGCTGCATATTAATTGACCAGATCCTTGTGAGCAGGATGGTCAATAAATCATCTTAACTAGAAGTTAACAGGTAATTCTTCCCACCCGACACATCCCACTGAATGACCAAAGGCAGGAAAATACCATTTGGGAGTACCTGTTCCACCTGCAATCATCCCGACGTATTTCACCTGCTTAAGCACAGGTTCAGATTTCTTGTCTGGACGAATCGCAAACACACCTGGAGAGTGGAAAAAATAATCAGGGCTGAGGAATTGGACTGGAGGCACGTAAAACATCTCAAATGCAAGACATGGGTTTGGAATGCCCATTGATGTCAGAGTTGACATCTTTTGCCCACTCCTAATCCCAATGATCTATCTAGAAAAAAAACCACAATGGGGAAAATTGTTCAAATATAACCTACATTGCTCATTGACTTGCAACCGTTCGAAGCCACAATGGACCAACTTGGGGGGCTACTTCAAAATCCTGCCTGTTGGGCCCGCCTGTGGTCACATGACCGAACTTTGGTTGCTGAGCAACTGGGGTGTATTTACAACCATGGTCACCTGAACGTGTTCGCCAAAAGTTGGCGTTTACTTCCAGGTTTCGGCCAAACCACTCCCATGGTGAACCATCGCTTCTGTCAACTTGCGAAGCATTCCTGACCTGCTTTTGAGTTGCCATAGGCAGGGGGGATGGGGAATCCAACCTTGCAGTGGCATCGTGAACTTGCATTTCAGTCAAGACAAAGCACATTCCAACTGGCAATGTCAAAGTCATGTCCATGGAGACCCAACAGCGGTCGGAGAGTGACTTCTACAACCCGCGAAATTGCTTTGTTGGGGAATGTGACTGTTGACACATCTTGGGGAGGGGGGGGAGGGGTAAACAAGGTCAGAGCCAAAGCATGGATTAAGTGAGGTCAGAGTTGGCTTCATTTGGTCCATGTTGACAGGAAGCTCCTAATAACTGGATTTCTTTTGAAGCTTGGCCTGAGGTTCATGATTTAAATAGTGCATCAGTCGGACAACTTCACTTAGGAACCACGGTGGCCTCTTCGTGACTATGATTGCTGCCATATTCACTTATACAACAACAAAAATAGTCATAAAATGGGATTGGTCCTATGATGGTTATGATGGACTTCTTTACCCCGCCCCCCAATTCTGTTGGCAACTATAAAATGGGCATAGAAATGTTTTATGAGTTGACACAGGCTCCATTACAGCCGTAAGTTTGAGAACTCCTTGCAGGATAAATCAGAGATGAAGACAACCTTCTCCAACTTGGCGTTGTTTCCAGAGCCTCACCTTTCCCCTCGTAAACGAGCAATCCACTGGGTCCCCGAAAATCAATGGTGTCCCCCATCTTTAGATTCTCCAGATACTGGGACATTTTCCCTCCTTCGGGAAATTTGGGGTTAACCCCTTTGAAATAGATCTATAGGGGAGAAAATACCTTTAAAACTGAATGTGCAGATGAGAAAGATGAAGTCATTCAGATGCCTGCAAATCCATGATGCTCAAGACAAATGGACCACAGCCAGAGGTGGTCTTCAGCAGGTTCTGACCAGTTCTGGAGAACCGGTAGTGGAAACTTTGAATAGTTCGGAGAACCGGCAAATCCCACCTCTGACTGGAGATTTTACAGTATCCTTCCCCTGCCACGCCCACCAAGCCACGCCCACAGAACCGGTAGTCAAAAAATTTGAATCCCACCACATATAAAAGGCGTCTGCAAGTTTGTAATCAGATCACGCACAAAAAAACGCTTCTATCCTGAAACATTTTCACAACTGATTCCTCTGAAGATATATTGAATGTCAACTTGCATTATCTCAGAACGAACCTGTTTAAAGAAATTATCTTTTTACCCTTAAGAGTTTCTTCTCCAAAGCTTTTACCTTCACTGGGGAAAGATTCATATTTTAATGCAGTCGATTATTTTTTTTAATATTTTTTTATTTTTAATACAATCATTCCATCTTCAGTTGAACAGTATGTGTTGTCTGGGTACAAACATCCTTGTTAAACAATATTCAAAATTACAACATCCTTCTTTACATATTAATTCTGCAATATTTAACATAATGATGTCCACCTATTAATTATACTAATTGATTATACAATATTAACGTAGTAGTATTCAACATGTTAATCATATTATCTCTTTTAACACATCATCTTTAATACAGTAGATTCCTAAAGTGAATATTTATCTACCTACCTACCTACCTATCAATCATAGATATAGATAGATATATATAAATGGATGGATGGATGGATGGATAGATAGCTAGATAGCTAGATAGATTCCCACAATGGAAAAACTGATGGAACTAGCAGAGATGGCTCAATTAACTGCTTTAATCGGAGAAAAAGATATTATATCAACTTTGTTTCTACTTGGAAACCATTTCTGGATTTTGTGCTCATGATGGAAAAACAATGAAACCGTGACTTTGGTTTTTGTTGATTAGATAAGTTTGTTATAGAACTGGCTAGCACGTATTAAGTATGTAAACTTAAAAACTCGAGTCTGTAACGTTTCTATCTTATTCTACTCTGCTAAGAAGAGTCAAAAGTCAATGCTTTTCTTTTCTTGCTCCCGTGTTCCCCTACATTTCTTTCTCTTCCCTTTCCCCACTATTTCAGTTTTCCTTTGTGCTTTATATCTTGATCAGCGTAATGAAATGATTAATTGCAAAGCTGTTACCTTCACAACCAGATCCACGAATCCTTTGTCGTCATCACTGCTGACAGGCGTGTAAGGTCTGATCACCAAATTCCCGTCGATCCTGGCCGAGAGGTAAACATGCTGCCCTTGAAGGTCAAGCAAAACATTCAAAAGATGAAACAAGTGTCAACTCATAAAACATTTCTATGGCTGTTTTATACCGTAGTTGCCAATAGAAAGAGAGGGGAGGAAAGGGGTTTGAAAAAGCAGTGCGGCAGCTTGGAATTGAAAGTGCATTCTATGTATAGTTTTTCAGAGATTGTAACTATCCCAGTGGTCGCCAACCAGTGGGCCGGGGACCACTGATGGTCCATGAGAAAATTTTGGTGGACCGCAGAGAAATGTCACCCTCAAAGCAATTAATCCAGGCTGTTCAGGAACACAAGGCTGTGCCGCCCACGTGGCCCACGTGAACACAAGGCTTGTGTCACTTGCATTGCGAACAAAACGAGGTAGTGAGGGGAGGGGGGAAAGGGCAGAAGGGGGGAACTTGCCCCACTCGCTCCATGTGCCTGGCCTGGCCACCAGGCTGCTTCTTTCCACTTCTTTCTTCTTCGGCTTTTCAATGCACACAAAAAAGCAGCAGAAGTCTCTCTTTCTCTCCCCCAAACTTTGCCAGAAATGAGTCTTTGGGACCCAGCAAGGCCTCCTGCTCCAAGAGTCTGAATTGGCACGACTAGTCTCACAAAGACTCATTTCTGACGAAGTTTGGGGGAGAGAAAGAAAGATTTCTGCTGCTTTCCTTGCACAAAGGCAAAAGTCTCTCTGTCTCTTCCCCTGAGAACAGAGCTGGAGATCCTGTGATCCCAAATAAAAACGATCGATCAGTAGGAAAACGGGATGGGGGATTTTCCTGTAGACTTTTTTGGGGGGATTTTCCCAGGGTCTCTGGTCCATAGGATTTAAAGTTATGAGTTTGGTGGTCCCTGAGGTCCAAAAGGACTAGGTGACTGAAGTTTCTGCTGTGCAAAATTCTAACTGGAGAACATGATGACTCCTGGCTATGGACGTGTCCCATTGGAGAATATGAATTATGATACACCCAGGGTGTGAGAGGAAAACCAGAGTCAAGGATGACAATGAGTGATGTGTCTCAGAGTCAGCTACAGCCAGGCAGTGCCGGACATGTTAACTCCCAATAAATCCTTTTGAAGTTTTGGAAGTTTGGCTCGAGACTCAGGATTTAAATGGGGGTCACTGCCAGAACCCTGATAGCAAGACAGACCATCATTCAGCTTCCTTAGCTTAGCTTTGCCTCATTATTTATGGAACTAGTTTGCATTTGATGATGCAATAAATAAATAACAATAATAAAACTAATAATAAATAACAACAATAATAAAACTGCCTATCCGCTCAGACATTACTTTAACAGCTCTTTTAAGTCGTTGGTTTGGACTTGGAACTGTGAAGTTTTTAAACCAGTCCCAGTCTGTGAATCAAATGGAAGATTCAATCTTAAATAACAACAATAATAACAACAACAAGTTGACAAAGTTCTTGAAAATGAACAGGTCAAGATCCTGAGTTCTTTTTTTCAGTGCCGTTGTAAGTTCGAATGGTTACTAAATGAACTTTTGAAGGACGGCCTGTACTGAAAGCAAAACAATAATTAGGCTGATTTTTTTTTTTGAGGGGGGGGGGATGGGGAAGAATGGGGAAGGGGACAGCTAAAATAAAACCGATCAAAGCTTGTGAATGCAGCCCCCCAAAAGATAACTGATTGTTGTTTGCACTGTTATTCTTCTGGATAAATTCCTGGAAAACATTATGCGTAGCGTGATGGGTGTTTTTGAGAGACACACAGCAGAATATGCTTTTTATTTTTTTTGTATCCTTGAAGTTTATACTACTCCCATGGTTGCAAGGCACCAACACAACGCACCACAGCTGTTTCCCTGTGCAAAATGCCTCTGGCAGAGGAAAGGAGCAGCTGGCTTCCAATTACGGATTCCACTCGGCAACCAAGGGAAGAAAGAAAGGCCAAAACAAAAACATGGAAGCCATGGTTGCAAATTCGCTCGATACCCATCCAGGGCTTTCTACTGGCTACAAACTATAAACAATCACAATTGTGTGTGTGTTGTTTTTTTTTTGTCTAGGGTGTCACACTGGGAATTGGGTGGCACCAGGAGAAGTAAACAACTAAATATTCTTTGTGAGGATCCAAAGAGTAGCCATGTCGGGATGATCTATGGAAATTCATGGATCAGGATTAAGTTAGCAGGCGGTCTCTTAACTCAGCAAGATGGTTGTGTTTTCTTCTGTTATTAGTTCAGTTGTGTTTAGCTTTTGGGTTGGGAGTTTGAGCTGCGTGGATGAATTTTCCTATTCATTTAAAGAGTGGGTCTAGATCGGTTTAAATTTAGGTAGAATTTTTCCACCATCAATGCACTCTTCCTTCTAGCTAACAGAGCTTTTCTTTAAAGAAAGAAAAAAATAAACCAGGGAAGAAGAGGAGAAAGAAGAAAGGAAAAAGAAGAAGAGGGAGGAGAAAGAGAAGGAGGAGGAGGAGAAAGAAGAAAGGAAAAAAAGAGGGAGGAGGAGAGAAGGAGAAGAAAAAAGAAAGGAAAAAGAAGGGGGAAGAGGAGGGGAAGAGGAAAAACAAGAAGAGGAGGAGGAGGAGGAAGGAAGGAAGGAACGAAGCAAGGAAGAAGAGGAGGTAAAAGAAGAAAGAAAAAATAAGAGGGAGGGAGAAGGCAAAGGAGAAGAAGACATAACTTTCTTTCCAAGTCCACAATTCAATTCAAAGATGTTAATTTTTTCCTCTAGTCCCCCTCCAAGTACCTTTATTTTAACACAAACAGCTTACCCACAGGAAGCCCCAACACATGTCTTGGGCTTGGCAGGGCAAAGCGAAACTTTCTGGTGTCATGACTGATGTGCTGAAAAAGAGAGAAATAAACATCATAAAACTAGAGAACAGCTCTACATGTCCATCAAAGCCCAAATGTTTATAATCGAGATACCTTATCTGCATTTCAGAACTGTGCAAATTGAAGAAATAAACACAGTTCTCAACAGCACCTAACCAAGACTGACTGCTTAATCGTCTTTCGTTGTTTATGAAACTATCTGACCAAACAATTGAAAGCCAACCCTTCAG
Source organism: Pseudonaja textilis (assembly GCF_049901715.1). Classification (NCBI taxonomy): domain Eukaryota; kingdom Metazoa; phylum Chordata; class Lepidosauria; order Squamata; family Elapidae; genus Pseudonaja; species Pseudonaja textilis. The sequence goes on along the minus strand of NC_141994.1, from coordinate 26,529,203 downwards.
TTACACGTTTTGGGCAGGCCACATATGTAGGACTTGGAATAAGAGTTGGAAGGTCTTCTAGGCCAACCCCTGCTTGAGCAGGAGAACCTATGCCATTTCAGACAACTGGCTGTCTAGTCTCTTCTTAAGAACTTCCAGGGGTAGAGCAGCCACAACTTCTGGTGACAAGTTGTTCCACTGGTTAAATGTTCTCACTGCTGGTAAGTTTCTCCTTAGTTCTAGGTTGCTTCTCTTCTCGATTAGTTTCCACCCATGGCTTCTTTTCCTGCCTTCAGGTGCTTTGAAGAATAAGTTGACCTCTTCTTCTTTGGGGCAGCCCCTCAGATATTGGAAGGCTGCTGTCATGTCTCCCCTAGTCCTTCTTTTCCCTAAACTAGACATATCCAGTTCCTGCAACCGTTCTTCATATGTTTTAGCCTCCAGTCCCCTAATCATCCTGGTTGCTCTTCTATGCACTCTTTCCAGAATCTCCACATCTTTTTTAGATTGTGATGACCAAAACTGGATGTGATATTCCAAGTGTGATCTTACACAAAGGATTTATCAAGTGTTACTAGTACTTCACAGTATTAATACTTCACATAAAAGAGGGCAGGAACCTAACTGCACAGCCATCAACTAAATTCATGATTATTATTTTTTGACCCTACACCCATACATATTTGCGGTTGCAGTGATAAGTCTATAAAGGTAAAGGTTCCTCTCGCACATAAGTGCTAGTCGTTTCTGGCTCTAGGGGGAGCTGCTCCTCTCTATTACAAAGCTGAAGAGCCAGAGCTACGAAGACGTCTCCATGGTCATGTGGCCGGCAGGACTAAATGCCTTTGAAGGTGCATGGAATGCTGTTACCTTCCCACCAAAGTGGTCCCTATTTTGCTACTTGCATTTTTTACATACTTTCAAACTGCTAGGTTGGCAGAAGCTGGGACAAGGAACAGGAGCTCACTCTGTTACGTGGCGCTAGGGATTCGAGCCGCCGACCTGCCGACCTTTTTCTGATCAACAAGCTCAGCGTCTTAGCCACTGAGCCACCACTTCCCTTGACAATTCTATACGAAGTTCTAAACAATATTCAACAAAAGAGTCCAAAAACACCACACCACATCATGACAACCCTTCTTTCATGCATGGATGGGACACAGATCAGATCAATAAATCCAGACCCGGAGCTAAGGTCACACATTCAGATAATATAATGAGTTACGTTCATAGAGCAAACATTTTAGAAAGCTGGCTGCTCAAATGATCCATATTTTTAATACTATCTGCCAATAGGCTCGCATAAATTAGAAATCAGGGCAGCTGCAGATTGAAAAGGTTAAGTTTAGCCTTTTAGTAAAAGAGCCCAATCAGGAAGAATCATTATGAGGTCGATCCACTTCATTTGAAATAATAAATATGGGCGTATTAGATCTCCAAATCTTCCAATTTTACACACAAGGCTTTCTACTTGATTTATCAAGTTACATGGCGATACAAGCACAGTACATCAAACATCTCCCCAACATTACTAATTTTCCATCAATGCAGAATTTTATTTTCTATAGTGTGTTCTATTGCTTGCAAGCCCACCTAGAATCACTGCGATCGAGTAGGTGTCTATAGAAAATTTCTAAATAAATTTAAATGTAAATATCGAGGAGAGTTGGTTCAATATCCAGTTTTTCAACCTCTCCGTATTACGAAAGGCCACAGCACTAACCTGCATTTTGCAATATTTCTCAATGAATATACAATGCCTCAAAGGTTGATATAGATAAAACTGCCACATATCAACAGTTAAGAAGTAGGAAATATTTATTCTGCCTACTTCAATCTTGGTTTCTTGGCATACTGACATCAGTTTGGGTATTAAAACATTTTTTAAAAAATTGGGGAGAGAGAGAGAATGAGGGAGAGAGAGGGAGGGAGAGGAGAGGAGAGGGAGGGAGAGGAGAGGGGGAGGGAAGAAGGAAAAGAGAGAGAGAAGAGAGGGAGAGAGAGAGGAGAGGGAGGAAGGGAGAGAGATGAGGGGAGGGAGGGAGAGAGAGAGGGAGGGAGGGAGAGGGAGAGAGAGAGAGAGAGAGAGAGAGAGAGAGAGAGAGAGAGAGAGAGACATAAGAAAGCAATTTATGTGTTACCTCTTTATCGATCAGCCTTAATGCATATTTTACATCTGGATTTTCTAGTGTGATCGGAGGCAGAGATTTCGAGAAAAGGCGCTTGATCAAACTGATCACGAAATAGACTGGAAACAGGACAATGTTTCCTAACTGTAACGTAAAGAAAGAAGATGTTAAAATTCAGCATCCTGACTGGATAAACAGAAATAAATTAGAAAATGGCTACGAACAAAACAAACAAACAAGCATAATAAGAGTGCTTTTTCAGTATTATCTACCAACCATGAAAGTCTATCATGTAATCACATTTAAATATTATTATTAGATGGTAGTAAAGATACGAGTTCTTCCTTTCCGAAATCAAGTGATATGTTCGCATTAGCACAGGAGCCTCTGTGGCACCGTTGTTAGAGTGCAGTACTGCAAGCTACTTTTGCAGCCAGCTGCCTACAATTTGGCAGTTCAAATCCCACCAGGCTCAAGTTTGACTCAGCTTTTTATCCTTCTCAGGTGGGTAAAATGAGGACCCAAATTGTGTGTGTGTGTGGGGGGGAAGAGGCTGACTCTGCAAACCGCTTAGAGAGGGCTGCTAAGCACTGTGAAGCGGTATATAAGTTTAAGTGCTATTACTATTGTCTTGTAAGGAGAGCAATAAGGTGAACTGAGAAAAATATGTCTTTTCACAACTTTTTCAAAGTTCCCAAGTATTCCTGCATTGGTTAATTCCGCAATTGTTTCAATAACCCAGTTAGTTAGTTAGATCAGGATTATCCTGGACATACCACGAGATAGGAACATGGAGATTTATTCAAAGCTATTCGGGGAATGCTGGGGACACGGGGGCTCAGAGGTTAAAGATGCTGAGCTTGTCAGCTGGAAATAGCCTAAGTTCAAGACCCGAGCACTGTGAGATGTGGGTGAGTTCCCGTTTCTCATCTTGGCTCCTGCCCACTGAGCAGTTGGATAGCAAGCAAATGCGAGTAGATCAATAGGTATCACTTCAGTGGGAAGGTAACGATACGTTTGACTTTAGCATATCACCATGCCGGCCACATGACCATGGAAGATGTCTTCGGAAAACTCTGGCTCCCTCAGCAAAGAATTGGAGTTGTAATTTGCACCCTAGAGTCAGATACAACTAGATAGGGGAAACTTTTTACATATAGTGAATGTCTATCTCAGGGTCTCCAAACTTGGCCACTTTAAGACTTCAACTCCCAGAATTCTCCAGCCAGGAGTTGAAGTCCACAGATCTTAAAGTAGCCAAGTTTGGAGACCTCTGTACTATCTGAATAAACAAATGGTGGATTTTCCTTCTAATCCCTGTCACTTACACATACATTCGCATAGTTAAAAACATGGTTTAAGAGATAAAATGTCCATATCTCTCATCAGTAAAAACATTCTGTAAGCAATATTATTTGAAAATACTTTCCTTCTGATAAGATGCTGTAGGAGACTGATGGGTTGTGAGTCTATTTCCCCTCCAAAATATGCTTTACAAATCTGCATTTACAATGTAAGCCAGTGAAAAGCTCCTTCTTGCAAAAGACGAATATTTCAAGGCTGCAACAACTCCTACACCAAATAGTAGAGATTCTTCCCCGGTGTGCCAGCAGATATTTGGCCTTGAGGATCTTGTTACTAACCCTGCTTTCCAACTGCTATAAACCTTCCCTTCATTCCAAGGTAAGATCTTCATCAAATTTGCTTGCGTAACTGAAATGTACTTGAATTTTCGACACACATGTGTGGGCTATTTGTCTAACTGAACTTACAGGGTTGGCCTTGGTGATGTAAGGCCTGATAAAACAGCAAGTATCAGTATTCAGGTCAATTCTAATCCCAGGAGAAATCAACCCTGACTGTCCTTTGGAAGGACAGATGCTGAAGCTGAAATACTTTGGCCACCTAAGGAGAAGAGAGGACTTCCTTGGAGAAGACATTGATGTTGGGAAAGATGGAAGACCAAAGGAGAAGGGGGTGGCAGAGATAGTACTAGCAACAGCACTTATATACTGCTTCACAGCCCTCTCTAAGTGGTTTACAGAGTCAGCCTCTTGCCCCCCAACGATCTGGGTCCTCATTTTTCCAACCTTGGAAGGACAGAAGGCTGAGTCAACCTTGAGCTGGTCGGGATTGAACTGCTGGCAGTGGAATGCAGAGTTAGTCTACAATGCTGCACTCTAACCACTGTGCCACCAGGAAGGAGAATGAGAAAGGGACTAAGAGAGGGAGAGAGGGAGAGAGGAGAAAGAGAAACAGAGAGAAGGAAGGGAGGGAAAGAAAAGAGAGAGAGAAGGAAGGAGAAAGAGAAAAGGAAAAGGAAAGGAGGGAGGGAGGAGAAAGAGAGAACAAAGGAAGAGAAAGGAAGGAGGGAGGAATAGCAATAGCACTTAAGACTTATATAGTGCTTTACAGCCTGCTCTAAGCGGTTTACAGAGTCAGCCTCTTGTCCCCAACAATCTGGGTCCTCATTTTACCGACCTCAGAAGGATGGAAGGCTGAGTCAACCTTGAGACAGTCAGGATCAAATTGCTTGCAGTGGGCAGGGTTCGCTTGCAAGACTGCATTCTAACCAGTACGCCACCTTGTCATTAAGATAGTGTCATCGACACAATGGACATAAATTTGGATAAACTCCAGGAGACAGTGGAGGACACAGGAACCAGGCATGGTGTGGTCCATGGGGGTCACGAAGAGTCGGACACGACTTAGCAAACGATATTCGGGTCAAGAAGAAAGGAAAGCAATGGAAGAACGCCTCCCGTGCAGAATTGAGAAAATGCTTTTAACTGGTCATAGGGAGTATTTTAGATTTCTCTACCTCCCCCCCCCCCAATTTTTTCCCAAATGGAGTTAGACAAAAACAGAAAAAAACCCAACCTGCTTTCTGTTTTTTTCTGTTCCTCCCCCACCACCCCCAGGCCTTCCTATTTCTGTTCTAGACCTGAGATTTTTCAAACATTTTCAGATCATAACAATATTTATTTTTTTCTTTAAAAATCCCAGAATTCCTGATCAAGAGAAAAAGCTCTAATGATAGAAAATTGGTTGTGTCTGAGTGGTTGCAAGACGACAAACTGGAAAAAAAAAAAATTCCCTTCTAGAAACGGAGACATGGATAATTTTCTTCCACGTATTTTTCTTGTCTAATCTTCTTTCTATTCCCAGTCTCTATGAATAAGTTTTGCTCTATTTCTTCTGTGTTTTGGTCATCTCATTCATCCTCCCCATCTATCTGTGAGTTGACCTTCCAGTTGTCTCATTGTGTGGGCAAGTGACTACCTATTGTGGTTAGATGACATCAACCATGGGCACAAGGTTTAAAATGTGACTCCAAAGCCAACTCATTCAAGATTCTTTTCTTTCATCGCCAACACGGTCTTATTTTAGAATTGTTTGTGCTGTACCAAGCAACTATGTTTTTATTATAATGCCACTCCCTGATCAGATTAGCTTCCAATGCCAGGATTTAGACCCTAGCAAATTGGGTACAGCCATTTGAACAAATTTAACAAAATAACAAGAGTTGGAAGGCGCCTTGGAGGTCTTCTAATCCAACCCCGTTGAAGCAGGTTGCTTCTCTCCTTAGTTAGTTTCCAACTCAATTTTAGCCTCCAGTCCCCTAATTATCTTTGTTGCTCTTCTCTCTACTCTTTCCAGAGTTTTAACATCTTTTTTTTTTAATATGGTGGTGACCCAAACTGGATGTAGTATTCCAAGTGTGGAATACTTACAAAGTGAATAACAGAATAATGGAGTTGGAAGGCACCTTGGCGGTCTTCTAGTCCAACCCCCCTGCTCAAGCAGGAAACCTAGCTTAGACCATTTCAGATGGAACAGTTGTCCAACCTCTCCTTAAAAATCCTCCAATGAGTGGGGTTCTGGTTTTGGAGAAACCAACTCAAAAACATCTCATAGATGTTTCCAAAGAGAAAACTCATCCTGGAATGCAAGACTACATCTTGTTCAAATATACTTTAAACTGGAAGCCAACTTAGCCTATCATTGTAACTATTCAAATGTAGGGAACAAGTTAGCGTCATCATCATCTTCTGAATAGTAAATGCTAAATAAATAATTCCCAATTTAGGGTCTCCCCCTCCCCTCCAGTTTTGCACCTGACTTGAGAACCTGAGAACAATGCCGCTGTGGAGAAGATAAATTTGCAAAACTCACCAGTGTAAACCCCCCAAGCAATTCCTGACTCCTAGTAGCATCTATTACGGAGTTCTTCAACTTTGATGACATTAAGATTTGTGGACTTCAGATGATCTACCCCAATACATTAGATTTAGGCAAAATAACTAGGTATAATGAAATATTAGATAACCAGGGAAAATTAAAAAACTGATCAAGAGCTGAAAGACCAAGGAATAATGATAGATTGCTGGCCATATGTTCATATCTGCAAGCGAGATATAAAAAAGACACAGAAGAATATGGATTCAATGATGAGTTACAACAATTAGACAAAATTTTAGTAGGCCCGGAGGAGAAATTTATAACAAGAACATATAATTACTTGCTAAGATTTGATATGGAAGAGGAGGTAGTAAAAGGGTCCATGATAGCATGGGCAAATTTTTTTGGATACAACATAGAATTAGAAGACTGGGAAAAACTATGGAGTAAGAATTATACATTAACAAGGTCCACAGCGTATAAGGAGAATCTTTATAAGAGGTTTTATCGTTGGCATTTGGCACCAATAAGATTGGCAAAGATGTATCCCAATATGAATCCAAGATTTGTTCCTGTACACAAACTTAAAAAAAAAATCCATTCTGAAAATCACACCTGTTTTTCAAACTGGACCCCGCCCCCCCAAATATAAAAAAATAAAAAAAATTTTGACAGCCATCAAGATCAGTTGAGAGGACAATCTGGTGCTCCATAGATTTGTCCTATAACTAATGCAGGATCAGCAAACAAAAAATTAAAACATTTTGCACATCAGTGCTATAATCTATTTACTCGGGAATATTTTTTATTTCAACAAACTTAAAACTGAACGAGGCTGTATAATTTTTCTTTGGTACAGAGTTACTCACACATCTCTGCTACTTGGGGAAAAAAATGAATATGTTATTCCTGTAATACATTTTTTAAAGAAAACATTTTGCACATCAATGCTATAATCTATTTACTTGGAGATAAGTTTTATTTCCACAAACTTGAAACTGAATGAGGCTGTATAATTTTTCTCTTGTACACTCTTGCTCACACATCTCTTGATGGTTGGAAAAAAATCAATTTAAATATTCCTGCTATATTACTGATAAAAAACCAGAAGAAGCGTATTTTGTATATACTTTCCAAGAAGTATAGAATACTTTTTTAATTTATAAAAAAGGTTTTTGGGTTTTTTTTGCAGGACAGAGCTTAATAGTACTGAAATAATCAGCCCTCTGTCCTATAGATGCTACATCAGATATTCCCAGAACTGGCACTAATGTTCATGAATTACTGATGCAGGAAGGTTTTTGTTCTGAAGCCCAAGACATTAAATACCGTATTTTCATTATCCTTCCGGGGGTTGGGAGGAAGAGAGAGAAGAAACTGAAAACCCCATGACTATCTTCTGACCACAAAATATTGCAGATATAAATAGCCTTCAACATACGAACGAACCGTTCCAATATCCAAGTTGGGTCTGTACGGCTTGGAATGAAATGAACCAAATGTTAAAAAGTTAGGTTATCTATGACGTTAATTTACTGAGCATGTCTAAATTATATTTAAAGGAGCCAAAATATCTTTACAAACCCTGAGGCATGTCACAAGTTTTGACTTCCTAATGTTTGGAAATTGAAGGACTGAAACATTTGACATGCCCTATAACAGATAGCCTTGTATGGGAGGAGGAGGAGGAGGAGGAGGAGGAGGAGGAGGAGGAGGAGGAGGAGGAGGAGGAAGAAAAACACTGTGGGGTCCTTGGTGCTCTCTGAACTTGGTGTTTTTTTGCAGACATTTCATGACCCAACTAGGCAACATCATCAGTTTATGTGGGAATTAAATGAAAGATAATTCCCAGATCTGAGTTCCAGTAGCAAGGCTGGAAACTAACGTAGAACTACTAAAAGAATATGAGAAATGAGCTCAGGGGAAAACTCGATTTCCTTTTTAAAAAACGCTGAACACTAACCCAACTGTGAGTTTAGCATTCTTGGCTCCAGTTTAAGGGTGTGGCAAGCACTGAGCTTTCTGAGTAGAGCCAACTCAGATTTAGCTCTCTGACACAGCCTTAATGCTTGCCAAAAAGAAAAAAAAAGAATGGCAGGAAGAAGATACCAATGCCTCCTTAAAAAAAAATTATAAGAGTGAGTACTTTCAATCTGCTGCATTTTAGGAACACCAAACCTTACCCAGCTCTACCCCAACTTTGCTTTCCAACTGTTTTAGTTACAAAGACCGGCAATACACAATTCCTTTGTTCCCATATTTAGCTTTGCTTGCCCAAATTAAGTCTTGTACTTGATGATTCTTGACTCTTGACTAATGTATCTTTTCTTTTTATGTGCACTGAGAGCATTTGCACCAAGACAAGTTCCTTGTGTGTCCAATCACACTTGGCCAATAAAGAATTCTATTCTATTCTATTCTATTCTATTCTATTCTATTCTATTCTATTCTATTCTATTCTATTCTATTCTATTCTATTCTATTCTATTCCATTCTATTCTATTCTTATTGTACCCTATGACTATCATTAAGTGTTGCACCTTATGATTCCTGACTCTTGACGAATGTATCTTTTCTTTTATGTACACTGAGAGCATTTGCACCAAAGACAAATTCCTTGTGTGTCCAATCACACTTGGCCAATAAAGAATTCTCTTTTCTTTTATGTACACTGAGAGCATTTGCACCAAAGACAAATTTCTTGTGTGTCCAATCACACTTGGCTCATAAAGAATTCTATTCTATTCCAAATATCACCAGCTACGGAAAGGAATATTCCTCTAGATTATCTTTATAATATTTCCATGGATGGTTTCCAGAAACCCAGAGCCAATGAGCTGAAAGGGAGCAAACTAGAAAAATTAAAATTGGCCCGTAGTCAAAGCCAACATTAATTTAGACAGTTAGCAATCTTGTTTGGGTTGAAAGAAAAATATCAAAAATTCAGAGCAGACCAGGGCATGAACTTTAATTCTTTTCTTCCCCAAAGTTGTAAATCCATTTTTTTTTTAAAAAAAAAATCCCCACATTTCCGTTCCTATAAATTAAGGGTCTCCAACCATGGCAACGTGACAACTTGTGGACTTCAATAGCAATAATTGAGAGGGATCTTGGAGTCTGAGTGGACAACCAGCTAAATTTAAGCCAAAAAAGCCAATGCAATCCTAAATTGCATTAACAAAGGGATACAACTGAGATCAAGTGAGGTACTAATACCACTCTATAAAGCCTTAGTAAGACCACACCTAGAGTACTGCATCCAGTTTTGGTCACCAGACTATAAAAAAGACGTTGAGACTCTACAAAAAGTGCAGAAAAGAGCAACTAGGATGATTAGTGGATTGGAGACTAAAACATACAAAGAATGGTTACAGGAATGTGGAACTAAGGAGAATTTTCCTAACAGTGAGGACAATTAACCAGTGGAACAGCTATCCTCCAGAAGTTGTGGGTGCTCCATCACTAGAGGTTGATGAACGGTTGCAGGAACTGGGCCTGGCTAGTCTAGTGAAGAGAAGGACCAGGGGAGACATGAGAGCAGTCTTCCAATATTTGAGGGACTGCCACAGAAAGGAAGGGGTCAAGCTATTTTTTAAAGCACCCGAAGGCCAGACAAGGAATAATGGATGGAACTGGTCAAGGAGAAATTCAACCTGGAAATAAGGAGACATTTTCTGACAGTGAGAACAATCAACCCATGGAACAGAAGTTGCCTTCAGAAGTTGTGGGAGCTTCATCACTTGAAACTTGCAAGAAGAGATTTGATCGCCATTTGTCAGAAATGGTGCAGGGTCTCCTGCTTGGGCGGGGGTTGGACTAGATGACCTACAAGGTCCCTTCCAACTATGTTAATCTAATCAGTATTCAACTCCAAGAATTCTTCAGCCAGTCATAAAGCCCTGCTCTAAAAGAACCCTTTCCGGGGCATCCAACGGAGGTCTAAACGCTCATAAAACTTCTAAAGTTGGCTAATCAACTATTAGGCCAGTAAAGCTACTTAAGGAGGAATGCAGAGACAAGTCTTCTGCGTCTATTTTGATTCGTGTCATCCACAAGTGGAGAGGAACAAGGGAAATGAAGTAAGAGAGGACGAGAGAGAAAGGAAAGAACCACAGAGTTACCACATTGGGGGACATCCTGGTTCATGTCGAGATGCTACTTGAAAAACATTAACAGGAGTTGCTCAGAGAAATGATGGAAGGAACCCAAAGTTATGACAGAGATGGAGGGAAAAGGAGACAAAACCCAAGAGAAAAAGGAAAAGATTATTAGACTGGAGGCTAAAGCATGGGAAGAAAAGTTGCAGGAATTGGGTATGGCTGGTCTAATGGAAAGGACTACGGGGAGACATGACAGCATCTTCCAATATTTGAGGGCCTGCCCCAAAGAAGAGGGAGTCAAGTTATTCTCCAAAGCACCAAAGAAGGCAGGACAAGCAGCAATGGATGGAAACTAACCAAGGAGAGAAGCAACCTAGAACTAAGGAGAAGTTTTTTTGACAATGAGAAAAACCAACTAGTGGAACAGCTTGCCTTCAGAAGTTGTGGGTGCTTCATCACTGGAGGTTTTTAAGAAAAAACTGGACCACATCTTCTGAAATGGTATAGGGTCTCCTGCCTGAGCAGGGGGTTAGACTAGAAGACCTCCAAGATCCCTTCCCACTCTATTCTGATCAAAGCTAACAGTAAACAACCCAACCGAAGACTCTCCAAGACACTGAATTCAGAAGTTGTGGATGCTCCATCACTGGAGGTTTTTAAGAAGAGAGTGTATGATAACCATTTGTCTGAAATGGTGTAGGGTCTCCTGCTTGAGCAAGGGTTGGACTAGAAGACCTCCAAGGTCCCTTCCAACTCTGTTATTAAGATTACAAAGGTGGGAAAGACCCAACCACAGCAGAAAGACATAAAGTAGACTTCTCCCAAGGAAAACAAGACCACCTGATTTTGCTTGTAAAGGGAGAAAAACGTTCTTTTAATCTTAAATGAACAGGTGAAGTACACAGCTCAAAATAGATGCTCGGGTTAACCAAATACGAATATATTCATTTTATTAGCCAAATCTAAAGACCTCACCAAAGTATGTTAGATGTTGACCTTCTAAAAGGTGTTAGATGTTGGCCATCTTAAAGGGGCCAGTGTTTCTCAACCTTGATCACTTTAAGATGTGTGGACTTCAACTCCCAGAAACTTCATTCTGGCTGGGGAATTCTGGGAGGTGAAGTCCACATGTCTGAACACTAACAAGGTTGAGAAACACCGATCTGGATCAAGCATTTCTGCTCTGACATCATTCCAACACTTAGCAAAAGAGATTTAGCAAGAGAAAGGCCTGTTTATCCTATAATTCTGGGTTGCGTGGATTCACTGTGGGTTGAACACAGCTGCATGGAAATGCAGAATGGAGATTTAATAAATGCATTTTGTGTTCTTCACGTTAGTCCATTCCACAAGTAACTTTCTCTGATCCAGATTGCAAAGGAACTCGAGACAATTCAAGTTGTCCTGACTCACACAATCCTAAGCAATCTGGATAATTCTTGTAATTTATATTATAATTTATATTAGATTGACAGAGTCAGAAGGGGCCTTGTAGGTCATCTAGCCAACCTCCCACTCAAGCAGGAGACCCTACATCATTTCTGACAAAGGGCCGTCCAATCTCTTCTTGAAAGCCTCTGACAATGAAGCTCCCAGTACTTCAGAAAGCAAGTTGTCAATTCCCACAACCGATGTCAATTGTCTCAATTTATCACTTTTGGGGGAATACCGTATACAGATCCTTAGGTACTTTTGGCATTACTGGACGATGGTGTGAAGGTATGAGACTTTGAAATGAGATTAATTGATTATTAGTCAGTAATGAGCAATAGTTCATTAATTATATGCTATGTTAGGTAACAGAATAGGTAGCAATTAAATTATTTTGATTAGTAAGATGAAAATAGGTGGACAGCACTAAGTTCAAGACAACTTCAACAGTCTCACCCAAGGAGCATCTAGTGAAATTCACTAAACATTCTTGGAATTTCTGACAGCAGACTTCGATGGAAATTTACTAGGGAAGCTGGAATTTCAAATATATCCAGGTCATAAACATCCCTATTAAGACTGTGGAAAATGCACCATAGATCCGTCAAAATATCACAAGTGGAACATCTCTCTGGAAATATCTGTGACCTTTGGGAAAGCCTGCAGAGATGCATTTTGCCTGGCACCGTAAAGCCAAGTGAAGCATGTGAATTAAATTAAAGGCGTCACCAAATAAGAAAAAGTAAATCTTGCTTCTTGAGGTCAGCCAGCCCAGATAAACCCTAGACACATCTCTACAGATACAGATAATCAGAGTTGGAAGGGACCTTGTAGGTCATCTAGTCCAACCCCCCACCCAAGCGGGAGACCCTATACCATTTCTGACAAATGGCAGTCCAATCTCTTCTTGAAAGTCTCAAGTGATGGCGCTCTCACAGCTTCCGAGGGGAAGATGTTCCATTGGTTGATTGTTCTCACTGTCAGAAAGTTTCTCCTTATTTCCAGGTTAAATCTCTCCTTGTTCAGTTTCCATCCACTATTCCTTGTCTGGCCTTCAGGTGCTTTGGGAAATAGCTTGACCCCTTCCTCTCTATAGCACCCCCTCAAATATTGGAAGACCGCTATCATGTCTTCCCTGGTCCTTCTCTTTACTAGACTACCCAAGTCCAGTTCCTGCAACCGTTCTTCAGTCCTCTAAGCATCCTGGTTGCTCTTCTCTGTACTTTTTCTAGAGTCTCAACATCTTTTTTATAATGTGGTGACCAAAATTGGATGTAGTACTCTAGGTGTGGTCTTATAGATTGGTATTAGTACTTCCCTTGATCTTGACTGTATCCCTGTTAATACAATTTAGGATTGCATTAGCAATCCTAATGCATCTACAGCTAATCCTAATTGCATCTACAGCTAAAATCTACAGAGCAATTCTGGGTGCTGGCTTATTTTTAGAGACTATCTTGCTTCCGATACCCTACTGTACACAATAGGATAAAGTGCAAAAATTTAGAGCAGAATATAACAGAGTTGGAAGGGACCTTGGAGGTGTTCTTGTCCACCCTCTGCTCAAGCAGGAGAACCTATATCAAGGACCTTCAAACTTGGCAAGTTTAAGACTTGTGGACTTCAACTCCCAGAATTCCTGAGCTAACAAGACTGGAGGGGGAATTCTGGGAGTTGAAGTCCACAAGTCTTAAAGCGGTCAAGTTTGAAGACCCCTGACAAATTGCTGTCCAGTCTCTTCTTAAAAATCTCCACTGATGAAGCACCCGCTTCTAGAGGCCAGCTGTTCCACTGGTTAATTGTTCTAAATTTCTTCTTAGTTCTAGATTGCTTCTCTTCTTGATGAGTTTCCATCCATTGCTTCTTGTTCATTTAAGCTTGTTGCTCTTTCTAGGAAAAAATAACTGTTTTTTTTTCTTTTTTTGCAATTTAAAGATTATATCTCATACTAGTTGGTTGGAAGTTAAGCAGGTTCAGTTTCCATTAATTAGTTCTAAATGGAAAACAGGATTGTAGGTTTGGTCAGAACATTAAAAAAAACCACACACACACACACATTTTGGAAAGGAAGCACTGGAAATCTGCTTTAGGAAACTAATTTTCCTGGATTCTAGCTCGCTTGGAATGAGATTTTAATTTTAATAAAATCTAAGTAGCAGGGATACGTAAGTGGCCCTTGGCAGCTGCTTTTAACTCCTTTCTTTAATTAATTAAAATTCAGGTTAAGTTAAAAAGCCAGCGCTTAACCAATTATAAAATCCCATTAGACCTACTTAAAGGAGGAGAGGAGATCCTAACCCTGTAATGCCCTAAGAGGCTTCCAGCAAAACGAAATTGGTAGTCCCAGGATCGAGATCAAAACATGAAAACATAATGTTCTTTACTTTGGCTCTGCAGTCCCAGGAGAAAGGACACCAAGTGTTATTTCTGGCATTGTGTGGGAGAGAAAAAAAAAAGGTTCCTTGCGCTCAACAGCCCAAATGTTGTTTAGAGTATTTGTGGCAAAGAGTTGTGGGTGGAGGCCTTTGCGTTCTTCCCAGGCTTTGCAAAGGGGGACTTCGATGGCGTCAGTGTTGGGTTTTCTTCACCTTGGCCTCTTGAAGGTGAGTGGACTTCAACTCTCAGAATCCCCCAATTCTGCGAGTTGGAAGTCCACCCATCTTGCAAGTTGCCACAGTTGAGAAAAGGCTGAAGATGCCAAAATCCTATCTATTCCTGTGATGGCCCAAAGGGGCGTGGCACGAAGGCAACGCAGTCAGATAATCAGTAGGAGTCCCTTTATTAGCTCCAACTTTGCCCCCAATGTCCCTGTTACCTTCTGGATGGAGAAAAACTCCCCCAGGAACAGCCTTTGGCTGCAGAGAATCAAGTCCAAAACATGGTCAACAAAAATTGTAACTTAAAAGTCCAAACAAGCCAAACTGTTTAGTTGGGCAGGGCAGGAGCAAGAATTTCAGACTTGAAAGCATGGCAAAACTCACATGGTTTGGGAAGACGCCAAGAACAGATAACCAAAGTCAACACAAGAGAAAGTCACTTTTGCTTCCAGCAGCTGCTGCAATAAGCATGCAGCTCTTTTAAACTCTCACTTCCAGGTGTGGCTAATGAAGGGAATCAGGGCCCTTTCCTCCCCCATAAGCCACCCAAACCCCCATTGCTCTCTTCCCTGCATGCCCTAGGATGAAGAGGGGGTGGGCCTGGGTCTTCTTCCTCTGAACCCCTTCTCCCTTGTTCTACCTCTTTCCTGCTCTGCCCAGGCGGATTCTGCCCTTCCCCAGTTTCCTCCACAGCCAATGGATCCACACTCTCACTCCCTCTCAGCTGTTTGTCTTCCTCCCCCTTGGATTCAGACACGGCATAACACTTCCAGAGTAAGCTTGGGAAGACGACAATAAATATATCCCTCATCCATATAAATATATTTTAAGGCACAAACTGGATCTTAGCCCAAAGACCAAGATCGTGGTTAATTCACCCCAGACACAGACAGTCACTTCTCCACACCATTCCAGGTCCCCGAAAAGAGGAGATTTGACTGGAAGCCATCATTCCCATCAGTTTGCAGGAGTGAAGGAGCCAGGCCTTTCCAGCAAGAGCTTCAACCTCAAGGAAGGGTTGGACACCAATCTCTCCAAAGCTGGGCAGGGCCATTTGCCCCCAGCGGCCCCAAAGCCAAACTGGAGGAGAAGGAAGGGGGAGGAGGAGATGAAGAAGGAAGGTCAGAAGGGGAGAAGGAGAAAAAGGGGAGGGAAGGAAGGAAGGAAAAAGGAAGGGAGGAAGAAGAGAAGGGAAGAAAGGGGAGAGGAGGAAAAGGAGAAGGAAAGAGAAGGGAGGCAGAGGAAGGAAAGAAGGGAGGGAGGGAGAAAGAGCAAGGGCAAGAGAAGGAAGGAAGAAGAAGGGAAGGAGGGGAAGAAAGGAAAGGGAGGAGAAGGGGAAGGAAAGAAGGGAGGCAGAGGAAGGAAGGAAGAGAAGGAGAAGGGAGGAAGAGAGAGAGCACAAGGGGAAGAGAAGGAAGGAAGGAGAAGGGAAGCAGGGGAAGAAAGTGAAAGAAGTGGAGAAGAAGAGGAAGGAAGGAAGGAGGGGAGCAGGGAAGAAAGGGGAATATGAGAAAAAGGTAAAAGAAGGAGAAAGGCAGGAAGGAAGGAAGGAGAGGAGAATGGGAAGGAAGTAGGGAGGGAGGAAGGAAGGAAGGAAGGAAGGAAGGAAGGAAGAGAAGGAAGGAGTAGGGAAGCAGAGAGGAAAACGAAAGAGAGAGACATAGAGAGAGAGAGACAGGGAGAAAAAGATACACAGAGAGAGAAACAGAGAGAAGTGTGAGAGAGAAAAGAGACTAACAGACATACACAGAGAAAGAAAAAGTGTGTGTGTGAGAAAGAGGGGGAGAGAGAGAGAGACCTAGAGAGAGGTGTGTCACACAGAGAGAGAGAGAGAGAGAGAAAAGAAGGGCGGGGCGGGCAAGAGCCTTCTCTGCGCCCTTCTCCAACCAGGCGCCGCTCTCTCCGCCCCGGCGAGGGGACCCCCGGGGCACCCTTTGGGGCTGGGGGTCTTGCACCGACGACCCCCGCGAGAGCTGAAGCAGGGAGTCCCCTGCGCCGCGCCTTCCCCCAGCTGCGCCCGGGGAAGGCGGAGGCGGCGAAGGCAGAAGCGGCGGCTGGAGCCCCTTGAAGCCGCGCCACTCACCGTACTCAGGGCCGCCCCCATGGCTCCCTCCTCCGGCTCGCTTGCCCGGCCAGCCTCGGCCTTCCCAGCTCCGGGCGGCTCCGGCCAGTCCCTATCTGCGCACTCAGCTAAACCCGGGGAGAGACGCTGCGCAAAGGCGGACGAGGAAAGAGCCGCGCCTCCCGTCTCGCTCCCGGGGCTTCTGGGAGGAGGCGAGCCCCGCAGGAGGAGGAGCCAGAGGAGGGGCGGCCGAGGCCGATGGGAGTTGTAGTCCTCTGCACCGACCCGAAAGGAGGAGGAGGAGACGGGCGGCGGTGCAAGCCTGGCAGGATCCCACGATAGGTGGACCACGCGCGGCTCTCTCGTTCTCCTTCCTCCCTCCACCCCACCCCAGCCAGATGTTCTGCAGATGTGCAGAGAGAGAGAGAGAGAGAGAGAGAGAGGCGGGCGTTGGGTGGCAGCACAAACACACACACACACACACACACACACACACACACACACACACACAAAGAGAAACGCGTGGACGCACGTAGAAACATGAAAATGCGTGGAGAAACACAAATGCATACAACAGACACACACACACACACAAGCACACGCGCGCGCGCACACAGACTCCAATAAAGGCACAGATCGCTCCCTCGTGGGTTTTGGATTGATTTTATTTTTTATTTTATTTTTTTGCAGCTCAGATTTGGGATGGGGGGAATGTAATCAACCCCTCCCCCCTCCCCCCCGCGTTAATTCAGGGCTGTTTTCCCTTTCACTTTCAAAATTCAGACTATTTACTAAGACTGTATTGCTATTCTTCTCATCCTTCCTCTTACCCATCTCTTTCCCACTTATGACTATAACCGGGTTGCTTGTGTCTCTAGAATTTATATTGTTTTATTTGTTCCCTGGCATGATTTGATTGCTTATTAGTAACCTGTGACTATCACTAAGGGTTGTATCTTACGATTCTTTATTAAGAAGAGACTGGGCAATGATTTGTCTGAAATGGGATAGGGTTTCCCGCCTGAGCAGGAGGTTGGGCTAGAACAGGGGTCACCAACCTTTTGGACCCCAGGGACCACCAAACTCGTAATTTTAAATGACACGGGCCAGAGACCCTGGGAAAATCCCCCCCAAAAAATCTGCAGGAAAATTCCCCACCCCATTTTCTTACCAATCGATTGTTCTTTATTTGGGATCGCAGGATACCGTCTCCAGCTCTGTTCTCAGGGAGAGAGAGAGAGAGAGAGAGAGAGAGAGTGAGACTTTTGGCTGCATGCAAGGAAAGCAGCAGAAGCAGCAGAAGTCTTTCTTTCTCTCCCCCAAACTCCACCAGAAATGAGTCTTTACCAGGCGCAGCCTCTTGGAGCAGGAGGCCTTGCAGGGTCCCAAAGACTCATTTCTGGTGGAGTTTGGGGGAGAAAAACTTTTGCTGCTTTCCTTGCGTGCACCCAAAAGCAGAAGAAAAAAGAAGCGGGGAAAAAGTCGCCCGGTGGCCAGGCCAGGCACATGGGGTGAGTGGGACAAGTTCCCCCCCTTTGCCCTTTCCCCCCCTCCCCTCACTACCTCGTGTAGTTCGCAATGCAAACAACACAAGCTTTGTGTTCCCGCAGGCCATGTGGGTGGCACAGCTTTGTGTTCCTGTGCAGCCTGGATTAATTGCTTTTGGGGGGGGGGGACATTTTTCTGTGGACCACCAAAATTTTAAATAAGCAAAACGTTGACAAGTATAATCTGAAATAAAAGAATAGAGGAAAATCTGCCTAAGCCAAGGGATGATATTAGATGATTTAGTTGAGAAATCTACTTCTGGATTTGAAGGTTCACTCTATACAGTTCTAAATCTATTTTCAATTTTATGCGGGATCTAGAAAGTTATAGAAGCCACTATTGTCTAACAATATTGATAAACGATTGTAGCTATTGTAGAAGCAACACAGCTGCCATGGTTCATTACTGTTATTATTGTCTTAATTAAATTGCATTTTTGAAAAGCTGTAATAATATGAACTACCACTAGATGTCAACCTTTCCCCAACCATAAAATAGTTTCAAATTAATTCTAGAGAATCTTAAAAAAGAGAGCTTAAAAGTTTTCATTTGGTGCTAGTTCAGAGTGTATAAATGTTACATCAAATAATATTTCAGGCACAAAATGGCCTAATTTTAATTTTCTGTTCAAAGTAAGGTCGATAAACTGAGCCTCTCACCTCAAATCATTTCGGATTTATATACATAAACATCTTCATTAGATAAACTCCGAATAAAATATATACGTGTCAATGTTGGCTAAATTTTTTAAAAATCAAATTGTTCATTTGATTGTATGATTTGTGGGCCTCATCACGATTATAACAATGAAACTTTGAGGCAGAAAAATAGAAAATACAGAGTTAAAATAATCCAGGAACTAGATGAGTGTCAAACAAGGATTTAATTTTGTGTACATGGGTATTATCTGAAAGAGAAGAGAAAATACAAACATCCCAGATGATTTGCTCCATTTCAGAGGGAATACTCAGTGTTCATTACTTGGTTATTCATTTAGCAATATTTAACGGGACAAATGAGGGTTGCCATGGTAACGAATGGAAGGTTATCGCTTCTCATCTGGTTTAATTTGATTAAATTCCCTCAAGCTTTGCCCAATTAAAGGGAAAAGCAAGAATGGCGATATTTGCCCCCATCGGATCCATATGGCCATATGTTTTTCTAAAGAGGCTGAACCCAGGAGAGAAATTCCTGGCTTTCCAGCGGTTGATGAACTGCAAATCTCAACATCGTTCCAATGGTCAGGGCTCCTGGGAATTGTTGCAGGATCCAGTCTTGAGTTGGGACCGAAATTGAAACCTGGGACATGGGTCAGTCAAGAGGAGTGTTGATTTACCAGCCCCCCTGGTCTTCTGGTGGTACTTAGGAGCCAAGAGTGTGGCACAAAGAAACAACCAGTCAATGAATTAATAACCGGCCACCAACACCTCACTCAATAGTAGTAACAGAGAGAGAGAGATCTTGGAGTCCTAGTGGACAATCTATAGATATAAAATCCAAGTACCACTCACTCATCGCAAAATCTCCAGAACCGTAAAGCCTACAAACTTGAAATTTGGTACGTATTTTCCTCTTGGGTTCTAGGTGCTCGCTAAGAAAGGATTTTTCAAAATGACCATCGGATCATTAGTATTTCATTAGTATTTCTTATACAGTAATTAACATGCTCTGATGCTAAGGAATTCTACTCCCCGTCCCCACCTGAAAAAGAACTCTGTTCCAACTGCCAGTGCCTCACATTCCGTTACCTCAGTTCAAACTGTTAGATGTTCTACTCCCTCACTCAGGAGTGGCCTGGGGCTCCTTACAGTACTAAACGTTGGCACCTCACCAAAATGTCTACGCTTTCCACCTCTGGAACTGCTTCCGGACTCAAGGCGGTGGGAGTGGTATCCTCTTATGTGTTTCAGTCACCGGCCACCACTGAACCAACGAATTGTGAACCAAATTTCTCCTGCGTAGCCCAATCACATAATTCCATCGCGAAGCATGGGTATCCTGCTAGTCACTTAAATATGAGCCAGCCGATGTGCTGCAGCTGCCACAAAAGCCAACACAGTCCTAGGCTGCATGAACAGAGGGATAGAACTGGGATCACGTGAAGTGTTAATACCACTTTATAAGGCCTTGGTAAGGCCACACTTGGAATCCTGCATCCAGTTTGGGTCACTACGATGTTAAAAAGATGTTGAGACTCTAGAACAGGAGTTCCCTCCCCCTGAGGAGGGTGATACGATATTCCAAGGGGTGTGAAAATTTGGGTTTAGAAGTTTCAAAATTATAGTGCATATGCATAATTATATGCCTATAATTATTTACTTTTGTAAGGGGTGCAAGAATACATCAGAAGCATTCTAGGGATGCGGAGTATAGAAACGGTTGGGAAGCTCGTCTTAAAAATGGGCTCACTTAACAACTGTTTCACTTAGCAACAGAATATTGGGGCTCAGTTTTAGTTTTAAGTCAAGGACTACCTGTGTTCAAATAGGGGAGACAGTTTGTGATATGTTTTGAGTTTTTTTCCTTTTTATGCAGATTTATATAATTTTGGTCCTGACTAGTTTTGCTTTATGTTCAATTTTCTCCCCCTCCTTTTTGAGGGGTTGGGGTGGGGGGAATTTGCCTTTTAACATTCTGAATAATTAAAAAAAAAATATTTTTCCAGTCAGGCATCTCTGCTTCTTCCTATCCCAAGAGGTATTAAGTATACATGTTTTTTCTCTGCTGTTGTTATTTTATTAATCAATTAAACTTTAAACTTTCTAACCGCTGAAAAAGAATAGTAATTGATAGAATTTAATTTCCTTGACTTTCTATTGCTTTGTTTTGGGGTGATCTTTTAAGAACGGGGAGCCAATAAACTTGTGATATGACTCTTGATTCTTTTATTTTCATAATCCTACAATAATATATTGTTTTAATAAACAGGGAACAGTGCCACAGCAACAAAATACTTTACAGAGTCGTCTGCCTTTTCTGGAATACATTAAACTTTTCCACTTTGTTATCAACCCATTAAATGGTGATAGGAATGGTTCAAGGAAGTTACTAAATCATTCCAGCCTAATTGTTAGCCTAAATTTTATGTCACTGTTAAATTAACAAATGGAGTGACACACATTTGGATATTAAAGAATAAATCAAGGTCTGTATTATTTAAAGGGGATAAATTCATCTGAAAGTAAATTATGGAAATAAATGGTCTCCCTTTGATTATAGCAGGTTTAACCACTGGCTGTAGCTGTAGCATTTATGATGCATGTTTTAATCATATTTTATTTGTATCCACTCGTTCTGATATTGAAGTTTCTAAGCTAGAGGTATGTGGAGTTCTCAGTCATCCAGATCATGGTTGTCCCAAAGGTGCTTTTATTTCCCCATTCCCCACCATCTAAGTCAGAGCTGAAGAAGCTTCTTGGATGAGGAGTGAAACGTCTTCAAAGAAAAACCAGGAAGTCCAGTTGCCTGTCATGCCCCTGTCAGAATCTGATTGAGAGGGGGAGGCCAAGAAGCTGACAGTGAGTGGGAGTGTGGCTCCATTGGCTGTGGAAGAAACTAGGGAAGGGCAAAGTCTGGCTGGGCAGAGCAGGGAAGAGGTAGAACAAGGGAGAGGGCATTTGGAGGAAGATCCAGGCCCACCCCCTCTTCATCCTAGGGCATTCAGGGAGGAACAGAGAAGGTCCCTTCCAACTCTGTTCTATGCTATTCTAAATCATTTGTGTGAGATGGTATAGGGTCTGCTTGAGCAGGGGGTTGGACTAGAGGACCTCCAAGGCCCCTTCCAGCTCTATTCTGATCAATTGATTGACATCTGCACATCACAATATTAGGATAAAGCTGGCCTAAACTCCTTTTGTTTCTAGCCAAGATGTTCCCAATGTCGGCTCACTACAGCATGACCACCTGTCAGAATTCAAAATATATCAAGCTGTCAATCATTCCTCCCTCCCTGCTCCAACCCAGCTCCTACCAATATCACATTAAAATGGCTCTTTTGATGTGGCTTGTTTTACTAGCCACTGCTTTTTCGGTAGCCACGCCATTCGACATTTCCTATATCAAGGTGGTGAAAAAACAGAAAAGAGGATTTAGAAATAGTTCCCCGACCTGCCTTTTTTTTCCTGTGGGGTGGAGGTGAGAGAGATTAAGAATTTTGCAAAGCTGGCAGAACCATGTTTACCGCTATCGCTGCTCCCCAGGTTCAAGATTGCTCTGATGTAAGAGTTACGTGGGTGAATGTCGCCTGACGGAACATGACAGCATGTGTTGTAAAATTAAGGGCCAATTTCATTTATCCGAACAAGCTGAGATCACTTTTGCATTCATACTTGAGTTGTAATGCCAACGCCCTTTCTGAGTTTCAGAGCGCAAAAAGACCAAACCATAAATATGGAAAGAAAATTAAAAAGGTAAAGTTTCCCCTCGCACATACGTGCTAGTCATTTTTGGCTCTAAGGGGATCTGCTCATTTCCATCACAAAGCCGAAGAGCCAGCGCTGTCCAAAGACTTCTCCGTGGTCATGTGGCTGGCAGGACTAAATGCCCAAAGTCACATGGAACACTGTTCCCTTCCACCAAAGTGGTCCCTATTTTTCTACTTGCATTTTTTACCTGCTTTCGAACCGCTAGATTGGCAGAAGCTGGGACAAGGAATGGGAGCTCACTCCGTTATGCGGCGCTAGGGTTTCGAACTACCGAACTGCTGACCTTTCTGATTGACAAGCTCAGCGTCTTAGCCACTGAGCCACTACGACCCTGGAAAGAAAATTAGATGGGTTATTTTTATTTTTTTATGCCATTTTTTTTCTCAGATGCAGAACAACTACCGATGGAGTTCTCTCTAAAGATCGGCCACATTCTTCTCTGGAAAATTGGTGACAGCAGGCTTAATTATCTCAATATTTTCCAATGGGATTCAGTCCCTTGCTATTTTATTTGCATTTCTTGATATGGCTTTTCAAAAGTACAACACGGGAAAAATGTCGACTCTGAACTAATTTTGCCATGGTGGGTGTTTCAAAAGAAAGTCATCTTACAGGCCAGGGAATAGCTTGAGTTTATCCATAGGGGAAAATAGCAATCCCGTTCCAAAAATTGTATTCCAAAAATTATCCTCATGGTGCCTAGAAAACAACCTGTACCTAAACATCAGCAAGACAAAGGAAATGGTGTTAGACTTCTGGAAGAAGAGAGAGGAACCCGCCCGTCTTCAGGGGGGCTGTGTGGAGAGAGTTTCCTCCTTAAAAATTCCTGGGAGTCTACCTCAACGAAGATCTCACCTGGAAAGCCAACACAACCCAGGTGGCCAGAAAGGCCCAACAAAGACTCCATTTCCTTAGGGTCTTGTGAAAGAAAACAGTGGAACAATGACTGATGACCTCCTTTTATTGGTCCACAATAGAAAGTGTCCTCTCATATTGCATGACGGTGTGGTATGCTGGCTTGACAGCCATGGATAGAAAGACATTACAGAGGGCGGTACCACTAGATGACCTCGCTAGGGCTCTCTGCCTTAGAAGAGTTAGGAAAATCCTCAGGGACAACTCACACCCCAGTCAGCACTTCTTCACTCTCTTACCATTGGGTAGGAGATATAGCAGCATGGCCAGATGCATCAACAGGCTGAAGAACAGTTTCTACCCATGGGCTGTCAGACTTCTGAATGGAAAATAACTTCACGTCAACATAGTATGATAGACTTGCAGGGCCAGCGCGTTGTGCAACAAGGTCACATAGTGTAATAAGATTGGGACTGGGTTAGGGACTTCTGTCCTCACTGTGAGTTGTGTGTGTGAGGAGAGGGTGCATAAAGGGGCGTTCAGCCAATCTCATTGTACACATGTTGTACTCTGACAATAAAGATAATAAAGATGATGATGATAATAATAATAATAATAATAATAATAATAATGATGATGTCACAACACAGTCACTCAGATGGTCCACTGGAACTTGTGTCACAATTTCCATCTGCCTGTAGCAAAGAACTGGTGGGATCATAAGCCTGAAAAAGTGGTTGAAGATGAGCATGCAAAACTACTGTGGGACTTCCAAATACAGACTGACGGTGTTTTGGAACACAATACCCCGGATATCACAATTATGGAGAAGAAAAAAGTGTGGATCATCGACATTGCCATACCTGGTGACAGCAGAATCGACGAGAAAAAGTCACCAGATATCAGGACTTGAGAATCAAACTGCAGAGACTCTGGCATAAACCAGTGCAGGTGGTTCCAGTGGTACTGGGCACACTGGGTGCTGTGCCTAAAGACCTAGGCAAGCACTTGAAAACAATTGGCGCTGACAAGATCACCATTGGTCAGCTGCAGAAGGCCACCTTACTGGGATCTGCTTGCATAATCTGCCGATACATCACACAGTCCTAAATGCTTGGGAAGTGTGCAACTAGTGATTTGTGATACGAAACCCAGCATGATTATCTCGTTTGCTGTGTACACTGTCATTTTTGTGTCAACAACAATAATAATAATTCCCTAAAAAATGGAAATGTTGTTAAATGTAGTTGGCATTTGAATCCCATTTTATATTTATGACGGTCGCAGTCTCTCTGTGGTTACGCAATCCCATTTTGCGAACTTCAGGCAAGCAAAGCCACTAGACAAGCCAGATTCACGAAGCAACATGTTACTAACTTAACAATTGCAGTGATTCACTTAACAATGGTGGCAAGGAAAGTCATAAAATGGGACAAAATCCACTCCACCAATGTCTCACTTAGTCATATCAAATTTTGGGCTCAGTTGTGGTTGTAAATCAAGGATGTCCAAGACAAGCACGCAAAAAGACAAACCCTGCTGGGCCCTCATGTTGAAAAATAAACTGGGATAGTGACTTAATTTTGATAACGGTATGATTAATTTCATCACCGATAGATCGATACGTCCTGTGCTTCTCACTTTGCCTTCTTCTCCAAGATGTTCTTCTGATTTCCTAACCTGGTCTATATTTCTCATTATCTTCTCTTAGAGAGTCAACTAACATGTCTGATCCCACTTAGCTTCCCTACTCTGGTTCATGGTTTCCTCCTGCTGAGAGTCGCTCACCTCTATAAACTTTTTCCCCTGAATTGCAACGTCGGTTAATAGTCAATGTTTTGCAAGCAAGCAAACAAGCTAATATGCAGGGGTTTTTGTTTGTTTCTTTGTTTTATGGCGGGGTCTAAAAGTGAAACTAAATAGTTTTTCAGCAGCCATCCAGACACCCAGCTGGGAAAATGAATTACGCTGTCGATGAATAATATGGTTAGCAACATTGCTGATACTGTGAAAAAGGGGGAAAATTACAGGGAGTTTGCTTCCATCTGCATTGCCTGTAGATTTTAAGGGCAGGCCATAAAAGCCCCTGAAAGTGCGCAGGTAATCCTTGTCTTACAACCACAATTGAGCCCAAAATTTCTAAGTTGCTAAGTGAGACATTTTGTGATGACCCAAGGTGGGATACAAAATAAACAAAGTCCCAAAACCAGATGAAGCCCCTTTTATTCCTTCACTTTGCTTCAAAGCATCAAATAACCTTGACTGGAGACAAAAAAACTCCCCCACAAACAATTATGGAAAGGAGAAAATGCTATTTAAACTAAAAATGCTTACAAAGAGTAAAAACAACAGAAACCACACTGAAAAAATCAAGGGAACCAGGCAAGATAAGAGCTTGAAGACATCCACAGATATCAGAATGCACACTGGGAAGGATGTCAAACTCAGAGAGGAATGACAAACCAGAGATATTTCCACGCTTTGTTTCCAGCACTCGCCCATACGCATGTCCGTCCTCTTAGACAGTTGTCACAGCTGCAGCCCATGAAGAGGATCAAGGCCCTCTCCTCTCCTGTAGGCCACATCTCTCCCTTATTCTCTCCTCCCTTCATGCCCTAGGATGGAGAGGGGATGGGCCTGGGTCCTTCTCTGACTGCTCAGTCGGCCTCTGCCCTTCCCCAGCCTCCTCCACAACCTCCGGAGCCACACTTCCACTCCCTGTCGGCTGTTCCTCCTCTCCCTCAGAGTCAGTCTCCAACAGGGGCATGACACATTTCTCAAGTGAGTTTTGTACCGTTTTACAAACTTTCTTGCTGTTAAGTGAATCGCTGCCCCAGATAAATTAGTAACCTGGTTGTGAAATGAATCGGGCTTCCCCATTGAATTTGCTTGTCAAAAAGGAGAGGCCACAACCCCAGGACATTGCAGCCATCATAAATAGGAGTCAGGTGCCAAGCAGCTAAAGTTTGATCACATGACCACAGGGAGGTGGCAACAGTTGTAAGTGCGAAAAATGGTCCTAAGTCCCCCTTTTTTCAGTGCCGTAGTAACTTTGAACAGTCACTGACAGTGGTGGGATTCAAATATTTTTGCCACCAGTTCGGTGGGCATGGCTTGGTGGGCACACTTTGTGCACGTGAGCACACTTTGTGTGCACGCATGCACCAAACGCGCACTTTGCACAGGCCCAGAGGCATTCTAACTCACCTCCTGCAAGCCTGCATGATCCCGGTTACTTCAGCAGCTGCCAGGCGGCGCTATTTTGTGCCACGCAAAGCAGCTGCGCTTCAAATTCAGCGGACAAAGGGGAGTATGGGCGCCTGAGCAGCAGCGGGGTGGGCCTAACCGGAGAGCAGCAGAGAGAACCGGTTTGGTTTCTGTTGCTCATCACTGCTACCGGCTCAACAGAACCGGGCCAAATCGATCGAATACCATCACTGAATGAACTGTTGCGATGCCGTCTTCAGCTTTCTGTGAAAAAGCAGTCCTTTGTAGAAAGAGATATTACCATGCAAAGATTTAGTAATTTCACTGGTTTGTCACTTTGCAATTATCCTGATAGATCAGTAGAGGAAGTCACTTTTTTTCTGGAAAAAAAAACAAAAAAATCAGCAGCAATGACAAACCCTGAGTTTCGGTCCTACTGGGATAATGTTTCCAATCGACCTGATGCGACCTAAGCCAGGGATCTTCAAACTCACCATTTCTTGGTGATTGGCCCAAAGTCAACTAGCTCATTTTTATGGCTAAGGCAGAACTAGAACTCACGATCTCCCAGTGATTGGCCCAAAGTCAACCAGCGGGCTTTTATGGTTAAGCCAGAACTAGAACTCACAGTCTCCTGGTGATTTCAAAGTCAACCAGCTGGCTTTGTTCCTAAGACAGGACTTGAACTCAGAGTCTTCTGCTTTCTGGCCCAGTACCTTCACCACTAAACCAAACCAGCTCTCTAGACTAAACTAGCTCTATTCTATTGCAAACATCCATTTCAAAGACATGAGGGATGCTTTTTCCTTGAGAGCAGCTGTAATTTTCCAAAGCTGCTTTCTGAAGTAGACAGAAAGAGAGATTAAGAATCCATTTTTCCTGCTCACTTCATTTTTCACGCGGAGCAGTGAATTGGTGGAAAGTCAATACCAGAACATTAGTATGGACAGATTTTTCTTTAAAAAAAAAATCAAATATTTTTTTTTTGATCCCTTAGATTGCTTGAGGATGAACAAGAAAGTCAAATAATAACACCTTTGGATAAGCTTATATTTCTTGACAAAGAGTAGCTATGTTCACAAGCTGTTGCTGCTAAAGAAATACCAGGAATTCAGCCAAAAACTGCTAGGATTTGGAATTTTTTTTGCATTTGATCTGTGCTCTTGGCCACTGAACTGTGCGTCTCGACATCTGGCAATTTTTAATCTTTGTTTAAAGTTTAATGTGGGTGCAACAGCCCTGAGTCTTTTAATCATTTCTGAGAAATTCCATTTCATTGAACAAGAAAGACTAGGGGAGACATGATAGCAGTGTTCCAATATCTCAGGGGTTGCCCACAAAGAAGAGGGAGTCAAGCTATTCTCGAAAGCAACAGAAGGCAGGACAAGAAGAAATGGGTGGAAACTAATCAAGGAGAGAAGCAACCTGGAATTAAGGAGAAATCTCCTCCCAGTGAGAACAATTAACCATTGGAACAACTTGCCTCCAGAAGTTGTGAATGCTCCAACACTGGAAGTTTTTAAAAAGATGTTGGATAACCATTTGTCTGAAGGGGTATAGGGTTTCCTGCCTAGGCAGCGGGTTGAACTAGAAGACCTCCAAAGTCCCTTCCAACTCTGTTATTCTATTCTAAACTGTGGACCTACAGTTTATCTCCAGACTTCTGCTAGGTCTGGTTGAGGAACTTTGGGAGTTGAAGTCCACAAGTCTTAAAGTTGCCAAGGTTGGAGACCCCTGAATTAGAGCATTCATCCAGTCAATTAGTAAGACCACACCTAGAGTACTGAATCCAGTTTTGGTCACCACCCTATAAAAAAGATGTTGAGACTCTGGAAAGAGTGCAAAGAAGAGCAACCAAGATGATTAGGGGGCTGGAGGATAAAACATACGAAGAACAGTTGTAGGAATTGGCCCTGGCTAGTCTAGTGAAGAGAAGGACCAGGGTAGACATGAGAGCAGTCTTCCAATATTTGAGGGGCTGCCACAGAGAAGAGAGGATCAATCTGTTTTCTAAAGCACCTGAGGGCCAGACAAGGAATAATGGATGGAAACTGATCAAGGAGAGATTCAACCTGGAAATAAAGAGACATTTTCTGACAGTGAGAACAATCAACCCATGAAACAGCAGTTGCCTCCAGAAGTTGTGGGAGCTTTATCACTGGAGGCTTTCAAGAAAAGTATGGACTTGCCATCAGTCAGAAATGGTGTAGGGTCTCCTGTGGACTAGATGACCTACAAGGTCTCTTCTAACTCTGTTAATCTATCTATTAATCTATCCACTATTTCACTAATCTGGAATGGTGTAAGCATTGGAGAAATTCTTCTCAAGCTGTAACACCCTTCCGTCTGTTCTCGTCTCCAATTCCAGCTTGAATAGGATCGTCTTTGTGGTAGGCATCTGTTATCATGACTTAGTCGGAGAATCAGACCTGCCAGCCTGTGCTGCAGATTTGATATGCGTCGATGCAGAAAAAATATTAGACTCTTATTAGCAAAATATGTAGACCACCCAGAGGAATTCATGCTACCTCATTATTTGCCGAGGGGCAGCCAGCTATGGCATATAAATTAGCAAATTTCTGCATATTAATGCAGGACAAAATTGATAACCCAGCCATCTCAACTGTGGCAGCAAAGTCCCACTGTTTGAAGATTATTAAGTTTTTCATATGTTAATACAGGCTCGATTATTCATGATGTAATCTTTGGGTTCTTTTAATGTCTGTAGGCTACCTTTGTTGCTGGCCTCTGGCCACAACAAAGTTTTCAGTCCAGTTCAGTTCCTCAGATTCACAACTCAAAGCCTCAACTAAAAAGAAATAGAATCTCTGCTGCAACCATTTGCAGAGATTTTTTTTTTTAAAAAAAATCTGATTTCTCAGAGTTCCACCATCATTGATGGAATTAGAATACAGACTACAGGAATAACAGAGTTGGAAGGGACTTTGGAGATCTTCTAGCCCAATCCCCTGCTTAAGTAGGAGATCCTAAATCATTCTGGACAAATGGCTGTCCAATCTCTTCTCAAGAAGCCTCTAGTGATAGGGAAGAAATGGAGTCAGTGGCAGATTTTATCTTTCAGGGCTCCAAGATCATTGCAGGTGGGGACTGCAGCCAAGAAATTAAAAGACACTTGCTCCTGGGGAGGAAAGTTATGGCAAATCTGGAGAGCATCCTAAAAAGCAGAGACATCCCCTGCCAACAAAAGTGTGTAGAGTCAAGGCTATGGTTTTCCCAGTTGCAATGTCTGGCTGTGAAAGTTGGACCATAAGGAAGCTGAGCGCCGAAGAATGGAGGCCTTTGAACTCTGGTGCTGGAGGAGAAGACTCCTGTGAGTCCCTTGGATTGCAAGGTCATCCAACCGGTCAGTCCTAGAGGAGGTCAACTCTGACTGCTCTTTAGAAGGCCAGATCCTGAAGAGGAAACTCAAATGCTTTGGCAACCTCATGAGAAGGAAGAAGGACTCTCTGGAGAAGAGCCGAATGCTGGGAAAGATGGAGGGCAAAATAACAAGAAGAAGGGGACGGCAGAGAAGGAGGTGGCTGGATGGAGTCACTGAAGCAGTCGGCGTGAGCTTAAATGGACTCCAGAAGATAGTAGAGGACAGGAAGGCCTGGATGAACATTGTCCATGGGGTCGCGATGGGTCAGACACAACTTTGTAACCAACAACAACAAAAGTGATGGAGCACCCACAATGTCTGGATTAATTGCTCTCATTGTGAGGAAGTTTCTCCTTAGTTCTGGATTGGATCTCTCTTTAGTGATCTTCTACCCATTGCTTCTTGTCTTGGCCTTAGGTAGTTTGGAGAACAGATTGTCCTTCTCTTCTCTGTGACAGCTCAACCTCAAGGACTTTCCTCATCAGAACCAAACCAATTCTCATCTCTTACTTGTTGGCATTAGCCAACTTGTTGGCATTGGCAAAACTTGGTCACCTTCGCTCCAGTGGCTGAAGGTTGTGAGGGGAGATAGAAAGCTATTAGTAGTAGAAAGCTGCTACTGGAAGCAATGGGTAGAACTGAATCATGAAGATCTCTTGGCAAACTCTATTCAGCTCAGAAAACTCCATTTGTTAACAAACTCATTGGAATTAAGACAGGCCAAAGAAGGGGGCTGTTTTCAATCTATACTCCAAAGCACCTGAAGGCAGAGCAAGAAGCAACGGATGGAAACTCATCAAGGAGAGAACCAACCTGGATTTAAAGGAGAAACTTCCCAACAGTGGGGACAATTAGCCAGTGGAACAACTTGCCTCCAGAAATTGTGAGTGATCCAACACTGGAAGTTTTAAAGAAAAGATTGGACAGCTATTTCTCTGAAATGGTATAGGATGGTGGTGGGATTCAATTTTTTTTTTACTAACGCTTTTGTGAGCAGGCTTGGTGGGCATGGCAGAGGAAGGATACTGCAACAACTACATTCCCTCCCCACTCCAGGGGAAGATTTCTGCAAAATCCCCACTCCTTCCACACCCCACTAACCTGCTTTCCAGCTCCGCTCTCCTGGTGCAGGCCAACCAAAGAAGACCCAGCTGATCAGCTGGGACTCAATGGGAGGCAGAGAAGAGATGGAGGTGAGGCCACTCAGAGGTGGGATTTGCAGGTTCTCCGAATGACTCAAAATTTCTGCTACCGGTTCTCCAGAACTGGTCAGAACCTGCTGAATACCACCTCTGGTATAGGGTTTCCTGCTTGAGCAAGGAAGTGGACTAGAAGACCTCCAATGACCCTTCCGTTATTCTGTGATCTTATAGAATGAATAGTACTCTAAGAAAAATAGAAAAGTATTCCTTATTTACTTTGATTTTTCATTGATTTCAATGGTTTTAGGTAAGGCATTAGGTGACAAAACTAAGAAGGGGAAGGGGAATTTTTTTATTGAGGCTCCTTGGTGTATTAAATCTAGTTTTCTAAGGCCCTGCTGCTTTAATTGAGGCTTGGACCAGAAGGTCTTGTGTTTGAATCAAGGTTTTGTTTATGGTTGTGCTCTTAAGCTGATGACTGCAGTCTTCGATTTTTGTCATTTACCGATGCGGTGCACATTTTAATTAAAAAAAGTTCAGGGCAGTGCCAGGTTCTCTTCCGAATTCTTTTTCTTAAGAAACTGCAGGACACATAAGAGAGCCTGTATATCCATGGAGATGCAAAGTCCTCCAGGTCATAGTGTCACACAGTTGCTTTTTCAAGAGGCAAGTGGACTTGCTTGGGTTTTTCTTTTGAAGACCTTTCGCTTCTCATCTGACAGCTTCTTCGGCTGGATGGTGGGGAATGGAAGGATTTATATTCATGTCAGGACAAGATTCAGCAGTCCATCTGCTTTTAAAAGCCACTCTTTTGAAGACAGCAAAGTCCACATTTTGGACAGAGAGGGCCTCTGGTTTGAAAGAGGGGGTCAAAGAGGCCATCTATGTCGAAGTTGAACAGCCTTCTCTTAAGACAGAGAGGGATATGACATTCTCTATCTCCAGTCTGCAACACAGCTCCTTTCAAAAGGTCCAAAAAGGCTCCACAACCATTTGCACCACACAGGTGACCCTGAAGACACAGACAAACCTCCAAGTGGCCTCAATGACTCTCTAAAAGGATGCAAATGACCAGCTGTCTGCAAGGAGTATAAATCCTTCCATTCCTCACCATCCTGCCAGAGCTGAAGAAGCTTCTTGGATGAGAAGCGAAATGTCTTCAAAGAAAAACCAGAAAGTCCAGTTGCCTCTTGAAAAAACACTGTTGGGACAAGAGAGCCTTAGGTTCTCTAAAGAATTTTCAAAGCAGAGACACCTTTTCGGAACCATACTGGTAAAAACGCCTATTTGGTACCCGGAACATCTTCTAAAGAAGCAGCTTGGAGATTAAAATTAAAATTAATAGTCTTCCTCTTATGCCAGAGGAGATAATATTCATAGTAACCCCCATTTTTATTCTCCTAGAAATACACCTGATCTATAACACAAACATGCTGGAGAACAGCACTTTTAGTATAACACATATCAAAAATATAAAACATTTCTTCAGGAGAATTCATGAAACTTGAGAAGATGAAAATGCCTGTACATTATTGGAAATTCATCAGGAATGTTCCCCATTCCAGATCATTTCTTAATGCCCCCCGAGATGTTAAAGAGGAAAAAAGAATAATTCATTTCTCTTCCCCCAGCTGGAATGTAAGCAAATCAGATGCTACAACAGATTTTAGTTCTACCCTTCCAGCATGTAAAACTTCTAAGTTATTAATAAAGGATCTGTTAATATAATGAGGATGGAATTATTATTAAATGACTCTCTTTGGAAGCCTTTATGCTGCGTCTCTCATATTTACACATGCCGGTTTTCTCTTATTGGTTTAGCTCACCTTAAGAGTTTGAGTTGACTACAATTTGTTCCAGGGGTGGGATGCAAATATTTTTACTACTGGTTCTGTGGGCGTGGCTAGGTGGGCATGGCTAGGTGGGCATGGACATGTGACTGGGTGGGCATGGCTCCTCCTCCTCCTTTTGGAGCAACCGCCCTCTCCATGCTCCATTTTTTTGCCTCGTGGACCTCAGGCAAAAAGCAGTAAGACAGTGAGGGGGATCCTGGCACAGCTGATCATTGGAACAGCTGATCGTTGGGACGGAAAAAAAAGAAATACCTTAAGGAATGACTGGGCAGGGGAGAATGCAGTCGGGCGATGTCAGGCATGTGCGTGATATCACGCATACGCAATCAGGACTGACTGGGCAGAGATGGGTGGGGCCAGCCAGAGGCATGATTTGCCGGTTCTCTGAACTGTGCAGAATCGTAACAATCGGTTCTATAGAACGGGTCCAAACCTGTAGAATCCCACCCCTGATTTGTTCTCATTTTATTTTGGTTGCCAAGAAGCAACGATTTCTCTTGCTATCCAGTAACTCCGTTTTTTAAAAAAATCTCAGAAGTAAACTATCGCTACGCTGCTTTTTTCCCAGAAGGCAACTGGACTTTCTTGGTTTTGTTTTTTTTTTCCTTTGAGAATATTTTACTTCTCATCCAAGAAGCTTCTTCAATTCCTGAAAAACTGAAGAAGCTTGGATAAGAAGAGAAATATTTTCCAAAAAAAATCAAGATAGTCTCATTGTCTTCTGAAAAAAAAAAAAGAACACTTTTGGGACAACCATGACCTGGATGACTGAGAATCTCCATAGATAGAAGAAGTCTACTTTTTGGCTTTTGTTGCATGGAAAAATTATGGAGGAAAAATTATTCCCAGAAAAAATAGTTCTGGATTCCCAGAAAAAATAGTTCTGGATCTTTGGCATGAAAGTGTACATTAGATTAAGAAGTGCATGCAAAAATACATAACTCAAAGCATTTATCCACTTCTGGTAGAACAGAAGCTCAGTTTTGTAGGGAAAAAAAAAAAAGGTGGCTCTGATATTTGTATCCGAAATGACTTTTACGGTGTCTCCTATGAATTTTCCAAAGCTGATAACTTTGCATGCATCACGATAATCCCCCAGCCCTTTTGGCTTGCGCCATTCTGTAATTGGAACGGTCGGTAGGGATATTTGCATATTTATGTAACGGCCTTGGCCTCTAGGTCTTTCCTCATCTTGAGTTATGGTGACAAAATTAAGCATCGTATCTTTTAAAGTATTGATGGGTTAGGCTGGTCTCATCTGACTCAGATATCTGCTAGCAGGTTTTCGAAACAGAAATCTGGAATCTAATTTAAACCCAGCTGGAAGCAAATGAGACGGTCCTTATTGCTTTCTCTCCGCTTAAGTGTTAACTGTCTGATATTAAATTCAACTCTCTCCTTTTCAACATATGCCGTGAGGTCGGAGCAAAAGACTCAAATAATGAACCACTGTAAATGTATAGAGCAATTGAGAGTCTGTCCCTAGAGCTTCCCTAAACCTAACAAGCCCCTCAAAAATGAGCAGATCTTCTGGGAAGCTCATGAATCTCTTTATTAAAGACTGAGAAAAGTTATCGGTTATCAGCCAATTGGCTATTGCTAAGCCCGAAGTCGGGCAGCGAAATATTCTACTTGCAGAAGGAGAAGAAAATTGATTCTAGGTTGGAATTCTCTTTGATGGTCCATCAGGGAGAACCATTAATCAGTGAAAAGGCCTGCCTCCAGAAGTTGTAGTGTTCCGTCCAACAACAGTTTCACACAGAAAGGACTACAACACAGTCCTTTCAACAGTTCCAAGAAGCCTCCCCATCCATTTGTACCATTCAGGCGACCCTGATAGCATAGACAAACCTCAAAGTGGCCTCAACGACTCTCTAAAAGAATGCAAATGACCAGCTGTCTGCAAGGAATATAAATCCTTCCATTCACCACCATCCAGCCAGAGCTGAAGAAGCTTCTTGGATGAGAAGTGAAATGTCTTCAAAGAAGAACCAGAAAGTCCAGTTGCCTCTTGGGAAAAAAAGCACCTGTGGTATTTCCAACTCTGTTATTCTATATTCTGTGAGGGAGAATACAGATTTGTTAGAGAGTGTCCCTGATGATCTGTCGCTTTACCTGCTTTGTCTACTTTAATTTCTAAGTAATTGTTTTCATTACGAGCCAAGAATGCTGAGCAGTACAATCCCAGCGAGATGAGTTCAAATTTCAGTCGCAGTTGGTGGTATTCATTATTAATATCCTGGTTAGCTCTGAGACTGCTTATCTAAGAAGAATCAGTTTCCAGGCCTTGGGATGTCCCCTTCTATGGAACACCCTCCAACAATGTCTATGGGGGGCTGGAAGAAATATCCACCTGGTTCAGTTCCAAGGTAGGAGAAAAGCACTGGAAACATGGAGGCTGATTGGAAAGATGGTTTATTGATGAAGTAGAACCACCAAGCCCATGGCTCTGGGCAGCTGACTGCATGGAGTTGCAAGTGAGGGCTATTTATACCTTCTCTTGGGCTTGGTCCTTGAGCTTCCTGTTCCTGTGCCAGAACATGTGTTCTATTGGCTGTTGTAGGGGTCACAGCTAACTTGGCAGGTTGTCTGAGTCCTGGGTTTGGTTGAAGTTTGCCCGGTGATGCAATGTCCCCAGTAATTGTGCCATGTGGTGAGCTCTGCTGCTAGATAGGTTAATCCTATTATGTCCTGGAGGGCCATGTCTTAATCCCATCACCCTGGAGCTGAAGCAGGGGTAGGCTGTTGGGGGTTCGCAGGTGTTCAGGATAGCCCCTAACCAAGATTCTGTGCAGTTCAGAGAACCCCCAAATCCCACTCCTGGCTGCCCCCCCCACCCCCCTCTGTCCCTCCCAGGAGTCCCCATGTGGCTCATTTTGGATGCAGGTAAGCGCAGGGCACGTGCAGAGGCTCAGGGAAAGTGAAAAATGGGTCCCCCAGGGGCTCCAAAAGGCTGGAAATGGGCCCGTTTCCAGCTTCTAGAGAGCCTTCAGAGCCTGGGGAGAGCATGATTGATGACTCTTGGCTATGGATGTGTCCCATTGGAAAATATACATCCAGGGGGTGGGGGGAAGACCAGAGTCAAGGAGGAAATGAATGATGTGTCTCAGAGTCACCTAAATCCAGGTATCACCGGCATGTTCACTCCTAATAAATCTTCTTTAAACTCTGAGAGATGCGGCTAGAAACTCATGATTTAAATGGGGGTGGATGCCGGAGCCCTGACAGGTCTTTTGTCTTGTAGATAGACTGGCCCAATCCTGCTGGGGCTATTAAGAAAGGCAGGGGGCTGCTTTCCAAGAGCACGTTTCTCCTTTAGGGAAATATAATATTCTGCCTTTAAAAAAAAAAAAATTCTCAAAATATTTCATTCTTCTAGGAGAGGAGTGGGTGCTAACTTTCTACAGGGTCAAAAGAGGGAAGAAAACTTATGTGTGTAGCACTGTGATCCAAAACCACTGTGGCTTTTGTGCACATGTTGACATGGCACCGACTAAGAAAGTGGCATCTGCCATCTTGTGAGACTCCCTGGAGATGCCCTGACCTCAATTATGGGAGCAAGTTTTTAATCACATGTTGTCAGAGTGTTTACAGTGTGACCAGGGGTGGGATTCAATTTTTTTAACAACCGGTTCTGTGGGCGTGCCTTAGTCAGTGGGCATGGCTTGGTGGTCATGTGACTGGGTGGGTGTGGCTTGGAGGTCATGTTATTGGCTGGGTGTGGCCAACTCAATATCACTCACTGCGAGGCACGCATCTCCTCGCCTGGCCTCTCATGACTGTGGGGATACTGCAACAGTCGTAAGTGTGAAAAATGGTCATGAGTCACTTTTTTCAGTGCCATTGTAACTTTGAATGGTCACTCCACACAAGCAAAGTACTAGCAAAGGAGGGAAAAAAAAACTCCAGAGACGTTCCTGAGACAGGAAATCTAGTCCTGCCAAGAATGTAATAAGGGTTAACGGAGAGGCAGTTTCTGTAAGCAACACCAGAATGTTTCCTTCCTGCCTTCCTTACAGGATTAGGCCAGTAATTTATTCTAACAACCAGTTCTCCAAACTGCTTAGAATGTTACGGTTCTAGCGAATAGGTGCGAACTGGTAGAATCCCACCCATGAGCGTGACTACTATTGTGAGACAAACCAGGAGCAAAACACAGCATACAGAGGCTTTGACTATTTAACAGTGGTTTATATTCAAGACTGCTATATACATACATATACGCAGTGGTGGGATTCAATTTTTTTTACCACCAGTTCTATGGACATGGTTTGGTGAGCGTGGCGAGGCTTGGTGGGCATGGCAGGGGAAGGATACTGCAAAATCTCAATTCCCTCCCTACTCCTGTGGGAAGGTTACTGCAAAATCTCCATTTCCTCCCTAACCTGCTTTCCAGCTCCATTCTCCTATGCAGGGCAACCAAAGAAGACCCAGCTGATCAGCTGGGACTTGGGAGGCAGAGAATAGATGGGGGCAGGTCCAGTCAGAGATGGGATTGGCCAGTTCTCCCAACTACTCAATATTTCCATATCAGTTTTCCAGAACCGGTCAAAACCTGCTGATAATACAAATACCTGGCAAGCAAGTAATCTTCTTTACCCTGCACAGAGAACTACAATGGAGATAGAACATGAGGGAGGGAGGGAGGGAGGGAGGGAGAGGGAGAGAGAGAGAGAGAGAGAGAGAGAGAGAGAGAGAGAGAGAGACGCCCTCATATGGCCTCCCTTATATAGAGAGCTTCTTAAAGCGGTAATAATCCTGCTGACCCATCCTCATTGCATCAACATTTACAGCAGCTGATCAGCTATTAAATCTTCATACCTTAACAAATGTCCATGGAGATTCTCAACCTTCCAGGTCATGGTTGTTCCAAAGATGCTTTTTCCAAAAATTGGATTTCCTTGGGTTTTTTTTTTTCCCCCTTGAAAACATTTCCCTTCTCACCCAGTTCTGAACTGAGACCCGAAGAAGCTTCTTGGATGAGAAGGGAAATGTTTTCAAGGAAAAAGAAAAACCCAAAGGAAGTCCAGTTGCCTTTTGGGGAAAAAGCACCTTTTAAAAACATGTTTTTAAAAGCCTTTGGGGAATGAAGTGAGAATGGAATGGAGCTACCCGATTAATTTCTGTGGTTGGGTGATATTTGGTACTAAGGTTTTATGACTACAATTATAATTTATGAAGGTATTTTGTGATTAGTTACAGTGCCTTAAACAAAACCACCGCATTATTCTCTATTTTTATGCTGTGGCTTGTAAGCTGCTGAGAATTAAATGACTGATGTGACACACAAGCCCTTTTAGGAAATAAAAAGATTGCTATAATTCTGCTGGGAAAAAAAATTGCAGCCTTCTCTTCCCATATACGATGTGTTTTCTGAGGCCAGAATATCGGTGCGCGATATTTATTCTTTTGCGAAAAATGTATTTTTTCCCCCAACAGCCTTGATGGAAAAAAAAAGCAAAGCAACTTGTAACCTCCTCTAAATATATGTGACCAAAGGGCAGATACACAGCCCAATACTAAAAAGCTTATTAACCTCTTGTCAAAGATTGATAAGGGCTAAAATAAAGGTCTTTTTTGGCAGTACCTTACATTACAAGCTCCTTCCCTGACAAATATCTAATTTCTGTTTCTTTTCCTGCCGTTTGATTGAAAAGACAGCACGATGTCGGTAGCCTGTAAAATATTTAAATGGCACTTTGGGTGAAATTCATTTAAACTTAAAAGATGCATTTTCACGTATGATGCCTAATATGATTCTTCTACGTCGTAAACCACACTGTAAAAAAAAGAAAGAAAGGTAAATCTAGCAATGGGACTAAACCAAATATATAAGGAATATATTGTAAAGAAAGGTGAGGAAAAGTGAGGAAATCTATTGGTAGAATTCACCACACAGGGAGTTAACTATTTATATATTAAATGAATTTGTATGACTGCTCAACTTACAGACGGTACTTCTGGCCGGCTTACAAAATTAAAATCCACCATACAAAACCCATAAGCCACTGCTTCCAGTTATCTTAGTTACATTAAGAAGGGTTGCAAATAGCTGGTTTGCTTTGTCTACCATGAGTTCAGCAGTAATTGTGGCTTGGCTCAATAGGTTGTAAGCAACTATTTGCATCACTAATGATATTCTTTGAGAACTTCTAGGAAGCATTCCTTCCTTCTTTCCTTCCTTCCTTCCCTCTCTTTCCTTCCTTTCTTCCACATGCTCCCTCTCCTTCCTACCTCCCTCCTTCCCTTCCTTCCCCGTTCTCTCCCTCCCTCCCTCTTATTTTGTTCCTTCCTTCTTTCCTTCCTTCCCTTCCTTCCTTCCACATTCTCTCTCTCCTTCCTTCCTCCCTTCTTCTCTTTTTCCCTCCCTCTCTTCTTCCTTCCCTTCCTTCCCCATTCTCTCCCTCCCCCTTGTTCCTTCCTTCTTTTCTTCCTTCCCTTCCTTCCACATTCTCTCTCCTCCCTCCCTATCTTCCTCCCCCCTTCCCCATTCTCTCTCCCTCCTCCTCCCCCTTCCTTCCACATTCTCTCTCTCCTTCCTTCCTTCTTCCCTCCCTCCCTCCCTCCCTTTCTTCCCACTTCCTTTTTCTCCTCCATTTGACAGGACACAAAAGAGAGGACATTTATGGACATGTCCACATACCTTTACATCCAGCAGAAGATTATCTGGTTTAATATCTCTGGGAATAAACCTAGTTGGTGAATGGCATCGCTAGCAAGCAAAATAAACTGTGTTTCTCCCTCAAATAGCATATCCTTCTTCACAAGCAAAGTACTCATATCTCCTGAATCAGGGAGAACAGGACATATACTGAATTTGGCTAGTGTCAAACGGAAAGAAAGACACACCGAGTTTCTTCTG
Organism: Pseudonaja textilis; assembly: GCF_049901715.1. Taxonomy (NCBI): domain Eukaryota; kingdom Metazoa; phylum Chordata; class Lepidosauria; order Squamata; family Elapidae; genus Pseudonaja; species Pseudonaja textilis. The sequence continues at coordinate 26,489,450 of NC_141994.1, read as the reverse complement.
AGCAGCTTCCTTTATTGTTCCTCACCTATAAACAGGAATCTTGCCAAACCAAAGCAGGGTATTTGTATCATTAATGTTGGACTCTAAAAACGTCGAGGGAGGAACTGCCTTAACTCTCCTCCTGCCAACGAAACTGTCTACACTTCGCCATCTCTTGCTCCTCTGGAATAGCACCCCTCCCTTTGGGAATCCAGACCCCAGTCCACCACAGTAAGTGAGATCACATGGATGGCTTCGGCTGAGCTCAAACACTCAGGAGAATCAGCCTTGGTTACCGGTATAGTCCTCACTTAACAACTGGATTCCCCTCAAGGCTACTTACGACCTGGTTCCAGAGTTCCAACGGAAGCACACACATCTTGTGGAGGTCTGATCACTGTTCAGGCACTTAGCAACTGGCTTGCCTTTACGAACTGGCTCAATACTCGTGCTTTACTACGAAAATATGTGGTCGGGCTTAGTTTTGGGGAAGGAAAAATAAGGGCGGGGGGGAATTCTGCCTCTGCCTACCAGAGTCCATCGGTAGTCATCTGGCTAGCATCCTGTCAGTATGTGAGAGAGTTGAGGGCTGTTTGGAAACTGAAAGAGTATTTGCAGTGTGAGCAAGAAGGAGACAGCAAGGAGCCTGGGCGTGGCTTAGCTCAACTGTTCTGTACTAAAGCTGCTTGGTGCTGTGAAGCTGAAACTCCTCTCCTCTGCTTGGGTTTTGCATTTGGAAGAGATTTCTTTTCAGGTGGGGAGGGAGAGTAGAACTCCTTAGCATCAGAGTGTGTTAATAATAATAATATAGGAAATACTAATGCTGTGATGATCATTTCAAAAAATCCTTTCTTAGTGAGCCCCTAGAAGCCAAGAGGAACATACATGCCAAATTTCAAGTTTGTAGGCTTTACGGTTCTGGAGATTTCGTGATGATGCTTGAGGGGTATTTCACTTCTATAGAGAGAGATTGCAGAATTCTGCAATCCATGTGACCATGATTTAATAACAGTTTGTTTCTGGCTGGTTTTCCGGCCAAAGCAAGCCGCTCCTAAGAATGAATAGATCCACGTCATTGAGTTTGCATAACGACCACTGCAAAATCATTCAATAAAATCGAGTCTATCACAATGGGTGCTTCAACTCAGGACCCTCATGACTTACAACCGAAATCCCAGGCCCTCTTACAGTTGTAAGTCAAGGACTACCCACAGATGATTAGTCTCTGCAAAATTCTAGGCATCTCGATCAACTTCTTCGGGGAAGTTGCAAATATATCCCTGCAAAAAAGACAATGACAATTCCCAGCATTCAAGATTGACGTGAAGGCAGCCTCATGTTTTATGCAGGCTCTCTGTGCCTAGCAACACATTAAAAAAAAAAGTTGGTAGCTGTTATTCACTGAGCAAGAGGGGTGCATCTTGAGGCTGCTAGCTTGTGACTAATCTATACCACGCATAAAATATGCATCAGGCAGCAGCTTCTCTGGAAAGCTTTAACCTGATGCCAAGGCTGGGAGGTCTCCATGCGAAGAGAACATCGCAAACATATTCCAGGTTGTTGTATAAAAATTCAGCATTGTTCTGCAGAGGAACTTCCGTCTGTCTGTCTGTCTGTCTGTCTGTCTGTCTGTCTGTCTGTCTGTCTGTCTGTCATCTATCTGTCAACTTCCATCTGTCTGTCTGTCTGTCTATCATCTATCTATCTATAATGCCACTCTATAAAGCCTTAGTAAGACCACACCTAGAGTACTGCATCCAGTTTTGTTCACCACATTATAAAAACGATGTTGAGACTCTAGAAAAAGTACAGAGAAGAGTAGCCAGGATGATTAGGGGATGGTTGGAGGCTAAAACATATGAAGAACAGTTGCGGGAACTGGGACTGGCTAGTCTAGGGAAGAGAAGGGCCAGGGGAGACAGGAGAGCAGTGCTCCAATATTTGAGGGGCTGCCCCAGAGAGGAGGAGGGGGTAAAGCAATTTCCCAAAGCACCTGAAGGCCAGACAAGGAATAATGGATGGAAACTAAACAAGGAGAGATTCAACCTGGAAATAAGGAGAAACTTTCTGACAGTGAGAACAATCAACCCATGAAACAGCAGTTGCCCTTGGAAGTTGTGGGAGTGCCATCACTTGAGACTTTCAAGAAGAGATTGGACTCCCATCTGTCAGAAATGGTGTAGGGTATCCTGCTTGGGCAGGGGTCAGACTAGAGAACCTATCATCAATTATTATTTATTATCTATCTATCTATCTATCTATCTATCTATCTATCTATCTATCTATCTATCTATCTATCTATCTATCTATCTATCTATCTATCTATCTATCTATCTATCTATCTATCTATCTATCTATCTATCTATCTATCTATCTATCTATCTATCATATGGCATCTACAGAGGTCATGCAATCACTAATATACAAATGTAAGTTTAAATAAAGCATCAGCCGATGAGTGGGGGGGAAGGAGGGAGAGAGAGAGAATGAAAAGTGAAACATTTTCAAAGAAAAATAAATCAAGAAAATTCACTTCAGTTCTTCTGAACATCTGGATTAACTCTAAGTGCCTGAATGGATTAACTTTTGAGGAAATTCATTCTGGAGCAACACTTTAATATCTTTCGTAATAATAGAAATTCTGCCTTGGGAACTGGGATCCTTGTTTATTTTGTTTTGTTTTTTCCCTTGGTGCATAACGTTTTATTTTCCTACCTGCGGAAAATGTAAACTTGCCTTGAACTTACATGGATTAGAAGACTGGGGCTGTATTTTTTTCAGTGGTTCTATTGCTGCTGCCTCAAGAGTCTGAGTACTATGAAATGTGGAATAAATTCTATCAGTGGTTGAATAGAAGAAGGCAAGGTCGGAATATAAGTAGCTATGATAGAAGATAGAATAGAATTCTTTTATTGGCCAAGTGTGGTTGGACACACAAGGAATTTGTCTTGGTGCAAATGCTCTCAGTGTACATAAAAGAAAAGATATATTCATCAAGAGTCAAGAATCATCAGGTACAACACTTAATGATAGTCATAGGGGACAATAAGCAGTCAAATCATATTAGGAAAGTTATAGTCCTACAATCACAAGTGGGAGGGGATGGGTGATAAGGAGTGATGAGAAGATTAATAGTAATAGTAGTGCAGACTTTGTAAATAGATGGACAATGTTGAGATGATGATCAGAATAATTAGCAAACAACGTATCAAACAAGAGGATGGTAAATGGTGAAATAACGTTTATTTATGTATAATAATTGTAATGCCAGAATGGTGTTGTATTCTTACAATTAAAATAAAATAAATAAATTAAAAATAATATATCCGGTTGAACCATCCAAATTCACGCCACACTTCTTCCTGCCGAGCCCTTCAGAATCACCGAAGCCAAAAAGATTTCTCATTTTCTCTTTGGAAAGAAAGAAGAACTGTTACTGAACCAGCTTAAAAACTTGGCAGAAGACTTTGGAATGGCGGTTAGATCAATATATATGATAATTTTTTTATAAGCCTTTATCGCCTGATTCTTTCTTTGTTTAGAGGGGAGGAAATCCTTGAATATCTTTTGTTTTTGAACCAAGAGCGGACGAGACCAAGCTAAGAGAAATCTGATATATACTGTTCACATCGGAACCCATGACAGCTGTATCTTAGAGAAGATACTTGACAGATAGTCCTCGGTTCATTTAGTGACTGTTCAAAATTGCAATGGTGCTGAAAAAAAGGTGACTTATATGGCCATTTTTCACACTTGTGACTGTGCTCATGCAATCAAAACTCAGAGTCTTGGCAACCAACTCATATTAATGATGGCTGCAGCATCCTAGGGTTACGGGATTCCACTTTTGCGACCTTCTAATAAATGATACCAGTAGGGAAACCAGATTCACTTAACAATTGTGGTACTCACTTAACACTTAGCAGGGATTCCCTTAACAACACCAGAAAGGAAGGTTGTAAAATGGGACAAAACTCACGCAAGAAACGTGCCCCTTAGCAAGAGACATTTATGGTCGTAAGTCGAGAACCCCCTTGTATTTGCAGCCCCAAATTATAGCCTGGATATCCGAGCCAACAGTTGTGATGGCATTCAAGTGAGAGAACCACAAAAGAACTCAGCTTGGTGACTTTTACACTAGAGGGTCTAGTGGCTTCAGATAACTAAACTTCACATTTGCTGATGTTCAAACTGATTATTTGTCTATTTGGGATTCGGTTCTTTTCTCCAGAACAAAATGTCCCATCTAGCTTTTTGCAATTGGAAGTCAAATTCTCTAGATTTCAGCTGTGGTGGTTGCTTTTCCATCAGAGAAAAAGAGCAGACCGTAAAATGTAAGTTGATAGTAGCAAAACTCAAAGAACGAGAGAGGATTGTGTGTTTCGCCTTAGCATGGCTGACATGTATTCAATTCCTTCTTACAATTGCAATTTCCTTGTATGAGTAGAGTAGAGTAGAATAGAATAGAATAGAATAGAATAGAATAGAATAGAATAGAATAGAATAGAATTCCTTCTTAGTTCTTGATGAGTTTTCTTGATGAGTTTCCATTCATTGCTTCTTGTCCTGCCCTCAGGTGCTTTGGAGAATAGCTTGACTCCCTCTTCTTTGGGGCAGCCCCTCAGATATTGGAACACTGGTATCCTGTCACCCCTAGTCCTTCTTTTCATCAAACTAGACGTACCCAATTCCAGCAACCTTTCTTTGAATGTTTTAGCCTCCAGTCCCCTAATCCTCTTTGTTGCTCTTTTCAGCACTCTTCCTAGGGTCTCAACATTTTTTTTACATTGTGGCGACCAAAACTGGATGCAATATTCCAAGTGTGGTCTTACAAAGTGGTATTAACACTTCACGTGATCTTGATTCTATCCCTCTGTCAATACAGCTTAGAACGGTGTTGGCTTTTTTTGGCAGCTGCTGCACACAGCTGGCTCATATTTAAATGGTTGTCCACTAGGACTCCAGGATCCTTCTCACTGTTAGACTCATAAAGCAGTTGTGTTAAATACACAAAGAACTTTTTGGCTTCTTGTTGGTTGTCTGCTTTACGGCTTGATCATATCTTCATAAAAATGATTCAGTAGGATGATAGCGTTACTGCGGTATTACACATTTTGGTTGCAAAGTTTAAGAACAATTCTTTCAATTAAGGAGTTTGGAGTTTGGGGTGTTTGCTTTCCTGGAATAAATTCAGAATTAATTGTCCCACACCATCAACCCCCTATGGGCTGATCTAAATTGTTGAGAATCAAGAGATGGAAAGCCCTTGGTTTGAGAGATCCTTTTAAAACCTGCTCTTGTATTCAGAAAGAAGAATATTTCATACACGACTTTGACGGGGTTAGTACCTTAGAGAAGGTGGAAAAGTTTCAAATAGGCTTGTCCAAGTAGCTGATTTGTAGATGTAATTTGCTTCTCAGCAGAGCTGGATGCCCTGATGTTAAATCCTTGAACTCATAAAGAAACTTCCAATCCACAGAAGGGAAAATGTTGATCCAACCTTGGTTTCCAGATCACGAGGAAAACGTTGCCTAAGCAACCATTCTGAAGCAAATTGGAAGACAGAGAGGAAAACAACAAAACAAGCTTTACTAGAAGTTGAAAAATTCCCCCTATATTTGCCTAGGATCAAGGAAAGAATTTCCAAGGCCAGACAATTAAGAGGAAATATTTAAGAGAGAGGAGATTTATAGAAGTTGAAAAAACTTCTCAGGAACTTCTGGAGTTTTCACCAAGATATCCAGGGACAAAGACGTTTCATTGTAACAATCACTTGGAGGTGGGAGATACTTCCAATGTAATCTACCAGATCCCCTGCAAGGACCCCCAGATTGCAAGAACACAAGGGAGTGGTCAGACAAAGAGATCCATCCAGTGCTGGGATTCAATTTTTTTTTTACTACCAGTTCTGTGGGCATGGCTTGGTGGACGTGGTAGGGGAAGGATACTGCAAAATCTCCATTCCCTCCCCATTCCTGAGGGAAGATTACTGCAAAATCCCCATTCCCTCCCCACCCCACTAACCTGCGTTCCAGCTCCATTCTCCTGTGCAGGGCAACCAAAGAAGACCCAGCCAATCAGCTGGGACTCGGGATGCAGAGAGAAGAGATGGGGGCGGGGCCAGTCAGAGGTGGGATTTGCAGGTTCTCCGAACGACTCAAAATTTCCACTACCGGTTCTCCAGAACTGGTCAGGACTGGCTGAATACCACTTCTGGATCCATCTCATTGGTAGCCTCACATTGCAATGCACAAGGGCATACATTCCGTTTTGCAACTATTAAGATTGTTGGACGAGCAGGCACAAAAACAGCCAGAGAAATGATTAAAGCCTGGGAAACAGGCCCCTCGTCAGTCAACAGGAATGCTGACTTACCACCAGATTATTAAGTACTTAGCAGGCAAGGGCTTGGTAGCACAAGAAAACAATAGCCAATGACTTAATAACCGGCCATCAACACCCCAATCAACAACTAAAAAAGTCATACACAACCAAGCACCATATAAATATGACATAGAATAGCACACACTCTGCTGCTCCTAGCCCTGAAGATAGGCTCCAGCACGAGTCCAAAAGTTCTGAAGACTAAGTCTCTGGTCCCCATGACTGACCTACATTGGATCTGCAACATTATCCTGAAACACATATATGTAAGGCCCAGACTGTCTCCCCTTCAAACGATAAGAATTAACTTCTGAAAACTGGGTATTTCAAAAGGAATTCTTTATTGAAAAGGAAGTTATCCAGGTACTAGTCAAAGCAGGGTCTAATATGGCTCCAGGCATGCAGCATAGATAAAGAGGGTTAGTACCCCTCCCCTTAGTCTGATGTGGATTTCATCAATACAAAGAAGCAACATGTTAATCCCCCCTCCTTTTTTTTCTGGGAGCGTAGCTGAGAAGCATTTCCCAGGAAGTTTCTTTCGGAGCTGGAATTTTTACGGCCTTTTCTCCTCTTGTGATCTCTCCAAGAGGTGACAAGTTTCCAGGCATCTGGGCTCCAGTCCCCAGTTGTATATCATGTGCAAGTTATACAGATTCAGTACTAGAATTAAGATATTCAGGTTACATCCAAAAGGATTACTTGTACCAACCTCTCCCCACTTCTTCTTCCATTGAAGAATGGCAGATACACGGATCTGACAGTATATTTATCTTCATTCGTGACAAAGACCTTGGGCCATCACCGGAACACAACATTGTACCTGTCACTTGCAGATTTTGATCATCCTCTCCCACATATTTATTCTGGATTTGACTGCTCCACTCCCCACAAAGTCCCTCTGGTCTCGCGGGCCTTGAGGAACACATCATAAGCCTCCAACTAATTTGTCACCTTCCCCTCACCTGTGAGGTGAGGCCCAGCCTCCAAGGAAGATGTCAGCAGGGGAATTTATTTATTTATTTGTTTGTCAAACATGTACAAAATCACAAGTATAGGTACGAACATCAACAATAACAAAGGGAGTAAATACAGATACATGGGAACAGTAAGACCGGGACGGTAGGCACACTGGTGCACTTATGTACGGCCCCTTTAAGGACCTCTTAGAAATGGGATGAGGTCCACAGTAGACAGTTTGAGGTTGAAGCTGTGAGGGGTTGAGGCTGTAACAACGGAGTCAGGTAGGGCGTTCCAGGTGTTGACTGTTGCTGAAGTCGTGTTTTCTGCAATCAAGTTTGGAGCGGTTTACCTGGAGTTTATATCGGTTGTTTGCCTGTGTGTTATTGTGGTTGAAGTTGAAGAAGTCGGTGACAGGCAAGACAATTTTGTGTACTTAATTGGACCGCAACCGGTGCAGTTCCAGATTATCCAGGCTCAAAATTTCGAGCCTGGAAGCCTAGGGAATTCTATAGTGAGTGGAGGAGTGGTGGACTCTTCTCGAGAAATACCTCTGAACCCAGAATGAATGGGTTCATCTTTCCTTTGTGGCTCCGAATTTTATTTTCCAGATTTTATTTTATTTTTTTAACATTTAAAGAGCAACCCAAAATGCTGAGCCAGGCTCTTTCATGTCTAGCTCGAATGGGAAGGTGAGAGCAGAAAAGCCATTTGTCCTACTTTCAAGTGAAACTTCTAAAGTGCTACGAGCACGTTTCTCCTCTTTGTATTGATCTGCTCGAAATTAAGGCCATTAGAAATGGACAGAGGGTGTGAAATGTGAAATTTAATTACCTCTGGCATGACCCAGATATTTCTGCTGCAGAAGGAAAAGGGTGGGATGACTCAGACCTCCTCTGTGAGCAGTGGCCTTCTCAGAAATGCAATTTTGTTCCTTGAATAAGTTTCGTGCTGCCGAGCCTTCCTTTCTCAACAAAAACCCGCTGTCGAGAAAGCCGAAGGGTTCCTTCCCTCTGGATCAAAAGTTCTTGGACTTCATCTTAAAACCAACGCGGTCCCAACATTTTTCCCAATGATTTGCTTTCCATGTCTTATTGGAGGAAAGTCCCCAAACCCATAACTTTGGAGAAAAGGGCAGAGAAGAGCAACTAAGAGGATGAAAGGCCTGGAGACTAAAACCATACGAGGAATGGTTGCGGGATTTGGGTTTGGTCGGTCTAGAGAAAAGAAGGACCAGGGGGCAGGGCTGGCTTGCTGGGGGTTTGCAGGGGTTCAGGAGAACCCCTAGCCAAGATTCTGTGCAGTTTGGAGAACCCCCGAAATCCCACTCCTGGCAGGGAGAGGGAGAAGGAGAGGGAGGGAAGGAGGGAGCAGAAGGAAAGGCAGAGAGGGAGGGAGAGAGAAGGAGAGGAAGTGGGAGAGGGAGAAGGAGAAGGAGTGGGAGAGAGGGAGGGAGAGAGGGAGAGAGAGAGGATTTTCCTCCTAAAACTTCTGTCATCTTCAACTTCTGCATTTCTACCACTGAAATCAGCCTAAAGTCCTCCATCCCAAAGGCAGCCAGCTGCTTCACCCTTCTCGATGAGAAAATGTTCCTTTGCCTTGGGAGATCCATTTTGGAGGTCTTCAGACTACAATTACTGTGTCAGCTCGCCATCTCCTGCAATGCTCAGGTCCCACCAGGAATCCACTCTCTTTCTCTCTCTCTCTCTCTCTCTCTCCCCCCCCTCTGTATCTCTCTCTCTGTCTCTGTCTGTCTGTGTCTGTGTCTGTGTCTGTGTCTGTCTCTCTGTCTCTCTCTCTCTCTCTCTCTTCCCCTGCGTGACAAACTCCCTGTTTTGCACATCACCCAGGAAGGCTTTTACAAGATGACAATGCAAGTCCAAAAGATTTCTTCCTTGATAGAAGAGGAGCAAGAAACTCCGAAGGGAAGGCAGCAGATATACGAGCCTTCTAAATAAGTTGATTTAATCAGGCCTCAGAGAGGGCCGCTTAGAGATACAACAAAAACAGAAACCTTGGCCTTTCAGGAAATAAAACGTCAATACTTCACTGCAAGCGCAAATAAAATATAACCCCGTGGAATTAGATGTTCAAATCTAGGAATGTGAAACATTCTGTCAGTGAGGCCCTTATCCTTGTGCCTTTTTCACGTTTTTAACAAGTTTCATGCAAAAAGTACGTTTTTCACGAAAAGTCAAGCAGTTGCATTTTTGAAGTCACTGGGAATCTAAGTTGAGGGAGAACTTAATTTTTATCTGGTACAAGTAGTCCTCGACTTATAACAGTTCACTCAGTAACCATTCAAAGTTATAATGGTACTGGGAAAAGTGACTTATGACCATTTTCCACACTTACAACTGTGGCAGCTTGTCCTCATGGTCATGGGATCGGAATCAAGATGCTTGGCAACTGTCTCATATTTATGATGGTTGCACTGCCCTGGTGGGGTCATGTGATCCCCTTTTGTGACCTTTTGATGAACAAAGTCGATGGGATTCACTTCACTATCAGGTTATGTAGTAAACTGCGGTGATTCCGTTTTGCAACGGTGGCAAGAAAGGCCGTAAAATGGGGCAACATTCACTTGACAACTGTTCAGTTGTGGTCATAAGTCAAGGACTACCTGTAATTCTGGGAGAATAAGCAGAGGCCAGAAGGAGAACTAGAAATGGATGATATATAGGAAAGTGTTGTGGTCCATCGGCAGCCTGTAGAGACAGAAGCAGAGTCGGACAGTGGGGAGGAACATGGGCCAGTCCGGGAGTCTGGGGAGGGCTCAGATGAGGGACCTGTGTCCGATACAGAGATGGGGCCAGGGCCATTGGGGAGTTATGTGCTGACTCCTGAGCTTCCAGAATCTGACAGCAGCAAGGCAGAGGAACAAAGGGAGCCTGTTCCCAGTGTGTGTATGCACAGAGCTGTCAGAAGGCAAGAACAATTAAGACAAAAGGGGCAACTCAGGAGTAAGGCTTGGCGATGATTGGCCACTTCCATAAGACATAAAGGAGGAACAAAGGGACAGGAGCCTTTGCAGGAAGCAACTTTGTTCATACTGGTTGGTTTGAAACCTGAAGCTCTGTGTTGAATTTGTGCTCTGGTTGGCCTTGTATAACTAATTGGACATTCAGTCCTTGGCTGCATTTCATGGAAGATAAAGGTGCGTGCTTATCAGACTTATCCTGAAGGATTTTGGCAGACTTCCATGAGACTATTTACAAACTGTTTGAGACTCATTACGGGCTGTGAATGACTATAATTTACAGCCTTTGAAATAAAGAAAAAAGGGTTTTGGGACTAACGTGTGTTTATTAGTGTCTTAATAAGCCTTGGTCAGAACAGAAAGCAATGGAAGATTGATGATGCAGGCAGCATTCAGCTTGGACCAACAGTTATGTGTTAACTATTTGGGTTGGACTAGAAGACCTCCAGGGTCCCTTCCAGTTCTATTCTGATTGATTGATTGGTCCATAATCCTAAAATGCAAAAGAATATTCTGCTTTTGTGAGCTCCCCTTCAACTCATGGTGAGGTGCCTTTGGATGCGGCTTTACGCCATCTGGTGTGAGATGCTCACCAGATTTTAAATGAAAGAATAAGAGGTCTCTCTCTCTCTCTTTTTTTTATCAGAAGAGAATATTAAGTTGAAAGATCAACTATTGTGTTTCAAACTTTGTGGATTTGTGAAGGAGTGATTTTCACCACCATCTAGTTCTTAATAGAGGCAGAAAGATGCAGACGCAGGACTGGAGGTCAAACCGATAAGAAGGAGGTCTCTGCAACTCTTGCCTCTCCATTAACCATGAAAAATAACAATTTTATTTCAGAGGGAAAGGTGAGAAAGAAACCAAGCAAAGAAGAACAAGCTGGAACAAGCCAGGAGAGGTAATTGTTATATCTCTGTGATGTTTCACCGTGAACTTGATTTTCCTCCTTTTAATACTTCATTTAATGGAAAAAGATGATTTGAAACTCTAAAGACACATGTATCTCCTATCAAAATACTCCCTTTTCCGAACCAATATTTTATTCTGGAATTATGGGATAGCCATGATACTGTACTAAAAGGTAAAGGTTCCCCTTACACATACGTGCTAGTGGTTTCTGGCTCTAGGAGGTTGGTACTCATCTCTGTTACAAAGCCAAAGAGCCAGCGCTGTCCAAAGATAAATTTAATGGGCAGAGTGGTGGTGGAGAAAGCCATTAAGAGAGCAGAATGGAGAACTTTCTTTCACATACAAGCATAATTAGGAGCGCAGAGCAAAATTCTCGCTGATTTATGAGCTGCATGGGCAATGATCATACATTCATAAAGTGTAATCTGCTGAACAATCAAAACAAATTGGCTTATCCCTGTGCCTGGATTAAGGAAGTGAAGCTGCCAGTCAACCAAAAGCAGACACTAGAGATCTCAGATTAATTACCATCTGCACTAAAATCCTTTGTTTCACCTCCCGCCTATTGCTTTGTCCCGATGCCTCTAATTCAATTACAATAAAATAGAATAACAGAGTTGGAAGGGACCTTGGAGGTCTTCTAGTCCAACCCCCTGCCTAGGCAGAAAACCTTATACAACTTCAGACAAATGGTTATCCAACATCTTTTTAAAAACTTCCAGTGTTGGAGCATTCACAATTTCTGGAGCAGTGGTAGGATTCACTTTTTTTTTTTTACTACCAGTTCTGTGGGCGTGGCTTGGTGGGCATGGTATGGCTTGATGGGTGTGGATTGGTGGGCATGACAGGGGAAGGATACTGTAAGATTCCCATTCCTACCCCACTCTGGGAGGGTTACTGCAAAATCCCCATTCCTTCTCCACCCCACTAACCTGCTTTCCAGCTCCGTTCTCCTGTGCAGGGCAACCAAAGAAAACCCAGCCAATCAGCTGGGACTCAAAGGGAGGCAGAGAAGAGATGGGGGCAGGGCCAGTCAGAGGTGGGATTTTCCGGTTCTCCAAACTGTTCAAAATCTTCACTACCAGTTCTCCAGAACTGGTCAGAACTGGATGAATACCACCTCTGTTCTGTAGGCAAGTTGTTCCACTGATTAATCGTTCTCACTGTCAAGAAATTTCTCCTTAGTTCTAAGTTGCTGTTGAAGACCATTACAACATATTTTTACTTGAAGTCAAGAGTCATCAAATTATATGTACCAAATAACAACTCCCTCCCCACCCCAAAAAAAACACCAGATTACCCATAACAATAAGGAAACTTCAATCCAAAAAGAGATCACTCTGGCGGAAAAACAAATCATGTTGCCAACTTCAAAAGCCAATACAAAAATTTATGCTACCCGATAAAGGCTGAATGCACCAATTATCACATTAAACAAGAGGAAAACCTACCGTGCACCAATTCCACCTGCACTTTTTACAATTTTGTAAACAAACTAAAAGTTTCAAGGTCCATCCCACTCCTGATAGGACCTAATGGTAAAGACTGCAACAACAACACCAATAAAGCCAACCTCTTTAATACATTCTTTGGCTCAGTATTTGTAAACAGCAATGGATCATGCCCAGTATTTCCTAGCTGAACCACAGAAAACTACAATGATCTAATACATATCGATTTTACAGAAGACAATGTTGAAAAAGCACTATGCAATCTAAAATCATCTCTATCTATTGGACCGGACGGAATATGTGCCTACTTCTTAAACAAGCTATCCACTGCCATAGCAGAACCTCTGAGCATAATCTTCAAACAATTTTTCAGGACCAGCTCCTTGCCTAACCTATGGTCACAAGCCATGGTCTTCCCCATCTTCAAAAAGGGAGACCGCAGCCTAGTTGAAAATTACAGACCAATCTCCTTATGCTGCATCACCTGTAAAGTCATGGAATCAATTATTAACCAATCCATTATCCTCCATTTAAAGACAAACAACTTACTCTCTAATAAACAATTTGGTTTCAGAAAAAAACTATCCTGTAATCTGCAACTCTTACACTGCAAAAACATATGGACTAAACAACTCAATCAGGGCAAAGCAATAGACGCAATCTACATAGACTTCTGTAAAGCCTTTGATTCAGTGCTACATGACAAACTACTCCTAAAACTAAAACCTTATGGTATCTCTGGACAACTGCATAACTGGATAGAAGCATTCCTGTCAAACAGACAACAAATGGTCAAAATTGGGAGTGTCCTACCAAGTTCTGTACCTGTCAACAGTGGTGTCCCCCAAGGCAGTGTTCTAGGACCAACTCTTTTCATAGTCTATATAAATGACCTCTGTGATCATATTAAGAGCAACTGCGTTTTCTTCGCTGACGATGTAAAGCTATTCAACACCTCAGACAATACTGCTACCCTTCAAAAAGACCTTGACTATGTATCAGAATGGTCAAACAAATGGCAACTTCAAATCTAAACAAATAAATGCTCTGTCTAACATATTGGTAAAAAAAATCAGAAAATAAAATACAAGCTGAATAGTCAAGACCTTGTTGATGATCCAATCTCTGTAAAGGACCTTGGAATACTCATCTCTAATAATCTAAGTGCTAGAGCCCACTGTAACTATATAGCCCAAAAGGCATTAAGAGTTGTTAACCTAATCTTATGTAGCTTTTTCTCTGGTAATATTGCATTACTAACTAGAGCATACAAAACATTTGCTAGACCAATACTCAAATACAGCTCATCAGTCTGGAACCCACATTACGTATCTGATATTAACACAGTTGAGAAAATCCAGAAATATTTCACAAGAAGAGTTCTCCACTCCGCTACTCATTGTAGAATACCTTATGCCACTAGACTTGAAATTCTAGACCTAAAATAACCTTGAATTACGCCATCTTCGGTCTGATCTAAGTATGGTATATAAAATCATACATTGCAATGACAATGTATGTCAATGAATACTTCAGCTTCAACCATAGCAACACAAGAGCATACAATAGATACAAACTCAAGGTTAACCACACCAAACTTGATTGCAGGAAATACGACTTCAGCAACAGAGTGGTCAATGTCTGCAATAGTCTACCTGACTCTGTGGTTTCTTCTCCAAACCCCAAAAACTTTAATCTTAGACTGTCTACTATTGACCTCACCCCTTTCCTAAGAGGTCTGTAGGGGGAATGCTTAAGCGGACCAATGTGCCTACCGTCCTTGTCCTATTGTTTCTTTTATTTTTCTTACCTTGTATGCGATTGACAAATCAAAATAAATAATAAAATAAAATAAAATAAATAGTTTCCATCCATTGCTTCGTGTCCTGCCCTCAGGTGCTTTGGAGAATAGCTTGACTCCCTCTTTTTTCAGGGCAGCTCCTGAGATATTGGAAGACTGCTATCCTGTCCCCGCTAGTCTTTCTTTTCTCTGGACTGGCCATATCCAGTTTCTGCAACCATTTTTCGTGTGTTTTTGTCTCTGGGCCCTTAATCAGCTTTCGTTGCTCTTGCACGTCATCTATTGCTTATTTCCCAGGGAACTGTGGCTTTCTTTGATCAATAAATGTATCAGACAGGTCAGAGGGATGACAGTGAACATCTCTCTCTCTCTCTCTGTGCGTGTGTGTGTGTATCACACAAAGGCTAAGGAAATGAATTTTATCTAAGCAGGTCCCTTTTCTGCTTAGCCTAGGAATCAAAATTAAATCTTAAGCCCTTGGAAATGTTCACGCTTGACAATCTTTGCCCTCACCTGCCTGGGTTTCTGAACAACACAAAAATCAACCAGGGGATAGAGAAGGAAAAAGACCAATGATTTCTACGACCGAGGATTAAAACATGGTGCTTACTCATTTATAAATAAATTCTGTTGTCAAACAGGATGGGTTTCAATCTTGGCGAGGAATACTTCACTGAAACATTTGGGTCATCCAGTTACAGGTGGTCCTCGACTTATGACCACAATGGAGCTCCAAATTTCTGTCTCTAAGTGGGACATTTGTTAAGTGACATGACCGTGGGAAATGGTGCAATGGTTTTAAGTCTGGGAAAAGAGTCATAAGTCACTTTGCTCTTCTAACTTTGTTTTTTTAAGAATACTTTTTATTAAACATTTTCCAACAATTTATAACATGTTAACACTTTCAACAACGTTACAGCTTCGTCAACATTCATATTCATATATTAGTTACTGTGTTACTTTTGTGTCTATTGTCTAACCAGGTGTCCCAGGCTTCCCAGACCAAATAATACCCCGTTTCACCTCTTATCTTTTAACTCTAAGGTCAGCCTGTCCATCACCACGCAGTCCAGAATCTTTCTTATCACTGTCCCCTCAGATGGTATATTTTCCTGTTTCCAGTACTGTGCATACACAAATCTGGCTGCAATTATTATATGTAAAGTGATATATTTGTCTGTCTTAGTATGATCTCCCCTTATTATTCCCAATAAAAACAGTTCTGGTCCTAATTCAATTCCCCACACACTATTTCCTCTATCCACTTATGGATTCTACTGCAATAGCTTTTGGCTTTCGAACATGTCCACCACATATGGAAGAAGGTGCCATGTTGTTTTCTATGTTTCCAGCATTTTGGGCTCCTGTTTGGGAACATCTTTGTCATGCCCCTGTTGGAGACTGACTTCGAGGGAGAGGAGGAAAGGCTGACAAGGAGTGGAAGTGAGGCTCCGGAGGTTGTGGAGGAGGCTGGGGAAGGGCACAGGCTGGCTGGGCAGTCAGAGGAAGACCCAGGCCCATCCCCTCTCCATCCTAGGGCATGTAGGAAGGAGGATAAGGGACAGATGTGAATGGTGTGGTCTACGGGGGAGGAAAGGGCCTTGATCCTCTTCATGGGCTGCGGCTGTGACAACTGGTTAAAAGGATGGACATGTGTATGGGCCAGTGCTGGAAACTAACCGTGCAAATATCTCTAGTTTGTCATTCCCCTCTGAGTTTGGTGTCCTTCCCAGTGTGTGTTCCAATATCTGTGAACGTCTTCAAGCCCTTATCTTGCCTGGTTTCCTTAATTTTTTTCAGTGTGGTTTGTGTTGTTTTTACTCTTTATAATTTATAGGCATTTTTAGTTTAAACAGCATTTCCTCCTTTTCATAACTGCTTGTGGGGGAGGTTTTTTTTGTGTCCAGTCAAGGATATTTGGAGCTTTGAAGCAAAGTGAAGGAATAAAAGAGACTTCACCTGTTTTTGTGATTGTGTTTATTTTGTATCTCACCCAGGGTCATCACAATCTTTGCTAATCTGGTAGGGGGCAAATGCCATACATAGAACATTTTCTATATATTTTCTTTATGCGCTGTTGATAATGTTAGTTTATAGTTTCCACCCCCACATTTTTCCCCAATATTCTAATTCAATACTGTATCCCAAATTTTTCACCCAAGCTATCACTGTTTATCTTACAATTTCTTCTTCCATTTTAAACTTCAAAAGTTATCTTCTAACTTTGTATGGTCACCCTTTAAATGGTCATAAGCCAAGCACTACAGGCAGTCCTCCACATATGACTGCAATGGAGCCCCAAATTGATGTTGTTAAGTGAAAGGTTTGTTAAGTGAGTTTTGTCCCATTTTTATGACCTTTCTCGCCTCAGTTGTTAAGTCACTGCAGTTGATAAGTGAGTATAACCCAGTTGTTAAGTGAATCCGGCTTCCCCATTGACTTTGCTCCTCAGAAGGTCGCAAAAGGGGATCGGGTGACCCCCTTGGGACACTGTAACTATCGTAAGTACAAGTCAGTTGCCAAGCAACTGAATTTTGATCACGAGACCATGGGGGGAATGTTGCAATGGTGTCGTAAGTGTGAAAAACGGTCCTAAGTCACTTTTTTCAGTTCTGTTCTATCTCAGGATGGTCACAATTAGAAATTTGGAGCTCAATTGTGGTCGCAAGTCGAGGACCGCTTGTGTTGAGAAATAATCAGAGCGAAGGAACATTTTAAATGTAAGTTGTGCTGGCTGTAGAATGTAATTTGCTGTCTCTCCCACCAGAGGGCGATGGGGATCTGCAAAAATGTATGATTATCTGCAAAAATTATTTATTATTTTTTAGCTCCATTGGTAAAAACAAAACAAAACCTGGGAGACTTGGGACAACTTTTCTCACTTGGAAATACACCAATTAGCTTATTGAACTCAATCTGGTCCGTAAAGACTGCACTAAATCCAAGCGATTTCCATTTAAAATAAGGGCAATTAGTTCCATTTGTCATGATCCTGGTGTTAAGTGACAACTGCAAAAGTTAACAACTTTGTCTTGCTCTGAAGAGGAAGCTCAGCTCTTTCTAACAATATTAACTGCATTAATACTAGACACATTTTAAGGATAAATGCTGAGCCTTCTGTGCTCTCTGAGCTTGGTTGTTTTCTTGAAGATGTTTCATTACCCAACTAGGTAACGTCATCAGTGCTAGTAGGGAGTTCCTACTATCACTGATGATGCTACCTAGTTTGGGTAAGGAAACATCTGCAAGAAAGCAACCAAGCTCAACGAGTATCAAAGACGCCTCAGTTTTCTTCTCCTTCTCCTTCTCCTTCTCCTTCTTCTTCTTCTTCTTCTTCTTCTTCCTCCTCCTCCTCCTCCTCTTCCTCTTCCTCTTCTTCCTCCTCCTCTCCAGAAACCCTACTCCCTTCTAGCACTGATGATGTTACCTAGTTGAGTAATGAAACATATGCAAGAAAGCAACGAAGCTCAAAGAGTATCAAATACTTCTTGGTTTTCCTCCTCCTCCTCCTCCTCCTCCTCCTCCTCCTCCTCCTCCTCCTCCCACTTGCTTAGAGTACAAGCACAAATCCATAAACAGGTCAGGATTTCCCATGTCCTGGAAACTTTCTCCGAAAGGTTTTATTTTTCCATTTGCTTTTTGAGGCCGAAGTCTACAGTGCCCTGTGGCGAGCAGATCCCTTGTTTGCAACCTTTGCCGGATTGAATTTTCTTCCTGTCACTCTTGTTATTGATTCAGTAGTGCTCAACCTTTTACAGCAGGGTTCTTATCTTGCATCAAAAGGAACCCATTAGACATTGAAAGCTAGCTGTGTTCAGTTTGTTCATTCCAGAGCTCGGCCTGCTGCGCTCCTCTTTTGTTATTTTGCTCTTCTTCCTGCTCTCTCTTCCCTTTGACCCCATTTATCACCACTGCAGGAGGACGTATGGGATAAAAGCTATAAGGATTGCAAAATGGGGAGATGGAAAGTCTGTCTTTCTTCCTTTCTTTTGGCATGGAATAATCAAGAAATTCACAGCAAATATCAGTTTTGCATTATTGAACACTGAATGTTGTTCATGTTCTGTTAACAAGACATGTGTTTTCTGTAACTGCCTTGGGTGGTTGGGCGTTCTGAAGAGACCTTTTTCTCTATTGCAAACTTTTGATGAGTATGCTTTTACCAAGGATTGCTAATAAACATTGTAAGCTGGGTTGTCAGAAGAAGTTTCTTACAGAAACTCAGTGGTTCTTCCAGGTTCTACATAACTACGATATTTCTCCCAAATCCTCAACAAAACCGGCTTTCTAAATAAGGAAATCTATCATCTATCTATCTATCTATCTATCTATCTATCTATCTATCTATCTATCTATCTATCTATCTCTATTTTATTTATTTTTATTTTATTTGGTATGTCAATTGCTTAAAAGATAATAGGTATAAGTAAAAATATGGTTATGAATACATGGATAAATATAAGAAACATAAAAGAAACAATAGGACAGGGACGGTAGGCACGTTGGTGCGCTTATGTATGCCCCCTACAGACCTCTTAGGAAAAGGGTGAGGTCAATAATAGAAAGTCTAAGGTTAAAGTTTTTGGGATTTGTGGAAGAAACCACAGAGTCAGGTAGAGTATTCCAGACATTGACCAGTCTGTTGCTGAAGTCGTATTTCCTGCAATTAAGTTTGGTGTGATTAACCTTGAGTTTCTATCTATTGTTTGCTCTTGTGTTGTTATGGTTGAAGCTGAAGTATTCATTGACAGGTAAGTCATTGCAGTGTATGATTTTATATACTAAACTTAGATCGGACCGAAGGCGGTGTAGTTCTAGGTTTTCTAGGTCTAGAACTTCAAGTCTGGTGGCACAAGGTATTCTACAATGAGTAGCGGAGTGGAGAACTCTTCTTGTGAAATATTTCTGGATTTTCTCAACTGTGCTAATATCAGATATGTAATGTGGGTTCCAGAGTGATGAGCTGTATTCACGTATTGGTCTAGCAAATGTTTTGTATGCTCTAGTTAGTAATGTAATATTACCAGAGAAAAAGCTATGTAAGATTAGGCTAACAACTCTTAATGCCTTTTTGGCTATGTAGCTACAGTGGGCTCTAGCACTTAGATCATTAGAGATGAGTACTCCAAGGTCCTTTACAGAGTTTGGATCATCAACAAGGTCTTGACTATTCAGCTTGTATTTTATTTTCTGTTTTGTTTTTTTGCCAATATGTAAGACAGAGCATTTATTTGTTTAGATTTGAAGTTGCCATTTGTTTGACCATTCTGATACATAGTTGAGGCCTTTCTGAAGGGTAGCAGTATTGTCTGTGGTGTTGAATAGCTTTACATCATCAACGAAGAGAATGCAGTTGCTCTTAATATGATCACAGAGGTCATTTATATAGAGTATGAAAAGAGTTGGTCCTAGAACACTGCCTTGGGGGACACCACTATTGACAGGTACAAAATTTGATAGGATGCTCCCAATATTGACCATTTGTTGTCTGTTTGACAGGAATGCTTCTATCCAGTTACGCAGGTGTCCAGAGATATCATAAGATTTTAGTTTTAGTAGTAGTTTGTCATGTAGCACTGAATCAAAGGCTTTACAGAAGTCTATGTAGATTGCATCTATTGCTTTGCCCTGATCGAGTTGTGTAGTCCATATGTTTTTGCAGTGTAAGAGTTGCAGATTACAGGACACTTTTTTTTTTCTGAAACCAAATTGTTTATTAGAGAGTAGGTTGTTTATCTCTAAGTGGAGGATAAAGGATTGGTTAATAATTGATTCCATGACTTTACAGGCAATGCAGCATAAGGAGATTGGTCTGTAATTTTCAACTAGGCTGCGGTCTCCCTTTTTGAAGATGGGGATGACCGTGGCTTGTGACCATAGTTTTGGCAAGGAACTGGTCCTGAAAGATTTTTCAAAGATCTATGTCTACATCTACATCTACATCAACTATATCAGGGGTTCTCAAACTTGGCAACTTTAAGACTTGTAGACTTCAGTTCCTAGAATTCCTCAGCCAGAATTCCTCAGGGAGTTGAAGTCCACAAGTCTTAAAGTTGTCAAGTTTGGAGACCTCTGATCTATATCTATATCTATATCTATATCTATATCTATATCTATATCTATATCTATATCTATATCTATATCTATATCTATCAGCTGTATCTATATCTATCTATCTATCTATCTATCTATCTATCTATCTATCTATCATCTACCTACCTACCTACCTACCTACCTACCTACCTACCTAATATCTATCTATCTATCTATCTATCTATCTATCTATCTACTATCCAATCTATCACCTCTCTCTCTCTCTCTCTCTCTCTACACACACACACACACACACACACACACACACACTAATTGCTTCAGGTTTGATTTGGAAGCAACGACTTTTCTATTTTTCGTTTATGTGGGGGAAAAGATTACCTCATGCGGCATATTTCCTTCTGCCCAGGCAGCCTCAAATTGCTTTTCACACACACACTCACCCCACTCCAGATCTAAGTTGATGACATTTTCACAAATTATTAGCATGGTGATAATAGGCGTTTATAGAAAGGAAGCCGTGCGCTGGGCTTGTCACATTACGGGAGTGACAAGGGGTTTTCAAACTGATGAGGGCTGTTAAAGCTGATTATAGTTTATATCTGGAAATAATGGGGTATTGGATGCCTCGCAGTGGTGAGGGCTTGCAGAAATGTCCCTTCTCACCATGGGGCGTAGATTGGCCAGGTTGCGCGCAATTGAGTCTTAATAAAGAAAAGTCAACAAGATAAATGCTTAAAAAGCATTATATGTAATGCTTTTTATACGATATGCATGTGAGCCAATGCGGTGGATGTTTTCCAGTGAACACTCATCATTCTGAAGTAATATTTCACATCCTTAACTGCTTGTTTTCTGTTTATGGTTTTCTGTTTATGCTCAGAACTCTCTGATGAGTGTTCATAGTGGTTAACATTTGTACATCTCTATCACGTATCTCTATCTATCTATCTATCTATCTATCTATCTATCTATCTATCTATCTATCTATCTATCTATCATTATTTCCTGTACATGATTCCACCTTCTTCAGTTAGATGGGAAATTCTCTATTTTTTTATAGAATACATATACATTGACTCTTTCTTAGATATTGGAACATTGGAAACTCTAGACCATTACAGAGAAAATGGCTGTCCCAATTCTTCTTAAAAGACTCCAGTGATGAAGGAGCCACAACTTTTGGAGGCAAGTTGTTCCACTGCTTAATTGTTCTCAACAGCAGGAAATTTCTCCTTAGTTCCAGGTTGGTTCTCTTCTGGATTAGTTTCCATCCATTGCTTCTTGTCCTGCCTTCAGGTGCTTTGGAGAATAGATTGACCCCCTCTTCTTTGTGGTAGCCCCTCAAATAGCAATAGCAACAACACTTAGACTTATATACCGCTTCATATTCTTTACAGCCCTCTCTAAGTGGTTTACAGAGTCAGTCTATTGCCCCCAACAATTTGGCTCTTCATTTTACTGACCTTGGAAGGAAGGAAAGCTGAATGAAATATTGGAAGACTGCTATCATGTCACAACTAGCCCTTGTTTTCATTAGACATACTCAATTCCTGCAACCATTCTTTATATTCATTTCTACATAGAAAGATGTGGAATTATTCACAGGTGGAGTATTTATTTATGAGCCAGAAATCTTTAATTTGGTATATAAACCAAAATCTCCAGACCAGATGCATAATTTCCAACAGGAATGTGTACATCTCTTGAAACAATTAAAAGAGTACCAGATATGTAAGTTTCTTAATTCAATCTGGAAATGTTATATTGGATTTTGTCAGGGACATCATCCTCAATACATTGATGGCAAAAAACCTTGTGAAAATAGAGGGTTTTAACCTCCAAGTAATCTGAATGTGGTATTTCACTAGTATTCTATTATAGTGGTCTCAACTGAGTATGGAATGCATTAAGCCTTGTATGTAACAGAAAGACGGCCCTTCCTAGCAGTTAACAGAGTATGTCCATAGTTAGAAATTCTGTTTATATATAGCATCACAGAGCAAACAAAGAGCACAGTCACCATGTATTTTACTGCTCAACTGTTTTAACTGCAACAGGAAACAGGAAACTCTATTTAGAACAAAAGAGCATAGAGTATATGCCATAGATCCAAACTTGTAAACACTGCCATCTACTGGTTGAATGCTACTATAGTTATCACACAGAAATACATTCCAGCAATATTTAAGCAGATAGTTGTTTTAGTCTGGCCAGATTCTGTCTATAGGTGAGAAATAATGAAGTAACTTAGAAGTAAGTCCACATGCCAAACTATAATCACTTTTATGAATATTTGAATTTTGAATAATATGGGTGTGGCTTCTTCTCTAATCTGTATTCTCCTAAAGAGTTGGCTTGTTTTCTGCTAAAATATTGGTTGTTACTCTGTTATGCAGGGGGAAAGGTTTTTTGGTTTTACATTTTGACTCAGAGACATTAAACATGCTCAGTTCCTTTGTTCTTTGGAAATAGCCTGTAGGGATTAAAAAAGGCTGTGTGGTAATTCTGCTTAGTATAATATTTGAAATATATAATTCAGTGCATCCATTTTTAAAAGCATACATTTTGTCTACTTGAATAAACATAGGACTTCACAGTGGGAAATCTGAGAGAAGGAAGCCCAAGAAACAATATTTAAAATGAATTTTATTTGTCAATATAATAGCTTTCATTGATATAGATCAGTTAGTTGTCTGTTATTTTGGATCTTCTTACACTAAAAGGCACGTGTTAAAAGATGGCATAAAACACAGGGGTGGAACAGAACATAAAGTGAAAGAGGAGAAACCAGAAATAAATCTCATATATTCCAAGCACATTGTTGTCCTCCATGGAAAAATCACTGTATGTTCATATTTATTGTGATATTTTTTATGTATTTTGATCTAAGTTGCAAGGTTTCCTAACAGGATCAGAATGAAGATCCTTGAATAGAGGATTTTCATAAATCATAAATAATAAAATATATTATTCTTATATAGCATCATGTTACACTTGATTGTTCACTTGAAGAACGCAAAGATAGCTCGTTCTACATTTGGGCAAGAATTAAATAGCTATGCATTTTATCAACATCATTGAAATGGCTGAAAGGCAATTGCAGTTGTGGGTTGGTGGAAATGTGTGTCTGGTTGAGTTTTGGGTGCATTTTGGTTTGCAATATCATCATAGCTGTTCTGCTTTATATTCCTGGTCTGTCTTTTTGCCTGTCTGTATTTCTGCAGGTTTAGAGGATGAATGAATGGATGGGTGGATGTGGGGTTGATGGATGGATGGATGTAAGATTGATGGATGGATGGATCAATGGATGGATAGCTAGATGGATGGGTTGGTGAGTTGATGGATGGGTGAGTGGGTGGAAGGAAGGATAGATGGATGGAAGGATGGATGGACAGATGGACTGATGGATGGGTGGGTGGGTGAAAGAAAGGAAGGATGAACAGATGGATGGATGGATGGACAGATGGATGGATGGGTGGATGGATGGATACATGCATACATGGAGAGATAGGCATATAGATAGATTTGAGGTGATACTGATGTGAGGAAATACACGACAATATGAACAATACAGTTTATTCAAGCATCCTATCCTTAGGTTGTATATTTATTTATTAACTTATTTCTTTATCTATGCGTTTATATATTTAGTTATTTATTCATCTATCCACCCACGTCTTCAATATGTGTCTTTTTGAAAAGATGTCTTCAACGTTGGTCCATTTATTATCTTGATTCATTTTTGATCAGTCTACCTGATGCAAGTTTGTTTGGAAAAAAGATTTGATGCCAGATAGAGCTGGCTCATAGAGATCTGATGACTAATTAAATCCTTTGTGTATTAAAGAATGGAAAGAGATAAAGATTTTTTTCTTTTTTTTTTCCAAAAGGAAGTTTGTGTCCACAGTCCAGTTGCCTTCTGGCAAAAAAAGAGCAATTGACTAAAATTTGCTGGTTCGGTGCTCATGAGACACATAGAAGATAAACAGAAGGAAGTTATGAGATAACCAACTAGCAAAATTAAGTTTGTAAAAACTCGGATCAGAGAAAACTCCAGAAGAAAAATGAATTGGGAGTTGTTACTTTATCCAAGCTGTAGCCTACGATTTCAGCACTTCCAGACCAGACAATGTCTGGAGCATGAAAGATGATGGATGGATGAATAAATTCTTGACTTATAATCACAACTGAAGCCAAACTTTCCTTTGCTAAGTGAAAACAGTTGCTAAGTGAATTCTGTCCCATTTTTTTGCCTTTTTTTGGCCACCATTGTTAAGTGAATCGCCTAAGTTGTTGAGTTAGTCACATGGTTGTTCAGCAAATCTGACTTCCCCGTTGACTTTTGCCTGTCAGAAGGTCGCAAAAGGGGATCATGTGACCCTAGGACATTGCAACAGTCATAAATCCATGCCAGTTGCCAAGCCTCTGAATTTTGATCGTATGACCATAAGGACGCTGCAGTGCTTGTAAGTGTGAAAAATGGGCATAAGTCACTTTTTCCAACTTCAAAGGGTCATTAAACAAATAGTTGTAAGTCAAGGACTAACTGCATGATTTCCACCTTCTTCTGTTAGATGGGAGGAAAATTCTCTCTCTCTCTTTTTTTTACAGAGTATATAAAAGTTGTGACATGCCCCTGTTGGAATCTAATTCCGAGGGGGAGGCTGAACAGCTGACAGGGACTGGGAGTGTGGCTCTGGTGGCTGTGGAAGAAACTGGGGAAGGGCAAAGTCTGTCTGGGCTTTCAGAGGAAGACCCAGGCCCACCCCCTCTTCATCCTAGGGCACGCAGGGAGGAACGGAGAAGTGAGCAACATGAGTTACGTGGGTTACGGGGGAGAAAAGGGCCCTGATTTCCTCCATTGGCTGTAGCTGG
Source organism: Pseudonaja textilis (assembly GCF_049901715.1). Lineage (NCBI taxonomy): Eukaryota > Metazoa > Chordata > Lepidosauria > Squamata > Elapidae > Pseudonaja > Pseudonaja textilis. The sequence continues at coordinate 26,464,057 of NC_141994.1, read as the reverse complement.
GAAAAAAAGATTTAAAAGGGCGTTTAAACACAGCACCTTGCTCGAAGCAAAGCATGCATTATCTTTGTTTGTTAAGTCTTATCTGGGTTCTGGCGTCCTCCCAACTGTTATCTTCATTATCTTTTGAAGTCTGCAATTCCTTATCCTGCCCTGTCTCGTTAATTGCTGCAGCTTTGTGGTTTGTGTTGGTTTTTATTTATAATTTATATGTACTTTGGGTTCGGATGGAATTTCTTCCCTTTAAAAACTGTTCTTGGGAGAGTTTTTTCTCCAGCTGATGAGAACTGGATATTGGGAGACAAGTTGGAGGTATTATTCTGTCCTTTATAATTACTGGCTAAATGTATAAAGATAGACAGATAACTCTACAAAGGCATCCATACAAAGTTTCTTTATTGGTTCATCAGGCATCCTCATATATAACTCATGGTTATGTCAAGATTCATCCCAATGTCCAAATCTTTGCATAGAATTGAAGTCCTCCAGGCTTAATGTTGCCAAGGTTAGAGACCCCTGCCCTATACCATTCCAGACAAATGGTTGTCTAGTCTCTTCTTAAAAGCCTCCAGTGATGGAGCACCCATAACTTCTGAAGGCAAGTTCTTCCACTGGTTAATTGTCAGGAAATTCCTCCTTAGTTCCAGTTTGCTTCTCTCCTTGATGAGTTTCCACCCATTGCTTCTTGTCCTGCCTTCGTGTGCTTTGGAGAATAACTTGACTCCCTCTTCTTTGTGGCAACCCTGAGATATGAGAACATTTGTGGAGTTTCAGCTTCGGAAAAAACCCAGGAAGGGCTGACTTTGGTGGAAGAGGAACATGAGAACTCTCCAGAGCAGAATTGGATGGTGCCAGGAGCTGTTTGGGGCTTCATGATGAAATTTCTCATAAGTTCTCATAATGAAATTTCCATCATGGAAGGAAGTAAATATATAATTTCCCACATCTCGTAAAAGCCCCTCTCTGATTTTTCTTCTTCAGCACCTAAGAACTTTCCCAAAGTACCTTACAAGGATAACTAAAAGCAGTAGAATGAGATGCATAATGAAAAACACCCATTCAAGAAAAATAGAATGCTATTTCAATATGCAGCCAAATTAAAAAAGAGACAGTAGCATCCGGAAATCTCAGACCAAAAAACAAATGTCCACCCACCCACCATTTTTTTTTCAAAGGAAAACTAAAGCATTAGCAAGTATGAAGGTTTGTGAGCTTAATTCCGGTAAATCAGGAACCGCTGGCCAAAATTAAGAGAGAAAGTAGCTAATACAGTTTTGATAACAAACCCCATCCCTGTTAAAATATGATATACTTACCAGCCTAATTTTATAGGAATAAGACTCAGCACAGTGTCTCTGGCACTGTTTTTAATTAGTAGACAGGCTTGTGGGAAAATAAAATAACCCCCTGAACCTGCTCAGCTGCTGGAATTTTTAAAGACTAGAGCCACTGTTTTAAACAGAATATGGAAATGAGTAAGCCATTAGTACAGATCTTGTAAGAATAAAAAATACCGTCTAGTTGTCTGGCCTCGGATAGCTGCATTCTTTAGATCAATCAAAGTCTCTAGATGGTTTTGTGGGCGACAATCAGCAAAGCACATGACAGAAATGTCTACCTAGGAGAAAATAGTAAATAATATTTTAATTATTTTAAATAATCAAACTGAATTGTTGAATTCTCAACCAGTGAGTTGTCCCACGGTGAATTGGTTGTGGTGAGTTGGCCATGGCGTATTGTCCCAAAGTTGAGTTGGCCATGGTGAGTTGTTCTGTCATGAATTGTCCTTTGGTGAGTTGGCCATGGTAAATTGCCACATGGTGAGTTGGCTGCAGAGAGTTGGCCATGGTGTAATGTCCCAGAGTTGAGTTGGCCATGGTGAGTTGGCTGCAGAGAGTTGACCAAGGTGTATTGTCCTAAAGTTGAGTTGGCCATGGCAAATTGTTCCATGGTGAGTTCTTCTGTGGTGAGTTGGCCATGGCAAGTTGCCCCATAGTGAGTTGACCATGGTGAGTTGGCTGTAGGGAATTGACCACCATGAATTGTTCTGTGGTGAGTTGGCTTCAGAGAGTTGGCCAGGGCATACTGTCCCAAAGTTGAGTTGGCCATGGCAAATTGTTCCATGTGAATTGTTCTGTGGCAAGCTGGCTATGGCATATTGTCCGATGTTGAGCTGGCTGTGGTGATTTGTCTATAGAGAGTTGGCCCTGGTGAATTGTCCTGTGGTGAGTTGGCCATGGTGAGTTGGCTGGAGAAAGTTGTCTCATTCCAGTTACAGAGACTTTGCTCTGCATAAATTTTCAACTACGGCGCTGCTGTTCTCTAAAGCAATAAATAGATTGAGGAATGATACTGTCTAATTTCTGAACCGTCTTTGTTCCCACTCCATCCAGGTGGGTGACCTATGCACAGCCTTCATTCATCTCCCTGCCAAACAAAGCCACACTCTGCTCTGGCCAGCTGGCTGGATTGTGACATCCAAAATAGAAGCTCACTTCTCAGTGGAGAGAAAGGAAATGAGAAATGGCCCCTTCCCCATGGATGACTCAAAACCCTTCAACTCTTCAAAAATGCATCACATTATTGATGATTTTGATATTTGTGTGATTTTGCTAAACTTGGTAAGTTGTACCAACTGGCTGTCTGAACCTGGAGGCTAAAGCAGCCTTATGTTGTGGCCAGCAGCCAAAACAGAGGAGGAGAAGGAGGAGGCATGGGAGTCAGAATCAGCATCAAAGCAACCGAAGAGCTCTGAGGGGGAAGAGGGAATGGAGCTGGCAGAGAGAGAGAGAGAGAGAGAGAGAAGCGGAGCCTGGGCCTTCCGTCAGCTCTCAGATGGAGAGTCAACAGTCCCCAGGTCTGGAGGTGGCTGATGAGGACGAGGAGGAACAACTGGGTTCGGTGCCTCACAAACAGATGCTCAGAAGGCAGAGGAGAGGAGAGTGGTGGAAATCTATGGGCCGGTCTTTGGGACGGAAGAGCCACCACTGCTAGCAAAGCCCCATCCAAGCTCTGGGGATAAAAGGCAGGGAGCGGAGTTGGAGAGGTGTGGCAGAAAACTATTCAGCTGCTGGACAGATGGACAGACTTGTCAGCTTGCATTGAGAGAGAAACTTTTTGCCGGGGCTGCTTGTGCTCCTAATAAAGGAAATTTTGAGTTCATGTCAGAGGGTTTGTCGTGTTTGGGGAGCTGGGTCAGAACACATTAGGAAACCTGTAAAATGATACAAGATACTGTAGCAGAGAAACCAGCAAGATTACAGGTAGTTCTTGAGTTACAACAACTCATTTAGTGACTGTTTGAAGTTGCGACAGTCCTGAAAACAGCAGCATTTTTCAGTTATAACTTCTGCAGCTTCCCCAGGGTCACGTGATCAAAATCCAGCCTTTTGGCAACTGGCTCACATTTATGACAGTCCCCGGAGTCAGTTGATTCCCCTTTTGTGACCTTCCAGTGAGCAAAGTCAATGGGAAGCCAGATTCACTTAATGACCGGGTTGCTAGCTTATCCACCGCAGGGATTCGCTTCACAATTATGGCAAGAAAAGTCACAAAACGGGGCAAAGCTCCCTGAACCCATGTCTCGCTTAAGCACAGAAATTTGGGGCTCAATTGTGGCCATAAGTCAAGGACTACCTGCGTAACAATGAAGTTATGAAGAAGTTCACGGACACACAGATTGTCGTCGACTTGCGACCAGAATCGGGTTGAATTTCCATTGCAGAGCAATGCAGCCATTAAGGGAGCCCTGTGCAATTTTACAATTTTTTTGGGTGGGGGCACATTTGTTAAGAGAATCAATGCAGGTTGTTAAGTGAATCATGCAACAGTGAAATGAATCCCACTTCCCCCATTGTTCTGACCCAGGCTTCATAAATTGTAATTAATCACAAACTTGTTTTAAAAGCAAAACCTATTTTATTGCAACACTGGGAATTGTTTTCATTCCCAGCTGGAATTAAGCTCAAACAGTCCCCCAAGATAAGCACCCACCTTTCAGTTCTGTGGCATGCTGCCAAAAACAGAAGTATCCAATGAACTAGAAAAGAAACCAACCGAAGTACCAGAAAAAAACCAACCAAAATACACAGAGCTTCAAGGAGGACTCGGAACCGATCGAACTACTTTGCTTCCTGCAAAGGTTTCGCCCTTTAGGCCTGACTTTCCCTTGCAGGAGGGGCAATTACTCCTGAGTCACCCCTTTTGTTTTAGCTGCTCTCGCCTTCTAGCAGATCTGCACACACGCGCACAGGGAACAGGCTCCCTCTGTTCCTCTGCCTTGTTGCTGCCAGACTCCGGAGGCTCCAGAGTCAGCACCTCACTCCCAGATGGTCCTGGACCCATCCCTGCATCAGACACAGGACCCCCATCTGAGTCCTCTCCAGACTCCCTGACTGGTCCCCGTTCTTCCCCACTGTCTGATTCCACTGCTGTCTGCACTGGCTGCTGGCCAACCACAACACCCATTGACTCTGTGTGTGAGGAGCCAATGGTAAAGGTAGAGGTTCCCCTCGCACATCGGTGCTTGTCATTTCCAGCTCTAGGGGGTGCTGGTGCTCACCTCTGTGACAAAGCTGAAGAGGCAGTGCTGTCCAAAGACATCTCCATGGTTGTGTGGCCAGCATGACTAAACACCAAAGGCACATGGAACGCTGTTTCCTTCCCACCAGAGGTAGTCCCTATTTTTCTACTTGCATTTTTTACATGCTTTCAAACTGCTAGGCTGGCAGAAGCTGGGACAAGGAACTGGAGCTCACTCCATTATGTAGCGCTAGGGATTCGAACCGCCGAACTGCCAACCTTTCTGATCGACACGTTCAGAGTCTTAGACACCCAGCCACTGCATCCCTGGGGAGCCAATGGAGAAAGTCACGAACGGCAATCATGGGATCTACCAGGGCATCATAAATACATGCCAGTTGCCAAAGCAACCCAAATTTTGATCCCATGACTGTAGAGATACTGATACAGGTTCTCCTGTGTGGAATATCCTAAGTCATTTATTTCAGGGCTGTTTTAATGTCAAATCGATCGTTAAAAAAATATTTCGTAAGTTGAGAACTTTCTGCCTAAACGTTATTTATTAGCTCATGTTATGTCTTTACTTCTAAGCAGCTTCTTGGTGGCTCCAAGAAAGCATGTAAGCAAAAGCTTTATGGTCATGTATAACCACGTCTCGAGATTTTTTTCTGGGGCATTTGGACACAGAAGATCCTAAAACTATCTTCTTACTTTTGCTAATACAAGTTCAGAAAGAGAGAAGGTGTAGGGAGAATTCTAGCATGTTGGCTATTGCTCTAGGGAGGTGCACCAGGTTAAGACTCAAATGATTTATGCATGCCCTCTTTGATGAAATTTGTTTTAAAAGATCATATTTTAATGGATGGAATATTTATCCATTAAAATATTCAACTTGATTAAATTAAGAAAGAGCGTCAGGGAAGAGTAACCAGGGAATTGCAAATGCATTGCAAATGAATGGCTAGTCCAAAGAGTTCCCAAAAACTGGGGAATCAGTGCAATTGTCAAATCAAGGGAGAAGCACAGACTAGAAGTATTCACACAATTGTGGGTAGTTTTTTCCCCAGATTCTACTGAGAGATGCTAATCAGGGATTTAGGGTCAAGTGAATTCAGAAGTTGGTGAATTCTCCATCCATCCATCCATCCATCCATCCATCCATCCATCCATCCATCCATCCACCCATCCATCCATCCAAACATGCACACATCCAAGCATGCATACATCCAAGCATGCATACATACATCCATCCATCTGGCCTGCCTTCCTTCCTTCCTTCCTTCCTTCCTTCCTTCCTTCCTTCCTTCCTTCCTTCCTTCCTTCCTTCCTTCCTTCCTTCCTTCCTTCCTTTCATCCTCCATCCAACTGATCAACCTTCCTTCCTTCCATCTGTTCATCCTCCATCCATTTATTCCACCTCCCTCCCTCCCTCTCTTCCTCCCTCCCATCCTTTTCTTCCTTCTACCAGAAGATTGTAGACAGACCTGGAGGTATTAAAGGATTGGATATGGGCCAATCATCTGAGAAAACAGAAGAAATCTTGATAGCCTTACAGTAAACTCCATAGATAGACTATCCATGGTTCTTTTTAGACTGAGATAGTCCATCTAGTGCCTTCATAACATCATGTCTAATTTTCTGCAGAACTTCCACCTTCAAAGATGATTCAGGAAATCCATAAACACAAAGTGTTGACACCTATTGTGTGGTATTGGTGGTTATTCCTGGTAATCTTCTCAATGTTCAGTTATCGTCAAGATATTGGTGCTCATTCAGAAGATGCTAATGTTGTGGTTAGCCAGCAGCAGGTGTGGACAGTGGAGGACAGCCAGGACTCAGATGAGGGGCCAGGACCCTTAGGGGGTGGACTGCTGCCTTCAGAGATTGTGGGGGCTGACAGCAGCAATGAGGAGGTTCCGAGGAGCCTGTGCCAAGTGCGCATGCGCACAGGATTGATCATAGGAAAGAGCAGCTGCAAAAGCACAGGCGACTCAGGAGTAAGGCTGCAAGGTAATGGCCCCTCCTTCAAGAAGATAAAAGCCAGTTTTGAAGAAGGCAAAGACTCTCTGAGACTCAGCCTCGTGGACATTATAGTTAGTATTTGAAAACTCTTGTAAACTATTTTTTATCTCTGGGTTTTTGGCAGCCTTGACAAACAACTTGGCAAGATTCTTTCTTGTCAGAGCTAATTAGTTGGAAGCAGCCTTTTATCTGTGAAGAAACAGAATTTGTGGATTAAACCTTAAAAGGTGAGGGCTGCTGCCTTTGTCTTGTGTTTGCTCTCTTAGAACCAGGTTGGGTCAGAACAGTTAAATGGTCTAAATATTTTTTGAAATCCCTCTGTTGATATTCCCCATCCCTTAATACTTGTTTAGAGAGCTTTGCTTATAGTATCAACAATAAATAAGGTTTACAAGGGTAGTAATCCCACCCATGGAATTTGCTGTCTTTAGAAATTCTTCGCACATCTTCCATACTTTAAATTGTACCAACAATTTAAGGCATACCTCTTTACACAAAACTTTCACGGCCTTCCTTGATGTGTTTGCTTTTATTATTATAAACCACACTGTGTTTGTCAAAGAGCCATCTATAAATATAAATATTTACAGTAGCAACCACGGCATCTTCATGAAGGGGACATCAGAAACAATTTACTGATGTCTTCTAATCCAGCCTTCCTTCAGCAATATTTCCCTGAATTTCCTAATTAATTACATGGAAAATTAGAACTTTTAATTAATGATTTATCAGTTGTAGCCAGTTCTAATATTTTTCTTGTAATAGCCCTCTCTGCGCGGATCTCAGAAAAGTGTGTTTATTTTATAATTTTATTTAACAAAACAACAACCTTGAAGTATTTAATTACGGCAGGGATTTTCCGTCATACAAAGAGTAGTATACGTGAGTGCCGGTTATTCTTTTTTTTTTTTTTGGTCTCTTGAAATATCTTCAAATTCTGCTTCCATCTCTCCTTTCTGTGTTTTGAGAAATGGGCACAAATGAAACAAACACTTCAGTTAGTACATCAACAAAGATTATCCATGCGAGACAATTTACTTGAAACACTGCTAGATCTGAAGAGCTCAAGGTCAATTTGTTTTTGTAAATGCTGAAAATCAAAACAACCCTTTTGGAAGAATTCTTATTTCCCCCCAATCTGAAGTCTATCTATGCCCTCAATCTTGGCTTGCCTCCTACGTTTCTACCATCTGAATGGGCCATGTTAAAAACGAAGAAGACTTAAACTTAAGTCCTCTTGGGTTGTATAACACACTGGACAATGAGTATTCTCTGATATCAGTATCTCATAGAAATGTATGTGATTCAACAGTGCCACCATTTTTTTTACGTGGTTGGTTTGCTAGCTGGGCATCTAACTTCTTCCTTTCTCATCCAGGACTTCTCATGGTGGGCGAGCAAGGTGGTGAAGCAGAGTGAACAAAGTATATTTAAATTGACATCTGGCCAGTTCCATAAATCTGTCTCTATTGCATCATAATCAATGCATTGTAGAAATGTCTACTTATTGCAATGAGTATGAGAAAGGACTACTGGTAGTCCTTGGCTTACAACAGTTCATTTACTGACTGTTCAAAGCAGTGGTGGTATTCTACTGTTTTGGCCCGGTTCTGCCGAGCCGGTAGCAGCAATGAGCAGTGGAGACCGAACCAATTCTCTCCACTGCTCTGCTGTTGGGACCACCTGTCCACCCTCTACTCACCCTTATCCTCTGAATTTGAAGTGCAGCTGCTTTGCATGGCATAGATGAGTGCCGCGCGGCACCTGCTGAAGTGACCAGGATCATGTAGGCTTTAGAATGCCTCTGTGCCTGCTCAAATGCCTCTGCGCCTGGGCAAAGGGAACATTTGGTATGCATGCAAAATGTGTGCACATGCGCAAAGTGCTCCCACCAAGGAACGCCCACCAAACTGGTGGTAAAAGTATTTGAATCCCACCACTGGTTCAAAGTTACAATGGTACCAGTGGTGGGCTTCAACCGGTGTAACAACTGGTTCGGTGAGCGTATGCTTTGTCTGTGTCCTTAGGGTCACCTGAGTAGTGCAAATGACAAACCTCCAAGGGGCCTCAATGACTCTCTAAAAGAATGCAAATGACCAGCTGTCTGCAAGGAGTATCAATCCTTCATTTCCCTACCATCCAGTCAGAGCTGAAGAAGCTTCTTGGATGAGAAGTGAAATGTCTTCAAAGAAAGACCAGAAAGTCCAGTTGCCTCTTGAAAAAACACCTTTGGGACAACCATGACCTGGATGATGGAGAATCTCCATAGACAATCAAGCTCAGAGATTGCCAAAGACCCTAAAAGAATATTTATTGTGTCAGTGTAAACCCATTCACTTCAGAATAATATCGAACATTGCCCCCAAATGTAGACATCAAACCAACAAGCTTTCCTGATTCCTCCCTCCAAAGCGATGAACTCAGTTTTGAAAGGCCACAAAAATTATATAGCACATTCAGACCCGTCCATCATGCTAGACTTTCAGTAAACAAGGATATGTAGAGAAGTGGATCAAAAGAGTCAGAATAGAAAGCAGAAGAAATTGCATCAGGAGATAAAAGAAAAGGAAGTGAAATCTAATTCGATACACCAGCTCCGTTCACTACCCACCTCTCTCTATTTTTCTACTCATAAAAATCAACTTTGATTTCACCCCACATCAATTCATATGCTTCCTTTATTCTTTAAAATGCAAAAGAAATCCTCTCTTTGTGTGGATCTCATCAATTCCACCTACCCTGACTTTTGCGGCCAGGGGAGAAAAAACACAGTGTTTTGTACTGTTGTGTTGCTTTTTCCCCTCCTTAACCTTCATTTATTTGTGTGCAATTGTATCCTAATTTATATTCTCGGTATGATCGAAACACCGCAATATTCTGCATCATCGTCGTCAAGTATCTGCAGTCCACCTTCATTCATTCATCGCCACACGCAACTCCAGTTCATTCCTTTCATGTTTTCCCCCCGATGTACACAATGCTCACTTCCATTTAACAACAAGGACAGAAGCTTGGTTTTAAGATGTGCAGTCTTTTTAATTTTATTTGACAGAGCATAGACCGGGGGATTGCAGTAAGATGCCACCTTATTTTTTTCAGACGGCAATCAAATCAAATCAACATCGGAACACGGTGGGCAACCTTCTGGTGTACTGATCTTTGAGAACATCACAAGGAATTAAATAGGCCTAGCTTTTGTTCATTGACTTTGAAGTGACTTTGACTTGTGTTGCTCATCTCGAGTAGAACTTTAGGATTGCCTGATGAGAAGACTTCTCTGTAGGTTGTGCGTGTACAACTTGGGTATCCCATTTTATCAGTGTAAAAAGGGACTAGGTGACCTATGAGGCATGGTGGCGCAGTGGTTAGAGTGCAGGTCTGCAGGCTACTTCTGCTGACTGCCGAGATGGCAGTTCAAATCTCACCAGGCTCAAGGTTGACCCAGCCTTCCATCCTTCTGAGGTGGGTAAAATGAGGACCAAGATTGTCGGGGGCAAGAGGCTGACTCTGTAAAACCACTTAGAGAGGGCTGGAAAGTAATGTATGTGTCCTTCCTTCCTTCCTTCCTTCCTTCCTGTCTTATTCCCTTTCTTAATCTCCTTCCTGGTGGCGCAGTGGTGAGAATGCAGTATTGCAAGGTAACTCTGCCTGCAGCCAGAAGTTCAATCCTCGCCAGCTCAAGGTTGACTCAGCCTTCTGTCCTTCCGAGGTGGGTAGAATGAGGACCCAGATTGTTGGGGGCAAGAGGCTGACTCTGTAAACTGCCTAGAGCAATTGTAAAGCACTGTAAAGCGGTATATAAGTCTAAGTGCTATTATTATTGCTATTTTATCATTATTGCAGCTTGGCAAATGTACATAGCCAGATGGCAGATAATATTTGAATTGGAGTGAATTTGTTGGAGTCCTGACACCAGAATTATTTCTATGGGATTGCATCCTTCCATTGGGAATTAAATTAATGGACCAATGCACTTTATATGTCTACATACAGGGCATTGGCTTTTGGGTCTGCAGGTAGTTGTTGACTTACAACAGTTCATTTAGTGACCAAAGTTATGAAGGCCCCGAGAAATATAACTTATGACCGTTTTTCATACTTACAAGCTTGGTAGCATCCCCACCATCAACGTGTTCAACGTTCACATGTTTGGCAACTGGTTCATACTTACGACCGTTTGCTGTGTCCCAGGGTCACGTGATCCCCTTTTGCAACCTTCGAACAAGCAAAGCCAACAGGGAAGCCAAATTCACTTAACAATCATGTTACCGACTTATCAACTGCAGCAATTCACTTAACAGCTGTTGCAAGAAAGGTCATAAAACGGAGAAAAATTGACCTAAAATGTCTCACTTAACAACAGAAACTTTGGGCTCCATTGTGGCTATACCTCTATTTAGATGCTGGTACTCAGTGGAGTTACATGAAACAACATCCAGGATTTATCCGAATTCTGACCACTTTCCCTTAAATCCCTCAGAGTAAAATTCAAATTTCTCACTTAGCAACATACATTTTGGGCTCAATTGTGGTCGTAAGTCTAGGACTCCCTGGAATAAGCCCCTAACATGTGGCCCTTATGAATCCTGTTGGTAAAATGAAAATTCTATATGGTGGTGTAATAATCGTGATGCTTTGATTACAGGCCGCAAAGATAACTTGACTTTGGCCTGAATTTGAAGAAAATGTCCTATCAGTGAGACAGGATATGACCTGGCTTTGAGAAATGGCCGCCATCTTAATCTCTGTTTTTGTACATATACACACACACCTGACAACTTGTAAGTGGAATACTTGAAATAAATTGGGCAGAGTCTGTTATTAATTGGCCCCAGGAGGCGCATCTTGTTGTGGCTTGAGTTTTCCTCCAAGGGGCAAAAAATGGAGATGGGTTTTTCATCCATGTTGCTTTCCTATTTCATACAAGCTTGCCCGTTTTTAATCACGTGCTTGGGAATTTTGTCAGAATCAAAACCTTTGGGCAATCATGGGTTGCAAAACCTAGCAATTCTTTGGGGTTTGACCTTATCGCTTCCCCTTGATATCATTCCCCTTCCTCACAGCTTATTTCTATCAAGCATTTCCCACAGAACGGAGTTCTGAAGGTTCCTATATGCTCTCTGGGGAATTTTGGGAGTTGAAGTCCACAGGTCTTAAAGTTGCCAATTTTGGTGACTCCTACATGCTGGCCGGGAAATTCTGGAAGATTCCCACTGGTGGAATTCAACCCGTGTAACAACCAGTTTGGTGAGCACACACTTCCATACTACCGGTTCGCCCGAACCAGTCCATACCAGATGAATCCCACTCCTGAAGATTCCTATATGCTCACTGGGAAATTCTGGAGTTGAAGTCCACAGCTCTTAAAGTTGCCAATTTTGGAGATCCTGACACGCTGGCTGGGGAATTTTGGGAATGGAAGGCCTTGAGTTTTGAAGTTGCCAAGTTTGGAGGCGCCTGTTCTAGACAGATGATTGAATCTTCTAATGACGTTATCAATGTCATGAAATACATATTACAACAGGACAATGCAAGCTTTTTTTTACATGTTCACCAAACATGATTAACTCTCCTGTCTTGTTCACACTTCCGGCATAAATTTGAAGTTGCTTTTATACCTTCTAGACCTTAACTCCAGTGGCATATGCCAAGGGTAGCCAAAAAACCACTCCACAAGCGATCTGTTCAGTATAAATTGAAGTTTCACACTTTCCTAATCATTGTAATTTCTTTTCTTTCTGACCAACTTGATTTGCTGTTCTGCCTAGAAAGTGACAGAAGGGGAAAAAATTAAAGCCTGTTTCTTCCCTGGCCTTCCTCAGATTAATTAAAGTATGTATTAAACTTTTGAACCTTGCAGTAATTTATCATCAAAGCAAAGCAGAATAGACTGTGTCATGGGTTGCTACATAACCAGATAGAGTTTTCTGTTTTTTCTTGAAATGAAAATAAATGATGGCCATGAGAAGATGGACGTGGATTATAAATAAATTATTGTGGTTCTCAAAATTATTCTTCCTTCCTCCCTCCCTCCCTCCCTCCCTCCCTCCCTCCCCCCTCCCTTCCTTCCTTCCTTCCTTCCTTCCTTCCTTCCTTTTCTCCATTTAGTCATTAATATAGTATACAGAAGACAGGCCAATAATTTGCCAATAGATTTTGGGGCACGGTCTGTTTCCCAAGGGGTGGGAACCAATTTTGTAATAATCAGGATTCAGAGGGGGGAGCAACATGTGCATTTGTGTTCTTTTCTTGTCTTTGTGATGCACTTTTTAGATATCTTGATTGTTTCGCATTTTCTTTCGTTATGTTTGTCTTTTGTTCAATGTTTTTTTTGGAATTTTGTATTTTAGCTTTCTTTTGAACAACAACAAAAAAATGGAATGGAAAAAAGAGGGAGGGAACCAATCAGCTGTGATTGTGATGCAATGGAAACGTAAGAAGGCCATTTGGTGACTGATGTTTTGAACTCCTTTTTAAAATGCTGTTCTCATTTCCGACAGTCGAGAATGGAATTAAAAGTATATTTTTACCTCACCAGGAAGATGCTCTTATTGAAAATGACTTTGTCGTCTTTTTCTTGCCAAGTTGTCCTTTATCTGTGTTCTCAATATTATTACCTTTTTCCTCCGCTGCGCTAGTGCCATGAACAAGGATGCTAATGAAGGAATGCCACAGAAGATTAAGCTCCTAGGGAGTCTGTTTAATGGGACCTCCTTCAAAAGAGATAAGACCATATTGCTTGTCCATTAAAAAGAGCTTTTAAGAGCAACAGGGCACTCCTTTCTCTGGCAGTCTTGAACAAACTATCACAACAAAGCACCCAAGTGTATTTAAGCGAAGAAAGGGGAGAGTGAAAATTTCAAAAAAAAAGGTGAATTTCCTGCAAAGATGCTGGAGAATATCTGAAAAATCCAAAGTGGGATAGGTCAAAGAAGATGTGCCTCTCCTCCAATATACTGACTTGGCCTCTTACTTACCTGAGCTATTTGTAATCTTTGACATCTTAATGTTGTTTGCACCTTCCTTTCTAAGTTTCCTAAGTTTCTTAATTATGTTGCCTACATTGTGATTTTAAAAAGGAAAGGAAGGAAGATAGAAAGAAAGGAAGGAAGGAAGGAAGGAAGAGGGAGGGGGGAAGGAAGGAAAGAAGGAAAGTGGGAGGGAGGGAAGGAAGGAAGGAAAGAGAAAGAAGAAAGAAAGAAGGAAAGAAAGAAAAGGAAGGAAGGAAAGGAGGAAAAAGGGAGGGAGGAAAGGAAGGTTAGAAGGGAAGAAAAAAGAAGGGAGGGAAGGAAGAAAAGATAAATAAATAAGGAGGAAGGAAAGATAAATAAATAAATAAAAAAGAAAGAAAGAAAATAAGGAAGGAAAGGAGGAAAGTGGGAGGGAGGAAGGGAAGGTGAGAAGGGAAGAGAAAGAAGAAGGAAGGGAGGGAGTAAAGTGGGAGGGAGGGAAGAAAGGAAAGAAGAAAGAAGGAAAGAAAGAAAAAAGAAAGAAAGAAGAGGACAAAATTGGAGGGAGGAAGGGAAGGTGGGAAGGGAAGATACAGAAGAAGGAAGGGAGAAAGGGAGGAAAGTGGGAAGGAGGGAGGGAGGGAAGGAAGAGAGAAAAGATAATAAATAAATAAATGAGGGAGGGAGGGAAGGAAGGAAGGAAAGATGAAAGAAAAGGACACTCTTAGATGGCACAAATGGGATGGGTTGTATCACCTTGGTAGACCGTTAACTATCATAGATAGTTAGAAACAAGCCATCTGAATCTATCGATGGTCAGTCTTTTCTTTCCAGGGTTTCAAAGTTCTGAGACGTTTGCTGTCCTAACATTCTTGTTGCTATGAAAGCAGGGCCTACCAGAGGGAGCATCCGATGCAAAGTTGGCCTTATGAGTAGCTACTCATCAAAGGCCTCCGTTGGACACCTGCCATGGTAACTGCTGGCTCACCCATCTCTGATTCTTTTTTCCTTGAGCGCCAAACACATATTAGGCACCTAATCAAACAACTTCTCTCCACTTTTGGCAACTTTAGATGGTTGTGTTTTTTTGTTTTGCATCTGGGAATAGCCACCGATTCATGATCCAGAGAGTTCAGCTGCCACATTTCCCCCTTTTTATTGTTTATTTTTCATTTGTATTTATTTGAAGAGCTTTTGGGAGACTTCCATATTCCCTTCAACAGCTGAGCTGCTTATAAAGACAATCAGCAATAAGATGGATGACGCAAATGCAGGGAGAGGTTTCAGCTGTCAGATAGCAGAAGAACAGAAGAACAAAAGAGTTGGAAGGGACCCCGCCTGAGCAAAGTCCAATGCTTTGCTCCGGCAGGAAACTCTATACCATTAATGGATGCGTGGTACTTTTTTTCCCGGGGACGCAGTGGCTCAGTGGCTAAGATGCTGAGTTTGTCGATCAGAAAGGTCAGCAGTTCGGCGGTTCAAATCCCTAGCACCGCGTAATGGAGTGAGCTGCCATTCCTTGTCCAAGCTTCTGCCAACCTAGCACTTCGAAAGCATGTAAAAAATGCAAGTAGAAAAATAGGGACCCCTTTGGTGGGAAGGTAATAGCATTCCGTGCGCCTTTGAAGGCATTTAGTCCTGCCGGCCACATGACCATGGAGACGTCTTCGGACAGCGCTGGCTCTTTGGCTTTGTAACGGAGATGAGCAGTGCCCCCCAGAGCTGGAAACAACTAGCACGCCTGTGCGAAGGGAACCTTTCCCTTTCCCTTTATTTTTTTTCCCATTTGAAAAAAAGAAAAATGAGAACAGTCTATTTAGAATCACACTGCATTAAAATCGCTATAAATCCCAGAAATTAATTAATGGATATGGGAGTCATTTTTTTTTTCCAATTCATAGGAACAATTAATTTATTGCAAAGGGACATGAAAATTTTTGCAACTGTGTTTGTTGAAAGAGAGATATGGCTCATGATGTGTTTCAATACCATTTTTATGGCAAAGGCCTTGATGAACCAAAAATGTCTCATTCTTACTTAGAACATTATTTTCCTGTAGTGAAGGAAAATGCACGTAGAATACTGCATCCAGTTTTGGTCATCATATTATGACGGAGATGTTGGGACTCTGGAAAATGTGCAGAAAAGAGCAAGAAAGATGAGTAGGAGATTGGAGACTAAAACATATGAAGAATGGTTGCAGGAATTGGATATGTCTAGTCTAAAGAAGAGAAGGATTATGGATGACATGAGAGCAGTGTTCCAATATTTGAGGGGCTCCCACAAAGAAGAGGGGGTCAACCTATTCTCCAAAGCATTTGAAGGCAGAACAAGAAGCCATGGATGGAAACTAACCAAGGAGAACTAAGAAGAAACTTCCTAACAGAGAGAACAATTAACCAGTGGAACAACTTGCCACCAGAAGTTGTGGGTGATTCATCACTGGAGGCTTTCAAGAAGAGATTGGACTCCCATCTGTCAGAAATGGTGTAGGGTCTCCTGCTTGAGCAAAGGGTTAGACTAGAAGACCTCCAAGGTCCTTTCCAACTCTTGTTATTCTGTTAAAGAGCATTTCATGGGACTAGAACAGGCTTGGTCCCAGGTGTGGATGAGTGGAGCTCTAGCTATTGAGGGTGAGATTTTTCAGATGCTTCCCAAACACGCCTTTAGTTGGAAATGCTTCTATACAAGGGTGAATGAATGAATGAATGAACAAAGAAAGGGAGTTATTATGACAACACTATTATGATGATGAGAAGTGCTTGGGGAAAAAGACGATGGGGTGAGATTGGATGTGAGGCTAAAATACAGCTGTCTCAACGGCATCAAACATCACTCAAAATGGTGACTGCAGTGTATTGTAGATATATTAATAGAATATAAAATAAAAGAGTTAGAAGGGACCTTGGAGGTTTTCTAGTGACTAGTCCAACCTCCTGCTCAAGTAGGAGACCCTACATCCATGATGGCGAACCTATGGCACGCGTGTATTCCGGTATTTTTGGAAAAACAGGAAGTGATGAAACGGGGCTAATTTTCATCCTGCAAAGCCTGCAGAAGCCTGCAGAAGCCTTCCTCAAGTCTTTGGGAGGCCAAAAAAGACCTCAAACCCACCAAAAATCAGTGGTGAGACACAGTGCAGGTTAGGGGGCGGTGGGGGAGTGGGGGGTGGAGTGAGGGATTGCACGTGCATGCGTAGGGGGTGTGGGAGGGCATGCATTGCCATCTTGGTGCTGGCACGTGAGCACGAGCATGCAAGCGCATGCACAACTTTTGGCACAGGGGCCCCAAAAGGTTAGCCACCACTGACCTGCATCATTCTGGACAAATGGCTGTTCAATCTCTTCTTGAATACCTCCAGTGATGAAGCTCCCACAAACTTCTCGAGGCAAGTTGTTCCATTGTATAAATGTTCTCACTATCAGGAAATTTCCCCTTAGTTCTAGGTTGCTTCTCTCCTTGATTATTTTCCCTCCATTGCTTCTTGTCCTGCCTTCAGGGGCTTTGGAGAATAGCTTGACCCCCTCTTCCCTCAGCTATGTCCCAGTTCTTACTTCCTGCTAAACAGGGGTGGGATTCAATTTTTTTAACAACCAGTTCTGTGAGCGTGGCTAAGTTAGTGGGCGTGGCTTGGTGGTCATGTTATTGGCTGGGTGTGGCCAACTCAATATCACTCACAGCGAGGCACGCATCTCCTCGCCTGGCCTCTCATGACTGTGGGGATACTGCAACAGTCGTAAGTGTGAAAAATGGTCATAAGTCACTTTTTTCAGTGCCATTGTAACTTTGAATGGTCACTCCACACAAGCAAAGTACCAACAAAGGAGAGGAAAAAAACTCCAGAGAAGTTCCAGAGACAGGAAGTCTAGTCCTGCCAAGAATGTAATAAGGGTTAACGGAGACGCAGTTTCTGTAAGCAACACCAGAATGTTTCCTTCCTGCCTTCCTTACAGGATTAGACCAGTAATTCCTTCTAACAACCAGTTCTCCGAACTGCTTAGAATGTTAACAACCAGTTCTAGCGAATAGGTGCGCACTGGTAGAATCCCACCCCTGCTGCTAATTCAACAATCCCATTCTCCTTCATTGCCTTTGTTCTATTCTCCATTGTGTCGTTCTACAGAGCATCTACAGCACATCCCAGGCTTTGCTGGCTTGGACTTTCCCTGCTTCAGTTTCCACGTGTGTCCAGGGACTTATGCACAGTCTAGCAATTCCCATAAATGTTGTTTTCCTCTTCTGCTCCATGTTGATACCAATCCTGGTTGTACAGCATCACAAAGGCTTGCGATTAGGAAAATGACAGAATAATAGAGATGAAAAAGAACTTGGAGGTCCTCTAGTCAAGCAGGAGACCTGGACCATTTCAGACAAATGGTTGTCCAATCTCTTCTTAAAAACTTCCAGTGTTGGAGCATAATTCGCAACTTATCGAGGCAAGTCGTTCCATTGGTTAATTGTTCCCACTGTCAGGAAATTTCTCCTTAGCTCTAGGTTGCTTCTCTCCTTGGTTAGTTTCCACCCATTGCTTCTCGTCCTGCCCTCAGCTGCTTTGGAGAATAGCTTGATTCCTTCTTTGGGGCAACCCCTCAATTATTGGAAGGCTGCTATCATGTCATCCCAAGTCCCTTCTTTTCAGTAAACTAGACATACCCAGTTCCTGCAACCATTCTTCATATTGAAAGAACGAGAGAAAAAAGAAGAAGAAAGAAAAGCAGAGGATTTTCAAACCGAGCCCTCCCTCTTCAAGGCAAACAGATAATTAGAAAAACAAGAACACAGCCAGGAAATGGTATTCAGATTTGGCTTCCTTTTTAATCATGCAAATTCATCTGGCCCATAGCTTACAAGATTTATTTAGCAGAGGATTGAAAGGCTACCCAAATGCCAGCTTCGTTTTCCTTTTCTGTAATAACTTTGGAGGACATGACAGGAGGAAATAATAGCAATAGTAGTTGTAGTGGTGGTGGTGGTGATGATGATGATGATAGCAACAACAACGATATTAATAATAATAATAATAATAAAAAAAAAACACCCTGGACTTAACAGTTGTCGATAAGAAAGACAAAAAAGTCTGGATAGTAGATGTGGCAGTGCCTGGAGACAGCAGAAGAGAAGAGAAATGACTGGAGAAGAAAATAAAATACAAAGAGCTACAAATAGAAATAGAATGACGGTGGCAAAGGCAAGCAAGGGTTGTACCATAGGCGCTTTGGGTACTGTCCCAAAACAACTGGAACACTGCTTGAACACCATTGGCATTGACAAATTTCAGTCAATTGCAGAAGGCAGCTTTGCTTGGAACAGCTTCCATCCTGCGGCGATCTCTGTAACACCATCAAACATCCAGATTTGCCTATCCCAGGTCCTTGGTAAGGACTCGAGAGGGAGACAAAAATGACAAAACCCAGTCTGAATATCATGATTCAGGTTCAATGTCTGAAGAGGAAGACTACCATATCTGCAAAACTCTGCACAAGCACTAAAAATTGAGTCATCCTTTTCTGGATGTCCTTGCTCCCATCTAGTGGTTATCCAGAGTTTTACAGTCCAGCTACAGTAAATCAAGTAAAAAGGAAAGACTGAGCCACATACATGAGACTGATGGACAAAACTTTCTTTATTCCTTATAAAACATTGCTGCATGGTCCGTATGCAATTTTGTTTGGGGCACCTGCTGTTGTGTAGGTGTCAATAATAAATTATGCATGCTATTATTGCTATCCAACAATATTCTGGGTGAGATTTGTATACCAAGAGGAGGCTTGCAATGACTGAAGTGATATTTCACAATATAATTGCCAGGAATTGGGCAGGTCTAGTCTAATATAGAGTGGGACATGGTAGCTCATTGACTAAGACGCTGAGCTTGTCAATCAGGAAGGTTGGCAGTTTGGCAGTTTAAATCCCTAGCACCCCGTAATGGAGTGAGCTCCAGTGGTGGGATTCAAATTTGTTTTTACTACTGGTTCTGTGGGCGTGGCTTGATGGGTGTGGCAGGGGAAGGAGATACTACAAAATTCCCATTCCCTTCCCACCCCAATAACCTGCTTTCCAGCTCCATTCTCCTGTGCAGGGCAACCAAAGAAGACCCAGCCGATCAGCTGGGACTCAATGGGAGGCAGAGAAGAGATGGGGTTGGCGGGGCCAGTCAGAGGTGGGATTGGCTGGTTCTCTGAACTACTCAAAATTTCTGCTACCAGTTCTCCAGAACTGGTCAGAGCCTGCTGAATGCCACCTCTGGAGATCTCCCATTACTTGTCCCAGCTTCTGCCATCCTCACAGTTCGAAATCATGTAAAAATGCTGTAAGTAGAAAAATAGGGACCCCTTTGGTGGGAAGGGAACAGCATTCTGTGCACCTTTGGTGTTTAGTCATGCCGGCCACATGACCATGGAGACGTCTTCAGACAGCGCTGGCTCTTCGGCTTTGTCACAGAGATGAGTACTGCCCCTAGAGCCAGAAATGACTAGCACGTATGTGCGAGGGGAACCTTTACCTTTTAGTCTAGACAAAAGGAGGGCTAGGATTGATATGATAGCAGTCTTCCAATATTTGAGGGGCTGCTCCAAAGAAGAGGGAGTCAAGCTATTCTCCAAAGCACCTGAGGGCAGAACTAAGAAGCAATGGATGGAAACTGACCAAGGAGAGAACCAACCTAGAACTAAGGAGAAATTTCCTGACTATTAAAACAATATATCAGTAGAAGTTGCCTCCAGAAATGGTGGGTGCTCCATCAGTGGAGACTGTTAAGAATACATTTCATCATAAGTTTCTTCCCTTTTATAAAAAAAAGTTCCTCATAGATCCAATCACAGAGATGACGATAAATGTACTCTCCAAAGCAAGAAGCAACTGGTGGAAGCTCATTTGGGAGAGACCCAATCTAGAACCAAGGACAAATTTCCTGACAGGGAGAACCATAAACCAGTAGAACTGCTTGCCTTCAGAAGTTGTGGGTGCTCCAACACTGGAGGTCTTCAAGAAGAGATTGCACAGACACTTGTCTGAAATGGTGTAGGGTCTTATCCCTGAGCAGAGGGTTGGACTACAAGACCTCCAAGGTCCCATCCAGCTTTGTTATTCTGCTAATCTGTTAACAAACTCTGTCAATTAAGTTTTTAAAAAAGGAACTGCATGCATATAATCTGCAATGCATTTCCTCCAAAATTGCAAAGTATGGGAAAGGAAAAATAAAATAAAATAAAAGCATTGTATCTCTATTTGGAAGGGGAAGGAAAACTCTCTAATTTTTATTAAACTTTGATCCATCTTTCATAACTTGTACCAATACGTTTGCTTTTTTATTTTTTTACTTTTAGAGGTACTAACATGGAATTATCTTCTCTTTGAAAACATTCCCCTTTGTAGAAAAGATTCCAGACCAAACACTTCAAGAATAATATAATAATAATAATAAAAATAACTCATGTCCTTTCCTTCCCCCAGTTTTGCGTTGAGTGTGGAAGGATGAATGTGAAAACCAATTGTATTGAGCGATTGCACGGAGGCGCTTCACAAGGTACTGTGTGGAGAAGAGGGAACCAATTGTGTTGAGCGATTGCACGGAGGTGCTTCACAAGGTACTGTGTGGAGAAGAGGGAAGAGATGTTTTTGTAAACACAATCTGAAAATACATCGGCCTGGCCTTCAACTCCCCAGAGGAATTGATGGGAAGAGATGCAATATATTAAAGCTTTAATCTGATTGAGTTTTCTTTAAAGGAGTTACTTAGCATAGCTTCAATTCAGCCCACTAATGTCATCGACACACACCTGGGAAATGTCACATTATGGATAGGAATATGAACAAAAGTGATTCACTTTTGATCTGAAGGGATTCCGGAATTAGCTTGGAAGTGAATTAGGCATCTGGCACTTGGATTTTGTTTCATTAAAACAGGGGAAATGCTTTTGTTAAGCCCTCAACATCCAACCATATGACAATAAGGCAGGCTGGTTATTAAGTGGGTCATCGCGTGACTGCTCCCAATGATATGACCTTTTGGGCAGCAGTTGTTAAGTGAATCCATTATCTGCAATGGGTGGGGTTTTTTTTGTTAGAACGTTGGCCGTGAGAATTGAATTGAGGTAGTGAAAACTCTACAATTGATATGAATGATGTGTGCATTCAAGAACAGAATAGAATAACAAGAGTTGGAAGGGAACATGCAGGTCTACTCCAGCCTTCTGCTGAAGAAGGAGGCCCCATACCATATATCATATGAAGGAGACCCTATATTCATATCCCAAAGGAATGGTTGTCCAATCTCTTACTTAAAACCTCCAGTGTTGGAACATCCACAACTTTTGTAGGCACGTTGTTCCACTGATTAATTGTTCTAACTGCCAAGAAATTTAATTCTAAGTTGCTTCTCACCTTGATTAGTTCCCATCCATTGCTTCTTGTCCTGCCTTCAGGGGCTTTGGAGAGTAGCTCGACTCCTTCTTTGGGGCAGCCCCTCAAATATTGGAAGACTGCTATCATGTCACCCCTAGTTCTTCTTTTTATTCAACTAGACGTACTCAATTCCTGCAACCGTTTTTCTTCCAGCCCCCTAATCACCTTATGTTGCTCTTCTCTGCACTCTTTCTAATCTCAACATCTTTTAATAACGATGCCAAAAAATGACCATCCAAAGAAAAATTTTCAGAATCAATGTTTTCTATCAGAGTGAAATTACACATGACAGAAAAAAAAAATAGTATTTATCTGTTCACTAGCTGCCCAACCCCTTTGTATTATAGTATCGGGGTGGGATTCAAAAACCTCAGCAACCAGTTCGCTGGGTGCAGAGGTGGTCTTCAGCAGGTTCAGACCAGTTCTGAGCTGGAAAGCAGGTTATTGGGGTGGGGAGAGAATGGGCATTTTGCAGTAACTTTCCCCTGCCATACCCACCAAGTCATGCCCACAAAGCCAAGGCATGCTCACAAAGCCTTGCCCGCAGAACCAGTAGTAAAAAAAAATTGAATTCCACTACTGGCTGGGTGGGCATGGCCATGGTGGGTGTGGCTGACCCAAACTTCTGGGAGGGCCATTTCAGAGGTGGGATTCAAATTTTTTAACAACTGTTTCTGTGGGCATGGCTTAGTTGTTGGGCGTGGCTTGGTGGTCATGTTATTGGCTGGGTGTGGCCAACTCAATATCACTCACATCGAGGAACGCATCACCTCGCCTGGCCTCTCATGACTGTGCGGATGCTGCAACAGTCATACGTGTGAAAAACGGTCATAAGTCACTTTTTTCAGTGCCACTGTAACTTTGAATGGCCACTCCACATAAGCAAAGTACTAGCAAAGGAGGGGAAAAAAAACTCCAGAGAAGTTCCAGAGACAGGAAGTCTAGTCCTGCCAAGAATGTAATAAGGGTTAACGGAGAGGCAGTTTCTGTAAGCAACACCAGAATGTTTCCTTCCTGCCTTCCTTACAGGATTAGGCCAGTAATTTCTTCTAACAACCGATTCTCCGAACTGCTTAGAATGTTAACAACCGGTTCTAGCGAATAGGTGCGAACTGGTAGAATCCCACCCTTGGGCCATTTTTTTCACCTTTCCCAGAGTCTGGTGGCTTCCCTTGGGCCTCTGGGACGGTAAAAACAGCCTCCCCTGGGCTCTGGAGGCCCTCCGGAAGATGGAAAAACAGGCCCATTTCCTGACTTTCGGAAGGCCCATTTTCCCCCCACCCTGAGCCTCTGTGCAAGCCGTGCACTTACCTGCATCCAAAATGTGCTGCATGGAGACTCTGGGGAGGGGCAGGGAGGGGCCAGATGGGCAGGGCCAGTCGGTCAGTTCCACTACCGGTTCGGCGAACCAGATGTAAATTTAACATCCGGTTCACCTGAACCGGTCCGAACCGACTGAATACCACCGCTGTGTAGTATTCACAATCTTATGGAGGTAGTTTGCCTGATAGGAATATAATAACATTGCTGATCTTTCGTTGAGGTTATGGTCATGTAATAGATTGCCAAAAATAAATAATAAAAGGAGGAAAGAGGAAAGGAAAGAAATGAAAAATATAAAGAAAGGAATTGAAAAAAATAATTAAACAAAAAACACTCCCTCTGAAGCACAGAGAACTGGGAGAGGAGGTACCATAATTAAAGCAACGTGAAAAGGAAAAAAGGTTACATTTTTTGTTCTGGGATATCTTATGGGAATAGAAAAAAAATCATCGCTGAGGAAAGAATTAATTTTTAATATGAGCTGAAGTCAAATACTCTGGAGGTGGTGAATTTCCTATGTTGTAATGAAACCCACCAAGCCAACCTGTCTCTGTCAGTGTACAAGAGCTTCAAATATAATCCAGAAAGTTTAAGGAGTGTTTTTTTTTTAATAACACAGAGTATAATTTTATTATATTTTAGCTTCTCCTCAGTGGTTGTTCTGATCCAAACCTTGTTCCAAGGAAACAAACACCGAAACGGAGGTAACAGCAAAACCTTTTAATGATTCTTTATGAATTCCGTTCCATCCCAGTTAAAAGCTGTTTCAACCTAATTGTCTCTGATAAGAACGAGCCTTGCCAAGGTTGTGCAAGGCTTCCAAGAACACCAGATAAAGTTACTAAGAAATATTTCAAACACAAAAAGTCTCCAAACACCAACCAAGATATTCCAAATGTCCACAAGGCTTGAGTGCAAAAACTTCATTGCTTCCTGCAAAGAACTTGGGTTTCTCAGCTGGCTTTTTTCTCTTGAGGGAGGGGCCATTATCTTGCAGCCTTACCCCTGAGTCACCCGTGCTGCTGCAGCTGCTCTTTCCTTCAAGCAGCCCTGCGCTCAAGCGCCCTGGGCACAGGCTCCTCGGGGACCTCTTCATCCCTGCTGCCAGCCTCCACAATCTCCAAAGGCAGTGCTCCACTTCACTCCCTGATGGTCCTGGCCCCATCCCTGCATCACATGCAGGCCCCTCATCTGAGTCCTCGCTCTCTGAGACCTCAGCCATCCGCAACTGCTGCCGGTGAACCACAACACTGGTTAATGACAGCCTGTTCTGGTTGAAATTCTTAACAGACTTCTAATGGACTCAAATCAGGTACAGACAGTCCTCGACGTACAACCACAATTGAGCCCAAAATTCCTGTTGTTAAGTGAGACATTTATGAAGTGAGGTTTGCCCAGTTTTATGACTCTTTCTTGACATGGGCGTTGAGGATTCGCTGCTGTTGAAACATTAGGAACTTGGTCATTAAGTGAATCCCATTGACTCGGCTCATCAGAAGATCACAAAAGGGGATCACATGTCCCCCCCTTGGGATGCTGCAAACCGTCATAAATACGAGTCAGTGGCCAAGCGTCTGAATTTTGATCATGTGACCACAAGGATGCTGCAATTGTAGTAAGTGTGAAAAGCGATCATAAATCTCTTCTTTCGGTGCCATTGTATTTTTCTGATCACCAAACGAACTATTGTAAGTCAAGACTGCATTCAATTAATATTTGGATCATTCATTCATTCATTCAACTAATTTAAGAGGGAAAGGAAGGTAGCAAAGTGGCAAGATGGCAACTGCCATTTTTCTCTTCCTCTTTTCTCTTGTTCTTTCTCTCTTTCTTTTCCTACTTTCTCTCACTTTCCCTTTTTTCTTTTCTTTCTCTTTCTCTCATTCTTTCTCCTTCTGTCTCTCTTTCTCTTTCTTTTTCTCTTTCTGTCTCTCTTTCTCCCTCTCTTTCTACTTTTCCCTTTTTCTTTCTTTCTCTCTCTTTCTTTCTCTCTTTCTCCTTTTCCCTTTCTTTCTCCCTCTCTCTTTCTACTTTTCCCTCTCTTTCTCTTTCTTCCTTTTACTCTTTCTTTCTCTCTCTTTCTCCTTTTCCCTCTCTCTTTCTTTCTCCCTCTCTCTTTCTACTTTTCCCTCTCTTTCTCTTTCTGTCTTTCTCTCATTCTCTCTCTCTCTTTCTCTCTCTTTTTCTTGTTTTCTCTCTCTCTCTTTCTCCTTTCTTTCTCTTCCCTCTCTCCCTCCCTCCACACAAACAGGTATTACTGCACATTGTACAGATCCTTCTCCCCTCTTCTCTTTCATTTAAAAGGAATCCTGATTTGTGTTGGGCCTGCCTGCCTGTGCAGCAATATTAAACCTCATTCATCAACTCCCTGTACACATGTGCCCAAGCCAGAGGTCAAAGATCGAGTGGATTTTCTAAGCTCCCAGAGACAGGTTGGTCATCTGCATATGGCACGGGGAAGGAGGGAGCAGCTGTTTCTCAGAAGATTAATAAGCCAGATAAAAAAAAACACACTCTAACCTGGCTTGCTTTGCATCTTAAGGACAGGCTAAAATACCTCTTTGCCACTGGAGAGAACAAGCAAGCTTAGAGAGCACTGAGGAGACCACGATGCCTCTTTTTTTCTTAACCTGGCAAAAATTTTGAATATCCCCAAAGAAATATTGTCCCGTTTTGAAAAACAGAATAGAATAGAATATAGAAAATGAATGGAATGGAGTAGACTAGAATGGGATAAGAGAGAATAGAACAGAACAGAATAGAACAGAATAGAATAGAATAGAATAGAATAGAATAGAATAGAATAGTTGGAAGGGACCTTGGAGGTCTTCTAGTCCAGCCCTCTGCTCAGACAGGAAACCCTATACCATTTCAGACAAAGGGTTGTCCAATCTCTTCTCAAAAACTTCCAGTGTTGGATAATTCACATCTTGGAGCCCTAATAGACAATCAGTTCAATATAAGCCAACAGTGTGCAATGTGCAACAGTGTGAATTTTGTGATCAAAATTCAGATGCATGGCAACTGACTTGTATTTATGACAGTTGCAGTGTCCCGGGGTCATGGGATTCCCACTTTTGCGACCTTCTGACTGGCAAAGTCAACGGGAAAGCCAGGTTCACTTAACGACCGAGTTTACTAACTTATCCACTGCAGTGATTCACTGAACGGCCGTGTCAAGAAAGGGCGTAAAATGGAGCAAAAACCCACTTCATCAATGTCTCAATCAACAGCAGACATTTCAGGCTCTGTTGTCGGTCGTAAGTCGAGGACTACCTGCAATGCAATTAGAAGAGAACTAAAGAGTAAAAAAAAAAAAAAAATCCAGTGTGACATTATATGAGATATTTCAACCCAGGTAAATCAGTGGAGTTAAAAAAAAAAAAAAAACCACGAAAAACGAGAGAATGTCAACCAGAGCCGAAAATGTCAGGAGATGTTTAAATGCTAATTGTCTCCCTCGGAAGGAAGTGGGATAATTCAGATAATTCAACTATGATTCCCCCCACCCCGTTTTTTTGCAGTATTGATTGTGCATTTGTAAGGGGTAGCGAGTGCGGGATTAGCTCCCCCCCCCCCTTCGATCTGTGTGGCTCTCATTAAAAATACACCGTGGTCCCCTGTGCTACGCTGTCTGCATTTCTGATACTACTAAACGTTTCCACGCTCTTAAACTGAAGCTGTTTGTTCTTTCAGTAGAGCATCAAGTATTTCCAGAAAGAAATGCAATCAACTTGAAATTTCATTTTATTTATTTGTTTGTCAAACATGTACAATGTCAGGGCCCTGGCAATCCACCCCCAATTCAAATCATGAGTTTCTAGCCCCATCTCTCAGAGTTTACAAAAACAAACAAATAAGATTTATTAGGAGTTAACATGTCCGCGTTACCTGGGTTTAGCTGACTCTGAGACACATCATTCATTTCACCCTTGACCCTGGTCTTCCCCCACCCCCTGGATGTGTTGTGCCCCTGTTGGAGACTGACTCTGAGGGAGAGGAGGAACGGCTGACAGGGCGTGGAAGTGGGGCTCTGGAGGTTGTGGAGGAGGCTGGGGAAGGGCAGAGGCCGGTTGAGCAGTCAAAGGAGGATTCAGGCCCATCCCCTCTCCATCCTAGGGCATGCAGGGAGGAGAGGATAAGGGAGAGACATGGTCTACTTGGGAGGAGAGGGCCTTCATGGCCTGCAGCTGTGACAACTGAATAAGAGGACAGAAATGCATATGGGCAAGTGCTGGAAACAAAGCATGGAAATATCTCTAGCTTATTGTTCCTCTCTGAGTGTGTGTTATCTGTTATCCTTCCCAGTGTGTGTTATCTGTGGACGTCCTCCAGCCCTTTTCTTGCCTGGTTTGTGTTGCTTTTTCCCTTCTTCTTGTAACTGTTTGTGTGGGAGTTTTTTGTCTTCCATCAAGAATATTTGGAGCTTGGAAGCAAAGTGAAGGAATAAAAGGGGCTTCACCTGTTTTCTGTGACTGTGTTTGTTTCCTATCCCACCCTGGGTCATCACAGAGTGTATATTCTCCAATGGGACACATCCATAGCCAAGAGTCATCAATCATGCTCTCCAGTAATAATCTTGCACGCCAGAAGCTTCGTCTGCCTAGCAATTATCTATGAAGAATATTTAAGGTATGCATTACTTCTCCCGCTCCCTTTCTGCTAACAACTCTAAAAGACCAGATAAATATTTTTGAGTTGACATGCAAGGTAACAAGTATAGGTATGAGCATAAACAAGAACGAAGGGAGTAAATACAGATGAATGGGGACAGTAAGACAGGGACGGTAGGCACGCAGGCGCACTTATGCATGCCCCCTTTAAGGACCTCTTAGGAATGGGGTGAGGGCCACAGTAGACAATTTGAGGTTGAAGCTGCGAGGGGTTGAGGCTGTAACAACAGAATCAGGTAGGGCGTTCCAGGCATTGCCTATTGCTGAAGTCATTTTTTCTGCAATCAAGTTTGGAGCAGTTTACCTTGCATTTGTATCGGTCGTTTGCCAATGTATTACTATGGTTGAAGCCAAAGAAGTCGTTGACAGGCAAGACATTGTAGCAGACAATTTTGTGAACTATACTTAGATCGGACCGCAGGCAGCGCAGTTCCAGATTGTCCAGGCCCAACATTTCGAGCCTGGAGGCCTAGGGAATTCTGTAGTGAGTGGAGGAGTGGCGGACTCTTCTTGAGAAATAACTCTGGACCCGCTCAATTGTGTTAATGTTCAATATATAGTGCGGGTTCCAGGCGGATGAGCTATCCGTCAAGCCCGAAATTGACATATGCATACCCATTTTATTTAGCCTTATTATATATTCCTTTTCTTTCTTTCTCTTTGCTGGTTATTGGGGGAAGGGTTTCGGGCTTGCCACATTCCTAAGGTGGGAGGAGTGGAGATAGAGAGTGTTGTTTAGGCTAGGTGGTTCTCCTTCCTGTGGGAACAGAAACTGACCCTGCTGAGACTTGGAGATGGAGATTGATGACACCAGGCAAAAGTTGATTTACTTCTATTGGGGAATGTGACTTTGGGGGGCTGTTTCTAACTTCAATATTATGTTGTGTAATTCCGGGTTGTGGAATTACAACAGACTTTGCCAATTTGATGCTTTCCTAAATAAAAGAAATTATTATGGAAGATTTACTTTGCTCTTCTCTTTTAAAACGGTTTTCATCACTTGGAAACCTGACACTGTCCTTGACTTATGGACAGCTCATTTAGGGAACGTTCCAAGTTACAATGGCACTGAAAAAAAGGGACTGAGGACCGTTTCTCACACTTACGTCCATTGAAGCATCCTCAGGGTCATGTGATCAAAATTCAGATGCTTGGCAAATGACTCGTAGTTATGATGGTCGCAATGGGATCCCCTTTGGCAAACTTCTGCAGTCAAATGGGGATGCCAGATTCACGTAACAACCATGTATGATTAATTTAACAACTGCAGTCATTCGCTTAACACCTGTGGCAGGAAAGGTCGTAAAATGGGACATTTAACAAATGTCTCACTTAGCATCCAAAATGTTGGGTTCAATTGTCGTCGTAAGTCGAGGGCAACCTGTACAATCTGGTGTGACCATATTGCCTATCTTTATTTTGATGTTTACAACCTTACTAAACTTGAGTCGAGCCAGGCTTATTTATTTATCATTATTTTCTTTTACTGACCCATAATACCCTGCGGGGTGGAGTCTGGGCAACTGAATGGAGCTAGTAGAGTGTTTACTGTCCGGATGCCCTTCCTGTCACCAATGCGGAGTTTTGTTTAGCCGATATATTCTCAGTGTGCCCAGAGAGAGAAGTATCTGCCTCTACCTAGGATCGAACTCACAGACTCCTGATTGTGAGGCAAGAACTCCACTAAATGAACAATTGTAAATCCCTGAACTATTTATCTGAACTCCACCTTATTGGGGGGGGTGTGTGGAAATCAATTTTCATGTTTTCCTTTTGCCCAGAAAACATGCATTTGCATACTGTTAATTATGTATTTTTCTGGAGACTTTTAATTTTCACACATCTGGTGCATTTGAAAAGCAGAATTATTTTAGATAATTCTAGGACACGAGGAAACACAAAGAAAGCTTACATTATTAATCTAGATATTATTTTGGAAGTATGAATTTTCCTAAAAATGCAAATCATGTAAGAGGCTTTCTAAGGGATAAATCTCTACATAGCCATGGCTAAAACATTTTGCATGATTTTACATTCAGGTTCTGAGTGACAATGGAGAAGGAGGCAAAAAAGTCAAGATAGTGGAACCAAAGTCAAGTCCCCTTCATTTCTACCTGGGACATATGCAACCTACACAAAAAATGCACCTCCAAATTGTACAGTATTTGGCTGGGGTGGGATATCCATAATGTGTGTGCCTTTTGACAAAACCCCTTTGTCAAATTCATCATAATTACAATAAATCTGTTTAAAAAATAAATAAATTGCATTTTGTGTCTCTATATCAAACCACTAGAGGGCAGAGGAAAGAACGAAAACTAGAAGGAAAATTTGGAAAACTGCGAAATTTCTGTTCTGTGGATGAGGAATTCAGAATCCCTTCCGTAGCCTGCACATTTTCTTGATAATATAATAGAATAGAATATAGAAAATGAATAGAATAGATTAGAATAGGAATAGGAATAGAATAGAATAACAGAATTGGAAGGGAGAGGGAGGGAGAAAGAGAGAGAGAGAGAGAGAGAGAAAGAGAGAGAGAGAGAGAGATGGATAATATTAGAGGTATGTAAGTGAGTAGATAGATAGATAGATAGATAGATAGATAGATAGATAGATAGATAGATGATAAATAGCTAGATAGCTAGATAGAGAGTAGAGGATAGATAGAAAAATAGACAAAATAAATATGAAGGATTTAAAAAGCCTTTTGATTTTCTTCTTTCTCCTGCTATTACACAAATTTCTTAAATAGCTTGGACTAAGGAGATGGAAGCCAACTGTTTTCACATTAGAATGTGCCATGGTTTCCCAGCCAGGATTTATATCTGTCTCTCTGTCTGCCTGTCCATCTGTCTGTCTCTATCTCAATCAATCACTCAATGAATCAATCACATCTAGCTCTCTAAATCCTTGCTGTAGTTCTTCTTTCCTGAGAGAAAGTCACAGCTCAAACCACCTGTTGGCATGAGTTGGCCTCCTTCCAAGGAACCAAGCCAAGGCTGAAAGACAAAATGGAGCCTGGTGGTGCCTCCAAACAGTTGTTGCATATCTTTAACATAATAACAAGAGAGATTTGAAGAATTTGGACAACGTGAGGCATCCTATCACTGGGGAGACCTGCGGAGATACACACTGGAAATGATCAACAATTGTGTGAAGTCCGGGGTCTCAAATGGCACAGGTTCATCTGTTTGGATTCTGAAGTCCCAGAGCATGTTAACGTCTTCATATTCTATGACTTCCTCTGTTTTATGTTCCCACCAATGCTCGCTGGCAGGCAAAGGCTGTTTCTTGCAGATCTTCCAATGCGCCATCATTGCCACAGGCAATGGTGTCAATCATACAACGTTATGGAGTCTCCTTCTGAGGATGAGCCAAAATAATCTACGTTGAGAAGGGTTTCGGTGTGTATTTGTGTTCTTTTAAATGGAGTTAGGCACCAGTATTTATAAATGAAGGCATTTTGAATGTAGTTGTTGTTTTTAATTACTGCTGCAGGAAATTGTTTAGCTGCTAGAGCCGTGATGGCGAACTTATGGCATGTGTGCCACAGGTGGCACGCAGAGCCATTTGTGCCGGCACGCGAGCTGCAGGCAAACTTACCTCACTGAGCATGTGCGCACCTCACAGCTGATTTTGAGGAAGGCTTCTGCAGGCTTCTGCAGGCTTTGCAGGCCAAAAACTAGCCCTGTTTAATCACTTCCTGTATTTCCAAAAATACCGGCAGTGATGAAACAGGGCTAGTTTTTGGTCTGCAAAGCCTGCAGAACCCTTCCTCAAGCCTTTGGGAGGCCGAAAAAGGCCTCAAACTGGCCAAAAATCAGCTGTGAGGCACAGTGCTGGTAAGGGAGTGGCGTGTGTGGGTGGGGATTGTGCATGCATGCGTAGGGGCATGGGGCGGTGTGCATTGCCTTCTGGGTGCTGGCATGTGAGCACGAGCGTGCAAGCGCGCACACAATTTTTGGCACAGGAGCCCGAAAAAGTTAGCCACCACTATGCTAGAGTACTGAAGCATCTGAAAGGATATAGGGTTGGACTACAGGACCTCCAAGGTCCCTTCTGTTATTCAGTTATTTTGCCCAGTGGCTTTACAGTAAAGCCCTTGTTTAATGAAAAGGAGGAGATGGTGATGACATGGAATTTCCATGGCCTTCGGTGGACAAATATAGTTTGTCCTTACTGTTACCTTCCAGGTTTTCATTTGAATTTATAAACCATAATCCTGAATTTCCTGCTGGTTTCTCATCTAAGCAGTGACCCCTCCTGATGTCCCAAAAATACTTTTTCAAGAGGCCACTGGATTTTGTTTTTTGTTGAAGGTGTTTTGCTTATTATCCAAGAAGCTTCTTCAGTTCTTGGATGAGAAGTGAAACATCTTCGAGGAAAAACAAAAGCTATTTCAGAAGTCCCAAAGGTCCTTTTTCAAAAGGCAACTGGATTTTCTTTGTTTTTCCTTGAAGACATTTCACTTCTCCTCCAAAAAGCTTCTTTGGTTCAGTCAGAATTGATACCAGTCAAGGGGAATATTTGTAGTACAGGATTGATATGAGCGCGTCCTTGGTGCTCTCTGAGCTTGGTGGTTTTCTTGCAGACATTTTATTACTCAAACTAGGTAACATCATGTCACTGAGATTGTTACCTAGCTGGGTAATGAAACATCTGCAAGAAAACCACCAAGCTCAGAGATCACCAAGGACCCCACAGTCCTCCTCCTCCTCTTCCTTCACCCTTCCAGCACTGATGATGTTACCTAGTTGGGGTAATGAAACATCTGCAAGAGAACCACCAAGCTCAGAAAGCACCAAGGACACCTTAATTAGACCTGAAGAAGCTTCTTGGATGAGAAGTGAAATGTCTTCAGGGAAAAACAAAAGAAGTCCAGCAGCCTCTTGAAAAAGCACCTTGGGGACAACCATGACCTGGATGACTGAGAATCACCCTAAACCTCTTCTGATTCTTCCTTAGCTTGGTTAAGATCAACCAAGGTCACCTAGAGCAGGGGTCACCAACCTTTTGGACTTCAGGGACCACCAAACTCATAATTTTAAATCCTGTGGACCACTAATATGAATTTTGACTGACAGTGGCTTGCTGACATTGATGGGAGAGAGAGAGAGAGAGAGAGAGAGAGAGAGAGAGAGAGAGAGAGAGAGAGAGAGAGAGAGATCTAACCTCAGAGGGCTGGTAGTGATGTTCTCCCCCCTCCTCTTTCACACACACACACACACACACACACACACACCCCTCATACCCCCCACCCCTCCAAGGCAGCCACATACCTAACCTGCTTTTCAGCTCCATTCTTGGGGGCGGGGGAGGCGGTATTCTGTGATCAGTAGGAAAATGGGGTGAGTATTTTCCTGCAGACTTTTTTGGGGATTTTCCCAGGGTTTCTGTCTGCAGAGACCCTGGGAAATCCCAAAAAAATTTGCAGGAGAATTCCCCACCCCATTTTCCTATTGATCGATCGTTCTTTATTTGGGATCGCAGGATACCATTTCCAGCTCCATTTTCAGGGGGAGAGAGAGAGAGAGAGAAAGAGAGAGAGAGAGAGACTTTTGGCTTCATGCAAGGAAAGCAGCAGAAGCAGCAGAAGTTTTCTTTCTCTCCCCACAAACTCCTCCAGAAATGAGTCTTCATCTGCTCAGCAGCAGAAGAAAGAAGCCTAAAGAAGCAGCCCAGTAGCCAGGCCAGGCGTGTGGGGCAAGTGGCACAAGTTCCCCCCTCTGCCTTTCCCCCCCTCCCCTCACTACCTTGTGTTGTTCTGATGCAAGCCTTGTGTTCCCATGGACCATGTGGGTGGTGCAGCCTTGTGTTCCTGTGCAGCATAGATTAATTGCTTTGGGGGGTGCTGTGGGGGTGACATTTCTCTGCGGACCACCACAATTTTCCCATGGACCACCAGTGGGCCATGGCACACCGATTGGTGACCACTGATCTAGAGGCCCCTTCCTGCTATGACTTGGCAGCTAAAGAAGGGGACGAAAAAAATTTCTTCAATTAAACCATGTTTTGGATGGTTGCAATGATCCATAGCAACCATTTGCTCACTTCCTTGCAATGAAACCCTACAGCAAACCACAGAGAAATATACTACAGCGATAAACAGATCAAGCAATGGCTTTAATAAAATGCTACTTCTTCTCCTCTCTTTCTTTCCAGGAGAGGTCAGCCGAGGTTGCGGTTGGATCCGTAAACATGAAACAATAAATAATTGCAGAAGCAATATTGGAGTTATGAGGCAATCACCTGAAGCCAATCATTTATGTACTCCGGATTTCTTCTTTTTCTTTAATTATGGAGCGGGGGGGCTTATTTATAGACCCTTACTTAATTTTTATATGTTTAATTTTCTTGCTTGGTAAATAAATAACCTCTGAAAATTTCAAGAGGTTTACAGCGGTGGGTGAAAATAGTTCGCTAACAGATGCGCTCGCTATATTTAAAGTGAAATATTCCCAGCCCAACTCCCTCAAGCCATCCTGCTGTCTGTTGTTTCGTTCAACTCTCTCCCACACATTTGGTAGTCTATGACTGATCTATTTTTTACAAAGCTATTTTTCCTCAGCTCACCTCTGCTGTCTTAGTAGCCTGAGCTAGAGACCGTATAAATTATGAACCTCATCCGTATAACTCAGATTTTACAATGCCGTTGTTAACGTTGAACAGTCACGAAATGAATTGTTCTTAAGTCAAGGACTAGCTGTACTTGTGGCCACAATTGAGCCCAAAATTTCTATTGTTGAGTGAGACATTGATTAAGTGTGATGACCCAGGGTGTGGCACAAAGGCCACACAGTCAGATAATCGATAAGAGTCCCTTTAATGGCTCCAACTTTGCCCCCAATGTCCAGATTACCTTCTGGCTGGAGAACAAACTCTCCCAGGAACAGCCTTTAATTGCAGGGAATCAAGTCCAAAACATGGTCAACAAAAACTGTAACTTTACATCCAACCAAGCCAAACTGAGGCAATTCGTTTGGCAGGGCAGGAGCAAGAATTCCAGATGTGAAGGCACAGCAAGACTCACACAGTTGGAAAGATGCCAGGAACACAGATAAGCAAAGACAACACAGGTCACATTTGCTCCCAGCAGCTGCCACAGTCAGCATTCAGTTCTTTTAAACTCTCATTCCCAGCTGTGGCTAATGAAGGGAATCAGGGCCCTTTCCTCCCCCATAAGCCACGCAACCCACATTGCTCTCTTCTCCTTTCCTCACTGTGTGCCCTAGGATGAAGAAGGGGTGGGCCTGGGTTTCCTAGGAACTCCCTCTCCCTTGTTCTACCTCTCCCCTGCTCTGCCCAGCTGGACTTTGCCCTTCCCCAGTTTCCTCCACAGCCAACAGAGCCACACACCCACTCCCTGTCAGCTGTTCATCTTCCTCCTTGGATTCAGACTCCATCAGGGGCATGGCATTACGTGAGTTTTGTCCTGTTTTCTGGCCATGGTTCAGTGGTGGTATGCTACTGGTTTGGCCTCTGATCAGCTGAGTGGAGGAAAGCTGAGAGGATAACAGACCAAAAAGCTCATGGGAAGGTGGGAGGGTCACTCCTAGCTTTTCATTTCTTCATCCTCTCAGCTGATTGGCTTCTTAGTTGCATGTGTGCACATGCGCACACATGCAATCACCCACCGAACTGTTAGCGACTAAGGTAAGATCCCACTACTGCCTTGGTTATTCAATGAATCCCTGCAGTTGATAAGTGAGTAACCCAGTTGTTAAGTGAATCTGGATTCCTCCATTGACTTGGCTTGTTGGAAGGTTGCAAAAGGGGATCACGTGACCTTGTGATCCCCTTTTGCAACTGTCATAAATGTGAGTCAGTTGGGTGAACAGTGTGGTTCCAGGCCTCCAACGCTTTAAAGCAAACATGACCATAATTACGTATTCCAACTATTAACTTTCTTACCTGATTTCATATTATTGCCTATTACCATTTTTTGCACCCAAAGATGTATTTAAAGAAATAAAAATTTTAAAAAATGTATTGAAAATAAATAAATAAATGTGAGTCAGTTGCCAAGCACCTGAATTTTGACCACATGTTCCTGGCGAACATATTTGGTTGCTTTCTTGCAGGTTGTAACTGTGAAAAACTGTCATAAATCACTTTTCCCCCAGTGCCATTGTAACTTTGGATGGTCACTAAATGAACTGTTGTAAGTCAAGGGCCACACCTGTGCTTAATTCACGCTCATCATTGCCGGGCAATGCCATACTTTCCTGGACCGCGTTCCCCAGTCGGTGAACCCAGGAAAACAAATTCTAGCAGGCATCTGATCCCTTCATGTTCAATTGTTGTTTTGACATCTCTGTTCTTCACATTGTTCCTGAGCTTGGTCATTTTCGATATTCAGGAAGAAAAGAAAAATACTTACAGGCCTTGAAAGGGAACAAGGGTTGTTAACCATACACAGGACCTTTTTTTTAATGGCTGTGTTGTGGCCAGTCGGCCATCCCCCTCCTCCAGCATCTGAATCAGAGGAGCAGGAATAGGAATCAGGGTTAGCATGAGGGCAACCTGAGAGCTCCGAGGGGGAAGAGGTAACAGAGCTGGCAGGGGGGAGGGGGAGGGAGGGAGAGGGAGGGAGGGAGGGAGGCAGAGCCTGGGCCATCCATCAGCCCTCAGATGGAGAGTTAACAGCTCCCAGGTCTGGAATAGCTGGTGAGGAAGACGAGGAACGGCTGGGTCCAGTGCCTGATGTGCCGAAGCGCAGAAGGCAGAGGAGAGGAGAGCAGTGGAAATCTATGGTCCAGTCCTTGGGACAGAAGAGCCACCACTGCTAGCGAAGCCCCACTCTAGCTCTGGGGATAAAAGGCAGGGGATGGAGATGAATAGGTGTGGCTGACAGCTATTCTACTCCTGGATGGAAAATACTTGTTAATCTGCTGTGAGAGAAAAACCTTTTTGGCAGGGTGGCTGGTGCTCCTTATAAAGGAATCATTGCTTCAACTACAGAGGGTTTGTCTTGTTTGGGGAGCTGGGTCACAACAGGCTGTGGGGAACCACAGAGTACCTAGGCTCAATCCTCTCTTAGTTGCAACGTGACCTGGAGGTGTTTATATGTCACCGATTCAGATTCGTGACTTATTCATAGGCATTGATTTAAAATGCTGGAATTCGGCCAGTGACATTTCCTTAAAAAATGGCTTGTCAGTGGACTTTGATTACATGGGCATATGTCACCTGCACAATTGGCAGGTAAATGAGCCAGAAAAGGAATATGGGAGAGATTGAAGCGGTGACAGGTGGCACTCCATGGATTGTCTGCTTTGTTTGGATGTGCTGGCCTGTAGTTGAGTTAGAAATGCAACAAAGCTTGGGAGTATTTGCGGGGGAAAACACACACACACACACACACACACACACACACACACACACAGAGAGAGAGAGAGACTGTGGGATCCTTGGTGCTCTCTGAGCTTGGCAGTTTTCTTATAATTCAAGTAATGTCATCACTGCTTGTTGTGGTTAGCTGGCAGCAGATGCAGATGGCTGAGGAGAGTGAGGACTCAGATGAGGGGTCAGGACCATTAGGGAGTGGACTGCTGCCTTCAGAGATTGTGGGGGCTGGCAGCAGCAATGAGGAGCCTGTGCCAAGTGCATGTGTGTGCAGGATTGCTCATAGGAAAGAGCAGCTACAACAGCACGGGTGACCCGGGAGTAAGGCTGCAAGGTAATGGCCGCCCCTTCAAGAAGATAAAAGGCAGTTGTGAAGCAAATGTTCTTTGCAGAAGGCAAAGACGTTTTGAAACTCCAGCCTCGTGGACATTCCAGTATCCTGAGTTTGTATGTGAAGATTCTTGTATTGCAAATTATTTCTTGTCTGTTATCTTTTGGCAAATCTCACACAGTTTGACAAGGCTTGTGCTTATCACACCTAATTATTTTGTAAAAACATTACAAGGTTTCTGTTCCCTTTGGATTGTGTTTGATTTGTTGGAAAAGGGCGTGGGTCAAAGCAGTGCTAGAAGGGGGTGGGGTTTCCGGAGAAGTTCTCCATCATGGAGTTAGATTATGGGGTCCTTGATGCTCTCTTAACTTGGCGGCTTTCTTGTAGACATTTCATTACCTGGTTTGGCTGCTCTAGTTGGGTAATGAAGTACCTTCAAGAAAACAATCAAGCTCAGAGAGCATCCAAGGTATCCATAGTGCAATCCTGAGCTACAAACATTTATTTGTGTTAAGTTTGAGCAATGAGAGGCTGAACCAGAGCATGAGTGCAACAGTACTTTATTTTACAAATAAAGGGCTGACCGTGCTTGCCAAGCCTGGAACTGGCTCGCAGCAATCAGCAGCCAGTTGGACCCCGCAGCCTGCTTTTATAGCTGGCTGCTGGGGAGAACCAACCAATGGGGAATGGGGGAATAACGCCCACACAAAGTGAGTGGACCTGAGTGAGAACTCCTTGAGTCCTCAGGACATAACACCCCTTCCCCCCAGATGCGAACACGCATAGTCCTTGAGGTAGATGGGGGGTTTGTGTTGGCGCCCGGAGCGGCGCAACTCGGGAACATTGTCTGACTGTTCGGTATCAGTCTGTGACGGTTGAGCTGGCATAGTGTCGCCAACACTCTCTCTGGACTGGCATCCTCGGAAACCACCGGGTTGGTTTCTGGGGTCAAGCTCGAGGGTTGGATCCGGTTGGTCAACTCTCTGGGCACTGTCGTCCGAGTTTGGGCTGACCGGAACGACCGCTGGCGCAGACTGGTCACTGGGTGCGGTGTGGCTGGGTGGCGGATGAGATGGTTCCCTTCGACTGGAGACTCTGGATTCTTGTTTGCGAGGTTGCTGAGGCGCCTTCTGAGTTGGTCTATGTGTCTCCTCCAGACGCGACCATCCTCCAGCCTGACTCTATACGATCTCGGCCCGGTGACGGCGATGACCTCGCCCAGAATCCAAAGTGGGTCCCCAGCGAAATTCCTTGCGAATATCGGCTCCTGTAACATAAAATGTCTGACCCCGAAGTGGAAGCGAGGGAGAGTCAGGGCAGTATTGTGGGTGCAGTCTATCTAATACAGTCCTCAGGCGCCGGCCCATCAGAAGTTCCGCTGGGGACTTATTGGTGACTGTACAGGGGGTTGAGTGCTGGCTCATCAGGAACCGTGAGAGTTTGTGGTGCCAGTCATCTCTGCCAAACCTAGCGAGGGCCTCTTTGGTGGTCCTGACGGCCCTTTCAGCCAACCCATTACTCGCAGGGTGAAATGGGGCTGTGAAAATGTGGCGAATGCCTAGGTTGGCTGCAAAATGGCTGAATTCTACTGATGCGAACTGTGGGCCATTATCGGAGACCAAGGAGTCGGGTAGTCCATGTGTGACGAACAGGCGCGTTAACAAGTTGGTGATTGCTAGTGTGGTGGTCGTGGATAGCTGCGCCACGCCTATCCACTTGGAATAAGCATCCACGACCACTCAGGAACATCTTTCCATGCACGGGCCGGCCAGATCGATATGGATTCTAGACCAAGGGCGCTGGCGCTCTCCCATCTGGTAGGGGTGGCGATGGGGGAGCAGGACGGGATTCCTGGCAAATGCTGCAGGAACTTACCCAATTGACAATGTCCTCGTCTAGACCCGGCCACCACACGTAGCTGTGTGCCAACGCCTTCATTCTCACAATGCCGGGTGTCCTCGTGCAACGCTTCCAGGACTCGGTACGCAGCGAGGTCGGAATGACCACTCGAGTGCCCCACAGAAGACAACCCTGCAAACTGGACAGCTCCTGCATGCGAGTCTTAAAGGGTGCGAATTTGTTATCAACATTGCCTCCCGGCCACCCCTCCTCACCCAGTCGAGCACCTGGGCGAGCGCTTGGTCTGCCTTGGTTTTGGCGGCGATGTCAAGGGCGGTGATGGGCAGGTCCAACTGGGTGATTTCAAAAATGGCATTGACAGGAGCTGGGTCTTCAGCAGGAGCGGGTAAGGGCAGCGACTGAGCGCGTCCAGCGTGGGATAGGGTTTTGCCCGGGCGGTGGATAAGTTTGTATGAGTAGGCCGCTAGGAAAAGTGTCCATCTTGTCATCCAAGGGGAGAGGACTTGAGGTGTCTGTTTGTCGCCGCCAGTAGGCCCAGGAGGGGCTTATGGTCGGTGACCAGTTCAAGAAGTGGCCAAAAGGAATTCGTGAAACTTTTTCACGGCCGCAACAGCTGCTAGGGCTTCCTTGTCTATTTGGCTGTAATTTCGCTCCGTGGCCGAGAGCGTCCTGGAGAAAAAGGCGATGGGGGCCTCGGCGCCATTGGCGAGTCGGTGACTAAGGACCGCCCCAATTCCAAAAGGGATGCGTCTGCTGCCAGTACTAAAGGAAGGTTGGGGTCGAATTGTATGAGCACTGCCTCTTACGTAAGTAGTGATTTGACGGCGTTAAACGCCTGGTCTTCTTTGTGCCCCCAGTGCCACGGTGACTTTTTGTCTAGTAATCTGTGTAGGGGTTCGCTACTGAGGCTTTATGGGGCAAAAAGGATGCATAAAGTTTAGGAGCCCCAAGAAAGCTTGTAGCTCCGTTTTGGAGGTCGGTGTGGAGCTTCGTGGATCGCCCTGACCTTGGACTCCAGGGGGTGAATGCCAGAGGCGTCAATTTTATAACCCAGAAAGTCCACCTGTCTAGTGGCAATGGCGCATTTTTCTTTTTTTTAACTTGAGGCCATGCTGTCTGAACCTCTCTAACACTGCTCGCACTCTCTGGAAGAGTTGGGGTCTGTCCCTGGCCGAGACCAAGATGTCGTCGAAGTAGGGTACTACACCAGGAGGCCCTGTAAAATCCGCTCCATGAGGGATTGAAAAATACCCGGGCAACACTTACGCCAAATTGGAGACGCTTGCATCGGAAGGCACCCCTGTGAGTGACGATGGTCTGAAGTTCCGCTGTTTGGTTATCAACAGGGAACTGTTGATATGCTTGAGACATGTCCAATTTAGCAAAAATACTGCCCGGTTCGAATGTGTGCAATAAGTGCTGAATGACGGGCACGGGTAGGCGCTAACTTGTAAATATTTATTGATTGTTGTCTTGTAGTCCGAGCAAATTCTCAGGCTACCATCTTTTTGAGGGTGTGACAATGGGCGTCTCCCACTTGGCGAAATCTGTTGGCTCAATGACCCCTTGTTTTAGTAGTTTATCCAATTCAGCGTCTAGTTTTGGTCGAATAGCAAATGGAACTCTACGTGGTTTTAATCTGATTGGGACTGCCTGGGGTCAACGGTGAACGAGATGGGGTTCCATTATAACACCTCAGCTCCTCGCTGAACACATCTGCGTAGTCAGCGAATAAGGAGTCAGTGTCTGAGGTTGAGACAGCATGGACTCCTGTTAACCCTAGGCCGAGGTGGGGAAACCAATCGAGCCCCAATAAGGTGGGTAGATTGCCGTTAACTACCACTAGAGGTAGGTGGCCTTTAAAAGCTCTAAAACTGACAAAGAACTTGCCTCTGCCGATCACGGGAATGGCCTTCCCTGGTAGTCCTTCAGACCGAACTGGCATCTCTGAAGCCGGGTAGTAGATAGGCTGGGGTGGAGTCTCTTGAGGGTGTTCCACGAGATTATTGAGAGCGCTGACCCTGTGTCAACCTCCATGTGGCACGGTTTACCTTCTAGGGAAACGGAGAGAGAAATTTTACTAACAGAGTGGCAAGTACGCCGGGCAAGGCGGTGCGTGCGACAGTTTAATACTTGCCTCTGTGGTCCCGAGTGCGAGGACGGGGTCTTTGTGCAGCGCTTTGGGGGCTTGGCAGACTCTCGCAATGTGCCCCCTCTTATGGCAGTTGTTGCAAACGGCTCCTTTAAACTTGCAGGTGGCCCTTTGATGTGATCCCCCACAGGCTAGGCACAGGGTGATGTGCTTGGGTGGACCGGTGTATTCTTGTTTGGCCCCTACCTGCGACCGTCTGTCATTGGTGAGGCGATGGACATTGTTCTCATCGTTGTGGCCTTCCTCCGCTTCCACCTCTTCGGAATGGACTGGGAACGCTGCTAGCTTGGCGCTTGGGCCCTGAATTTCGGTGGCTGAGTTCGTTGCTAGCTCGGCTGCTAGGGCCTCCTCTACCGCTTGCGCGAGGTTGAGGTCTTTTTTAGCTAGCAGTCGCCTCTGTAGGTTGAGATCCTTGACTCCACAAACTAATTGATCGAGGAGCATGTCCTCCAGGTATGTTCCAAACCCGCAGTGCAGGGCTGCTGTTCTGAGGGCGGCCATATATTGGTTGATGGTCTCCTTACTTGATTGCTTCCTCATTCGGAACGTGAATCTCCTGGCGATTTGTGAAGGCCTGGGAGCGTAGTGGTTTGTGAGGATCTCAAGCAACTCGGACCACGGAACGCTTTTCAATTCTCTCGGCGCCACAAGTGCTGCAGCGGTATCAGAACGGTGGCTCCGCAGTAGATTAGGAAATAGGATTTTTCCGATGCTCTCCCGCATCCGACAGGCCGACCGCATCGATGTAATGATTGAAACGGTTCTTATACGATTCCCACTTCTCTTCGTCTGGTTTAAACGCCGGGAATACTGGATTGGAACTCATGGTGCTGGAACGGCTGGGCTACCTGCGGAAAAATCTCTCTGGGACTACGAACGCCGTGAGTTACTAGTGATATCAGCTCTGGAGAGGTTTTTTTGCTACCCTCTCTTTCTCTCTCTCTCTGGGTTACCACGCTGGCTGCTAGCCGTTGGAGGTGTCTTGATTCGCGCCAAAAAAAGTGGGCGTTAGTGACTCTCTACAGCGCTGTGCTGTGATTCCTACTGGCTCGAAATTCAAATGACACCCGTTTGAATTTCGCGCCAAGTGCAGAGCGGCTGCGGCTCGCAGCGCTTCACTTTCCCCGTAGCGGGGCTAACAAGCGGCTACAGACGCTTCTAACTATTTGACTCAGACCGCTTTCTCTGGCTGCGGATCTGCGTTTGCTCTTTTTGATCGCTCGTTTCGCTAGCTGACCGCTCTCTCTGGCGGCGGATCAGCGTTTCCCTTGTCGCCAGCCGATCGCTCTCTCTGGGCTGTAGATCGGTGGCTAGTGACTCAGCGGTTGCAAGGTGCTTCTGGTAGCCATCCCATCCTCGTCGCCAGTGTTAAGTTTGAGCAATGAGAGGCTGAACCAGAGCATGAGTGCAACAGTACTTTATTTTACAAATAAAGGGCTGACCGTGCTTGCCAAGCCTGGAACTGGCTCGCAGCAATCAGCAGCCAGTTGGACCCCGCAGCCTGCTTTTATAGCTGGCTGCTGGGGAGAACCAACCAATGGGGAATGGGGGAATAACGCCCACACAAAGTGAGTGGACCTGAGTGAGAACTCCTTGAGTCCTCAGGACATAACAATTTGTAACACCTAGAACTCCACAGTTGTCCTTCTCCTCCTCCCCCTCCTCCCCCACTCCTCTTCTTCCTCCTCCTTGCTCCTCCTCTTCCTCCTCCTTCTCCCTGCCCCCTCCTCCTCTTCTTTCTGGAAGCAACCTGGAATTAAGGAGAAACTTCCTATCAGTGAGAACAATCAACCAGTGGAACAGGTTGCTTTCAGAAGTTGTGGGCGTTCCATCACCGGAAGATTTTAAGAAAAGAGTGGACTGAAATGACAGGGTCTCCTGCCTCAGGAGGAGGTTGAATGACAAGACCTCCAAGGTCCCCTCCAGCTCCATTATGAACTAGCAGGGTACTCGTGCTTCGTTATGAAACTATGTGATCGGGCAAGTTTTTGGGGAGGAAAATAAGGAGGAAAAATTCTGCCTCTGCCTACCAGCATCCATCAGTATTCACTTGGCTAGTGTCCTGTCAGTGTGTGAGAGAGTTGAGGGCTGTTTGGAAACTGAAAGAGTATTTGCTGTATGAGCAAGAAGGAGACAGCAAGGAATCTGGGCGTGGCTTAGCTCAACTGTTCTGTACTAAAGCTGCTTGGTGCTGCTGTGAAACTGAACCTCCTCTCCTGTTTGGGTTTTGCATTTGGAAGAGATTTCTTTTCAGGTGGGGAGGGGGAGTAGAACTCCTTAGCATCAGACCATGTTAATAATAATATAGGAAATACTA
Organism: Pseudonaja textilis; assembly: GCF_049901715.1. Classification (NCBI taxonomy): domain Eukaryota; kingdom Metazoa; phylum Chordata; class Lepidosauria; order Squamata; family Elapidae; genus Pseudonaja; species Pseudonaja textilis. Next base: position 26,420,163 of record NC_141994.1, on the reverse strand, counting down.
ATGCTCTGATGGTCATTAGGAAAAATCCTTTCTTAGAGAACACCTAGAAGCCAAATTCCAAGTTTTTAGACAGTACGGTTCTGGAGATTTTGTGATGGTGTGAGTGGTATTTCAGATAGATAGATAGATAGATAGATAGATAGATAGATAGATAGATAGATAGATAGATAGATAGATATAAATAGATATAAATAGATATAGATAGATAGATAGATAGATAGATAGAGACAGACAGACAGACAGTCAGTTAGATATAGAGACAGATATAAATAGGTATAGATAGATATAGATATAGAAATATAGATAGATATAGATGTAGATAAATATAGATGGATAGACAGACAGACAGATAGATAGATAGATAGATAGATAGATAGATAGATAGATAGATAGATAGATAGATAGACATATAAAGATAGAGATAGAGATATATTTGAATTCCAAGAACAATTTTGAATATCTGCTATAATCACAGCTGTTGGATACTGGTCTATCTCAGATAATATTTTATGGTGGCTACATCATTAGAAGGAAGATCTATCCATCCATCTGCTCTGTACTCATCAAGAAGGGCCTACTATAAACTTCTGACCTCTCCCAAGAACAGAAACAGGTTTTAGCTATTTGCCACCGATGCCTAGCCTAGAAAGAATTTCAAAAATCCAGCTCTCTCTCCAAAGGACATAGCTGATGTATGGATTGCAGTTATCACAAGCATCTGAGACACGAAATAGCATTCATTCAGTCGTCAGAAATAGCTCTACTTCCTAGTTCATGCAACCACATGCTCTCCCATGTACAATGAATCCTTAGAAGAAAACTACACATTGTTTACTCAGCAAGGTTGGCTGCATGCAGGATAAATTATTATGGGGTCTTCCCAAAAGAGAAAAGAGAATTTGGAGGAAAGAGTTCATGTAAGGGAGAGATTGAATCACTACTTCCTTGTCTTTTGGACAGATTCAAGCTTTGGAAAAGTTATTCAGTTTAATTTTCTCTTCTTAAGTAATAGAATGATAGAGTTGGAAGGGCCTTGGAGGTCTTCTAGTCCAACCGCCTGCCTAGGCAGGAAACCCTACACTACTTCTGACAAATGGTTATCCAAACTCTTCTTAAAAACTCCCAGTGTTCTGGAGGCAAGTTGTTCCACTGGGTAATTGTTCTCACTGGACAGAAAATTTCTCCTTAGTTCTAGGTTGCTTCTCTCCTTGATTAGCACCCAGTTACTATCTTAACTATACCCTGGGCCCATTGGGGTGGCTTCTACCATTGACTTATTTTTTTAAGTTCAGCTGAAGAAGTTTTGCATTGTTTGCAAATGCTAAGCTACTAATACAATTATCGCCCCCCCCCCCAAGATTTTAATTCTTCTACTATTTTCAGTTCTTTAATCAGGGACACTGCTATTTTTTTTTTGTAAAATAAACTCCTTTTAATGTATTCTGTTGGTTCTATTTTATTTGATAATTATTCATTATTGTGGATATCTAAATTGGGGGGGGGGGAAATAGCATCCAAATATAAAGTAGCACCAAGTGCAGAACAAACAGGCATTCAGGATGGTTTAGTCAAGGAAAATAAGTCATACTGGAATAAATAACAGCCATAACCTCCATTAAACAATGAGAGTCTTTTCTTTCTCTCGCTAAACATTATTCTCATATGCATTTTTTTCTATATTCTTCATTTTCTCTCTCTTCTCATAGAGGCCTTGAGCATTTGACTGAGTAAAAGAAAAAAAAGAAATGAATAAAATAGAATTTCCTGCAACCAACATGTTAACCCCTCATAATTCAATTACGTATTATCACAACTAAATGTTTAATTGACTGAACCTACATCTCATTGTTTTACGAGTGGACCATCTGACAGTTAAAGTTTACTTCACATTACTTTTTCAATTTAAATGGTTGGCTTCTTACTTTGGGCCCAATTACTCTTTCCTTAGGTTCTTGTTTATTTTCTTTCTAAATTGTCTTTTTTTTTTAAAAAAAAGAAAATCTTTATTACACATTTTTCAAACATTTCCATTTCCATTTTTGACAGTGCTTCAAAATTGGTTTCTTTCCTATTTACATAGTAATAATTTCATTTTCATTTTCGATTCCTGATATATTTCTCCAATATTCTTACATTTATATTTATTTATTTTTATAATTACCGATATATGCATTTCCTGCTAGTCTTAAGTAATTTTTATATATGTTCTTTACCTTTCTCCTCTAGTCACTCTAACCAAAGGTGGTCTTCAGCTGATTCTCACCGGTTCTGGAGAACTGGTAGTGGAAGTTTTGATTAGTTTGGAGAACTGGCAAATATCACCTCTGACTGGCCCTGCCCCCATCTATTCCCTGTCTCTTGAGTCCCAGCTGATTGGCTGGGTCTTCTTTGGTTGCCCTGCCCAGGAGAATGGAGCTGGAAAGCAGGTTAGTGGGATGGGAAAGGAATGGGATTTTGCAGTAACCTTCCCCCTGGAATGGAGAGGGAATGGAGATTTTACAGTATCCTTCCCCTGCCACACCCATCAAATCACACCCACAGAACCATGCCACGCCAACAAGCCACGCCCACAGAATAGGTAGCAAAAAAATTTGAATCCCACCACTGACTCATACCATATGTCCCAAATTTTATAATATTCTGTTTCCTCCTTGTCTTTTAACTCCATCATTAATTTGTCTATTTCTGCTCATTCAAACACTTTTTTTAAAATCACCATGTCTTCTTTAGGGGTATTGATCTGTTTCCAATATTGTGCGAAAACATTTCTGGCCGTTGTCATTATATGAAGTATGATATAATGATTTTTTTTTTATTTTCTAGATTTTCATTTGGATCGTTTCCTGTCTTTTTCACGGGCTCTTCTCTCTCTTTTTCCCTGTGGCTTTGTTCGTTTGTCATGTATGAATGAATGGACATGGAAGCTTTTGAAACTGAATTCCAGCTAAGGTGAGAAGGCCAGAAAAAGACACAGAAGGCACAAATGAGAAGGAGGGGAAAATTTACAGCTGAGAATTATGGCGAGGCCCAAATTGCTTGGCAAGACAATGCCTAGCTCTGAACTCAGATACAATTTATGGAGGCCAACCGAGAAGCTAAGTTGCGGGACAGATAGAACAGCAGCAAATTGTAAAGAGAAACGTTTCTCCTACCCCTCCAATCAGACCTGGTGAAAAGAGTGGTTAAATTAACAGGAACAGCATGGTTCTTAAAAGGAAGAATCCACAGTGAAAACTACAGGTTGAGTGCAGCCTGTTGAAAAACAGAACTAGGTCCCCAGAAAAGGATTGTCTATATTAGTGCAAATAAGAAGTGGTAAGGAAGGGAGAGAGGGAGGGAGGGAGGAGGAGGAGGAGGAGGAGGAGGAGGAGGAGGAAGAAGAAGAAGGAGAAGATTATTATCATTATCATTATTCCTGGCTCAACAAAGGATTTGTTTGATTTGACTTTTCCACTAGTTGAAATACTTATTTTCAAATAATCAGAATTTCGGATAATTCTTTTCTAAAAATGTCTAGCAAAAGCCCATTAAATTATGCCTGACATTAAAGGCGTTTTTTTTTTTTAATGTAATTGTAACCCTTTAAATCTATTGATCTTGTAATTTGAAGGAGGCTTGTTATGGAACCGAGGAAGATTAGCCTTTAATTATGTGGCCCTGAATTAGATGAGATATGTTGATTTTGAAAGCCCTTGCTTACAGTGATTATCTAACCCAATTTGTAAATGATACCTAACTTAGCTAAATTGGAAGTGGGTAGGCATATTTACAGTTTGATATAACTCTCTTGATTTCAGCTCCAATTCAAAGTTCAGAGGAACAAAGAGAATAGCTTTTAGAAAGGGCTATTCAGAATGATTGACTGGTCTGATTGACTGACTGACTGACTGACTGACTGAATGAATGACTGCACACATGCCTGGGAATACCTGAATATGAGCAGCCTAGTCTAGTGAAAAGAAGGACTAGGGGTGACATGGTAGCACTATTCCAGTGTTTGAGGAGCTGCCACAAAGAAGAGGGGGTAAATTTGTTTTTCAAAGCACCAGAAGGCAAGAAGCAATGGATGGAAGCAATCTGGAATTAAGGAGAAACTTTCTGATAGTGAGAAGAATTAACCAATGGAACAGAAGCTGCCCTCAGAAGTTGTGGGATTCATCACTGGAGGCTTTCAAGAAGAGACTGGGCTGCCCTCTGTCAGAAATGGTGTAGGGTCTCCCACTTGGGCAGGGGGTTGGACTAGATGACCTAAAAGGTCCCTTCCAACTCTGTTATTCTGTAACCTGTAACATAAATAGGTACTGTATTGATACTGTGCATGTAAATGCAAAAGAGGCAGAATTTGTTTGTTTGTTTTTGCTAGGGACTCATATAGCTGACTTTTGTGAAGATTTGCAAGACTCCGGAAACCCCCATATTATTTTTAAAACAGATATAATAATCTCGTCTAGAGCAAAGGAACATTATAGTTGTTGTTTCTGGGCCATCGAGGGCAACACTGTCAACAAGATCTGTTTAAGTGCGTCTTTGGGGTCTGAAACATTTAACTTTGCTTATTGCTGACAAATGTTTTGCTGGTGATGGGAGAACTCAATTCTAGGGACCTACTGTAGATCAGATTCAAAGATGACCCTGGGATTACAGCTACGGTATAACAAGCGATCCTGTTGAAGCACTTAAGAACGGACATTTTATGGCTCAGGGAAAGAGGAACTCTGTTTACAGATCTTTTTTTATTTTATTTTTTAAATGTAAACATTCCATCTTCCATTAAACAGTGTGTCATCTGAGTACAAAACCTCTGTGCAATAACAGTCAAAAATTACAACAGTGTTCATTACATTAATATTGATTTTCTGATCTTACAATCTTACACCACTCTTAACATACCTTCTAATAAGAATATAGTAATGGTATTAAAGATAGTGAGCCTAATAATCATACCCATAACAGTCATCATATTGTTTATATTTCTATCTTAACATATTTTCTATATTTCACCAATCTCCTTTCAACTTCCATTTTTCTCCTCTAACCATCGATAAAATAATTCCTATGTCATGTAATATTCGGTTTGTTCTTTCTCTTTAATTGCTAAAGTCAATCTATTAATTTCTGCACATTCCAATATTTTCCTAATCATATTCTCATCAGTAGGAATCTCTTCACTTTTTCTTTTTTTTTTTAAACAAGTTTTATTGATTTTACAAACAAACAAACAAGACAAAACATCATTAAACATTAAAGACATAAAACCTCTTTCAATTGTAGATCCTTACAAGGCAGGTAACATATTGCTTTATATCACGTACTTATAATTTATCCCATTTCCATATAAACACGTAAATTCCCTTTACCAAATTCCACATTGTTTCTCTTTAATCATTATTCAATCATATTTCCTTTCTGATTTATCTGCTATTCAGTCATCAACTTTATATTTCCCTCTGGCTTGTTTATAATTATTCTCATCTAGTCTTCTTCCGAGATTTTATTATTTAATTCTTAATTAAACACACACACATAAAACACAGACATAAAAACATAAAACTTTCTTCTAGAAAGTAACTTGGCCCCAGATTACCTCTTTTTGTATGGACTCAGTTGTATTCACGCTCTTCTTATATACCATTACCCATCTTATTTACCATTCTATATCTATTATATAACTCCTCTCCACTATTGCCTCATCTTAATTCTGTTTTATATATTTAATCTTGCTTTTTTTTTAAAAAAAATATATTTTTATATCTTTTGTCCATTTCTCCATTTACATCTGTCTCATTTCCAATTTAAGAAAGAATAGTTTCCCCTGGAATCACTAATCGGAGTATGATGCCTTTCTATCATTCCCCTAAATTAAAATTTAAAATAACACCTAAATCCCAATCAGATTCTGCTTAGTACATTCTACTATTTCAAAAACCAATACTACAATAATAAATCCATAACAATCAACACATTAATCCATTAAACTCTATATTCAAACTAATATTTTAAACATTCCCTTTAATATTTTATTAAAACTTATTATCATTCATTATTAAACCTTTTAAAGTTATACCTTGATATTTTAGCCTTTTATTAGATCTTAAAAAGTTCTGGTTATCTACTTATAATACAAATACCACTATTACAATACTCATGTGTACTTTGCAGAATCCCCCCCCCTTTTTTAAAAAAAACCCATATATTACCCATTATCCCTGAAAAAAATTTCCTTATCTCCATCTTGTCTTATACCTTTGTAACTTTTTCCCCCTTTTCCCTTTCCTTCTTAGCCCGCCTAAACTTTTTACCCCCTCCTCTCAAAACCTCTGCCTTCTT